>NC_091795.1:48635000-48962500 GCF_041296235.1 Equus asinus | reverse complement strand
TTTTTTTCTGTGATCTATTCTCTAAATATGACATTCCTCCTCCTTCTCACTCTAGAGAGGGAAAAACAGTTACTTTTTATTTCCTAATCATGTTACCCACTTAATGAAATATAATTACCCAACTATTTAGGACTCATCCAAAGAATAGTCCTGAGGATCTTCTCTTTAATATTTAGTTAGGGCGGCGGGTATGAAACGCTTAAAATAAATTCCCTGAGACTAAGTTAGGGAACAGAAGTTCTTTATCCTCTCCTTCCCAGTGGTGGCACTGGCAGGAAATTTAATAAGCTAGACCAGAGGCAGAGATGTTTGGAAAACCATCAAAAGACGTTTGATGGAACACACAACAGGGAATCTTTAGTACGGTTGAAAGAGGAAGAAAAAATAGGATTAAACCAAATGCTTTTCTATTTCACAGCTCTTGTCTATGAGGATTTCAAAGTCAATAAGAATAAGTAACTTCATCATCTATTCATACATCACTACAGAAAAGCAGAATAATGTTTATTCAATCTTATGGGTTTAGTAAGAGATGTGTTATTTCTTAGTGAGTTTTTTTTCTATTTCCAAATTATGATTACATAATGATCTATGTTTATTAAAAACCTTGAAAGAATATACGGTGTTCCTTTGTGGTTATTCCTGGGCCTGCTTACTAAAGGAAATGACTCCTCTGCCTCTATAATCAAGGGAGGTGTGGAGATGCAGTTTGGCACATGAGTGAAATACAATTTCATGGGCATCACCATTTCTTACCAACCATCTCCTCTGGGCAACATGCAGAACAGGACAAACAAGAGACAACACAGTAAGGACCTGCCTTCTACGCAACTTTCAAAGGAAAACCTAGAGGGCAATTATTGATAAAGGTGAACAAGATAATGCATGTTGTGGTTAAACTGCATTCTTGTGAGCCTGATGACTTTTAAAACTACTTAGATTGGTTTATTAACTCTTTAGATAATCACCTGTAATGTGAGACAACTCTGTTTTTAAAGCATCTTAGTTATTTGAAATAATTGCTGCTGTTTTGGTATAAAAGTTATATAACCTTCAAACATAGTTTAAAAATCATACTATGAACAAATGGAAGGATATGTCATAATTTAAATTCACAACTTGTTTCAGCAAACTTCCTGATTCATTAGCAACAGGGTGTTGGCAACAGGAAAAAATGCAGTCTTTCTGTTCCTCAAGTATTTGGAAACGTCATTAAATTTTTAGACTACTCATTCATTAGTAGTCTGTTTTACAGATATTATTTGGTATCTTTTTCCAGTTAACCCTGTTTGGTTACTTTTTCACTCAAGTGAAATGCCCTATTGTTAGATCTAGTCAGTAACTGGCAACTTCAGGCTGACTAACAGTAGCCCCTTTTTCATCTTTCATGTGGGTGGTCTAGGATTTAGATGAGTACAGATGGGAGCCAATATTGAGTGTGGGCAACAGTCTGGTGTATAACTGTTGCCTGGTCTCTTGGCTAAACACTTTACACATGACATAGAAATTTCTATGTCTCTGAGATGTTCTCCAAAACTGCACTGTTTAATTTTCTTCTGTGTATGGGATGGGGGTAGGATAGACAAGAAAAAAATAAAAGACCACACACATTGTTGACCTGTCTACTTATTTCATACTTCAGCAATTTCTAAGCCACTCCTTCCTGGATAATGCTCATCTTGGGTAGTTTGCAAAGCTTACTGTAAAGTCGTCAGGACATTGCATTTGCTGCTATTATTCTAATACTTTGGCCCAAGTTCACAATCTAGGTGGAAATAACTGAAACAAAAATTCTTTACGTCTAAATGTAAATTAAATTGTTTATTTTATTTAAAGCTCTCAAAGAGTAGAGAACAGGATACAATACTGCAAGTTAAAAAGATTTAGTGGCACTAAACTGGTCATTCATTATATACTTATCGAGTACTTGCTATGTACCAGACACTGTGCAAGCACTAAATCTAAAAAGGCACCAAAAACAATGCTTAGAAATAGGGCAGCAGCTGTTGTTTGCTTGTTGATGACAGAATGTTCTTACGTAAAGAAAAAAAGATATGGAAAGGTTGTTATACATCCCAGGACATAGGACTGGGTATATTAAACTGAATTTTCTCATGTTTCAATGGGGAAGTAGAAAGAAGGAATGAGAAAATCATAGGCAGAATTTATATCATCCTTGGATGGTAGCATATGGTACCAGTGAAAACTTGGCTTCCAGGCTTTTTACTCTACGATCCATCTCGTTCCAATTCATCCCTGCAGACACAGTCCTTCCCAGACCCCCGTCATCCTCCTCCTTTAGATTTCCCTCAAGTTTCTGCCAAGGTATAATCTGTAAATCTATCTATCCAGTTACAGATTGCTAAAGTTACAGATATCAGCATCATGCACCTTGAAGGATAGTTCCATAGCAGTGTATTATGAAAAAGAAGATTAAACACACACACACAGCCAGAGAAAGCAATTTTTCAGGTATTAAAATGTATAAATATATAGAGAAATAGGCAACTGCCTTCTAAGCTGACTTGAAACTACTCTACGGCCATGATCCTCTTTCTCCCCTATTCCTATGTTATCTGCCTAGTAAGGTTGTTTCCAGTGGCTGTGAGGGAGTGGGAGGCTCTTCTACAAAACATTTTGGATTCAGAATCTAAATTTAAACCACTGAATAAGGAAATTGCATTTTACAGGGCACTATTTGGAAATAATATTTGGTAATATCGCTTATAGGGTGCTACTTTTTTAAGAGTCAGCCTCTGGGTGTTCTAGACTTAACCACTGAAGACAAGTAATTTCTTACTTTTTGGAGATTTCTTGAGGCAGCAAATATACAACATCCTTTGGTACTACATCTCAATATTTAGTCACTCATAAATCCAGATGTCATTATCAAGGTATTACCAAACGCTCTTGCTGCACTTAAAACTCACTTCCTCTCCCTTAATCATCTGTAAAAGTAGAAATAACTGATCATCCTTCTTACACTAAATCTTGTTTAATTAAAGACTCTTCATTGACCTTCAACTTTATCTTTTGCAGGCTAAGCAACCATATGAGGCCCAAATCTTTTGGTGGTATTTTATTTTGGTGTTAATGCTTATTGATAAATATTGCTTATTTAGTGCTGGAACAATTTCTTGATTGCACACAAAGGATGTGGAGATTCTGACTAAGATCTTCAGTCTCCAAATGCTGTTACTCAAGTGTAGACATCTGGATTTTTAGACACTTCTTTGGTTTTATTTGGGGGAAATTAGTTTTATAGCTGAGAGGTTTTGGGGTGTAATCTTTTTGGATTTCACGTAAGAAATACAGTACCAAGGGTTGTCATTCTCTAGTACGACAAATGAATCACTGGCCTTTTCTGTGTTGTCTGATAACATTCCATACGAATATATGGCACTAAAAAAAGCAAAGTTTGTTTAGAGAATGAGTTATTTAAAATTCTCAGTTTACCTTGGTTGATTAGTGTTGTCCAAATCCTCAGACTCTTCTAGAACTTGGTTTATTGAAGGCGCTGACAGTGCACTTGTCCTGGTGTAGGCTGATTGAGTCATGCAGTGTAAAGTCTGAGATATACCCATTGACAGGGGCACTGAGTCTTACAGGTAGGTGCGGTTGGCAATAATAGGTGTGATCTGGCGGGCGATGGGCTGGCCCTCTTGCAGTTCCCACGTCCCTGCCAACGTTCTATCTTTTAACATCCTCTTTCCTTGAGAACTTCAAGAATCTATTAAAAGGTAAGCATTTCTTGAAGGGTAACTTAAGCCATTTCCACTTTGATCACAAAGTAAACACCTATCACAGCAGAAATCTCTACAGGAATAGGAAGGGGTTGTGCTTCTGGGGGAGAGCCTTTGCTGGATACTTTCTTCGACGCCCTAAATCTTTCCTCCTATCATTAGGCACCACACATCCCACTGCTTACTCCTCAACGCATCTTGGCCCTCCCGAGAACAGATGTGGCGAGCAGAGTTTGTGTCTATTGAGAAGGGCCTGGGCCCTCTCGGGGTAGTTGTTGTGGTGTGCTATGGCTCTATCCGCCAAACAGGTATCTATCCTCAATCTGTGGTACGCGGGAACATTTTCACGGACTGCAAAAATAACACTCGGGCTTCAGGCGCGCCCCGCACTCCCACCCCTTGCTGAAGTATCTGCAGAAAGCTGGCAGTTTTAATGGTGAAACACCCCTCTCCCGGCCGCCGCCTGCACACCTCCCACGCACGGGATCCCCGGGTCTGACTCGGCGCCCACCTACCCTGGGCTCCCCCGGCCGCAGACACCCCGCCCCCTGCCACCTCCGCGCGTCTCATTGGCCAGGCTCTGCGTCCGCCTCCGCTGCTGACTGGCGGCGGCTGCTGTCGATCTGCGCGGTAGGGACATTTCCGCATTGAAGGGGGCTGCTCCAAATGGAGGGGGAGGGGAGGTGTTTAGGAGAAGGAGGGGGCTTTGGGTGTCAGGAGTCGGCAGCGGGGTGGGCTGAGAGGGTCAGCAGCTTGGCTGCGACCGCTGGCGAGGGGTGCAAGGTGTGCATGTGTGAGGGGAGAGGGGGAGAGAGAAGGGTGCCTCAGAGGTGACATTCTCTCAGCCTGCGAGCCTTCTTCCCGGGGCGCCATAAACGCCCCCTATTTCCCAGCTGCTAAAGGAAGAGGAAGAAGGTGGGTCTTGGTGGCGGTTTGGGGAGGGGCTGGGTTGAGCTTCCCACGACTCTCTGGGTGGTTGTTTCCCTCCCTGAGACGAGTACAGCCCCTCTCCCCTCTGCGGGGTGGTGTGGCCCCGGAGGCCGAATTTGGGGTTCGGAAGAGCGCAGGGCAGGAGGAACTAGAATGTGCGAGGGTAGGGTCGGGGCTCTGGCGGGCTCTGGTGTCTCGAACTCGGGTTTGCGCACGGGTGCTCCCCTCGCGGACGGCCCGTCAGCGTCCGCAGCGGGGGAGGGGCGCCGGAGCCGTGGGCTCCTCCAGGGAAAAAGCGGCGCCAGCGTTCCGCGGCTCGCAGCCGGAAGGCGGGAGCTGAGGCCCCGGCCGCCAGAGCGCGAAATTCTTAGCGCCTCCTAGTCCGGGATATTTATGGGCTGGTAAAAATGGTTGCATGGCCCCTCTTTGCCGGCCTCACCCGCCTCCTCAACCCGTGCTTGGGCGGGGGCCACTGTTGACCAGGGTTTCCCGGGGAACCGGCCGGAGGCTGGGCGGCAGCGAGAGGAGGGGGGGCCGGGGGTGCGAGCCGCCAGTGCCTGCTGCGGTCCGGCCTCGGAGGGCGTGGGGCCCGGGGGGCGGTGAAACAGCCGCTGTAGGTCCGCCTCTTTCATTGATGAAATTTAAGTTCGTGTGATTTTACCTTTTCCGGGAGTCTCCGGCGGGCCCTCACTTGTGTCGGGAGCGCAGAGTAGGCAGGAGTTCCAAGCAGACTCAGTCACGCCAAGTTTGTGTGTTTTGGAAGTGGGAGAGGTTTTCCTGGGTGTATTTTATTTTATTTTTTTGAGGCAGTTTTAATCGCTTTGAATAAATAGTCCCTTAAGTGGCTAAACATAGGAAGAAGAGAAAGAACACGTCGGTTGTTAAAGCAAGGGAGAAAGAGAGACCTGCCCTATAGCGTGACTCTTCCAGAAATTAATATATATATATATATTTTATATATATATATATAAGCCAGAGTACTTTAATAAACCCCTAAAATGTCGAGATTTGTACAAGGTAAGACACGCTAATCTTCTGGGTTATTTCAGCCGAATTTGGGTACCGGCAGTCGAGAGGTTGGTGGGTGGTTTGGAAGTGGAAACGTTCATTTGAGATACTGTTTGCGAAACCCTTTTCGTTAAATTGACATTTGAGCTGCCTTGAGTTGCTGGATTGGCGTTTGCGATACGTATAATTTATACCCCTGTGCCCTGCTAGGATTAGTTCTGCCTCCCTGAAATCAGGTTAGTAGTACTCTGGCTCCCCCGATAGTGGCTGTAAATGATGATAAAACAGGATTTTGGCTGCTAATTAATTCCTCTTCTCTTTTCCTGGTCTAAGTCAAGGTAACTGTGTGTGTGCAGACGTGAAGGGGAGCAGGGGAGGCTGAAGGAAGGCCAGTGAGTTTTTCCAGGACGGTTGGGGAAGCTTTCGTGTTCTCAGCTTCTACTCTGTGTGTACGTGGTTGGAGTCTCAGATTCATTTATTGCGAAATCGGGAGTAGCTCGTAGAAGCTGGAGGTCATTTCAGCAGGAGAAATGACTTTGCTGCATTGCTGTGTTTTATTTTTTTTCCTTTGAAATCTGGAAAGCTTATTAAGGTTTCTTTGAAATTTGAAAATTGCCCTCTAAATTCTACACGTGTGTTAAAAAAGGGCTAAGGAATGCCTCTCAACTGAGTTAAGCAGTAAGACTGTGTTTGTGTGTACGTTGTACACATTGAAATTGTTGCTACGTTAAGCTTTTGTCACCAATTTCTAGCATAGGATTTGCTTTCTGGGATGTGAGTAAACCCTTTTCTTGCAGACCCCAGAGTATGAAAGCTTCAGCCATCTTGCTGCACACACAGCTAGTAAAGTTCACGACCACTTCATGTGATTGTCAATAAATGTAGATGTACTTTAAAAAAAAAAACTGTCAGTAATGGCCATCGTTTGACCCTGGGAATAAAAATACCCCAGTAAGTTTTACATCACTTTATTGACTCTTTGAGTTTTGTATACTAGCAAGAGAATTTGACTGCCTATCTTATTGTGGAAACAGATGGGACACTTATGCCTGCCCTTAGCACTAAGCTCAGAAATGTCAGTTGTCATTAGACTTTCAAATTAGTGTTATATGTTATTTGTGGTGAGAGATCCTTCTTATGTTCTGGTTGAATAAATGTCTTAGTCAAGAATAGAAAGACGGAGGTGAACTGTTAGAAATTTGCTGGTTGTGTATCAGCAACAACAAAATTTAATGACCAGAAGCCAGTATTTTGCAAGAATACACTAGGGAAAAGTGGACGAGTCACTTCTCTTTAAAAGTTAGGAATGTTAGTTAAACTCCAGGTGTTCCTTGTAGTTATGCTTTAGAATGACTTGTGAGGTGGTGTGCTTTGACTGACTTCACAGCCTTTGCTATTAATGGCTGTCTTCACGAGATTCTAAATCAAGGGGCAGTGCCTAAGAGTTGACTGTGAATGTTGTCATTCCCTTGTCATCCACTTTTTAACAAAATAAGCTTGTTGTCTTGGAATACTTTTAGATTTATAGAAAAGTTGCACATTTGTCAAAACTAAGAAATAGTCATAGGTACATTTCTCTTAACTACGGGCTTATACAGACTACTATTCCATGATTCAATCCAATATTGCATTTAGTTGCCATCCAGTTTTGCTTTAAATGTTAGTTTTCATTTTAAATTGGCAGTTTGGCACAAAAATGACACCTCCCTCCCCCCCAAAGTTTAACGTGATTGTGCGTCTATCATTGTTTACATTTTGTACTTCAAGGGTAAACCTTCTAAATGTTTAATTAACTCTGTTGCTGTTGTAAATGATAAACCTAATTGGCTAATGACTCAGCTGTCTCTACAGATCAGTTCTCAGGTGTAAGGATTGGGATTTTGTTTTTGAATTTTTTTGTAGCAGATCAAATTGTTTGATCTTTGTTGTAGCACTGATTGATATTTCCACTCATTGTCACTTAGCTCATACCACTTCATAGGGGAAAGATTGAACAAATGTTAAGCCCCAACTGTTTTTATGTTATCTCGTTTAAACTTCACAAGAGCCCTGAGAGGTGGTAGATTTTTATCATGACTTTATCGCTGAAGAAATTTAAAGTATCTTGTCCAAAGTTCACAGCTACTAAGCACTGAAATTCTTATACAAATACGTCTGAAACCTTTCTCCTTTCCAATACCTTTTGTTGCCTCTTACATTAAAAATTTATCTAAATTGCTTGTTTCTCTAACTAGACTGTCAGTTCCCTGTTGGCAAAGATAATATTATATCCCTGGGGGAAATACAGTGTCTTGAAGTGGTGGGTGCTCTAAAAGAATTTGTCATAAATGAGAAACACGATTTTGGTAGGTTAGCCTATGTTTTTGGTTGTGGTTTTTTTTTTGGTAACACCTCTTAGATTACGTCAGTGTTGAGAAAAATAAAAGGGTGTGGCCTTAGATTTGAATCCTGTTACCAACAGGTGATCTTAGACACATAACTATTCTGAACTTTAGTTTCTGCTTATATAAACATTGGATATTAATACTTATGCCACAGAGTTATTAAGAAGCTGAAAAGAAATGAGTTTTGTGAATACTAGTCACATATTAGATGGCCGGTAAATTTTATTTCTCTTTCTTAAAATGATGGCGGCCTTTTATGTAGCATTACCGCTGTAAGTATAACCACATGTCATCAACAGAAATAAACAGAAACAAGGCAGGTATGATAGTTCTTTATTTCCCTGTTCTGAGTTTGGTGTTCAGACCTCCAGTATTTGGGAGTTGATGGGTTAAAAAAAAAAAGTGTGGGGGTGGGTGGGGGGCGGGAAGGAGCTTAAACAGTGATGTGAATACGTAGTTGGTGCCAGTTTTTGTTTCAGTACAGTAAACAACAAAATTTTTGAGGTTTCTCTGTACTGGGATTTCTCCTGGAATCCTTATGACCGGCACTTAAAATTGAGAAGATCTAGGTATTATACCTGTGTTATATACACGTGTTTTTTAATGTCCTAGAACTTGGGGTTGCTACACTTTGCTGGAATCTCTTCCCCCAAATCTAGGCAATGAGCTTTATAGGAAACCTGGGCATCTCCATTCTCAAGCAGTTTGACCATAAGTTATTAGATAGAAATGTTCAATTAATAAAAATAGTTAATATCGATAGGCAGGAGAGTTCTCAGTATATATTCCTTGGCCAAAAGAAGGTTCAGTTTTCTTTGGGCATCTCCCAAGTCGATGTTCCTCAGGCGCTTAAGATTCCTTCTCATAGGAAGACTCTTCTTTACTGGATCTAGGGCATGATCTCTAGCTGACGTATTCTGCTCCCAGGTCACCTTCTGCCTGCCTGTGAAATTACTTCTCCGTTGCTAGTTTTCTCCACCTCAGGGGTTGTTGCAGGGCCCCGAAGTTATTCTAAATAAATCTGAGTAGCAACTGAGTGAGAAGGGCCTCCTTGTCCCAGTTGGGAGTACTAGGGGTAATCAGCAGCAGTGACTTTTTGCCAGCTTTGTCAATGGGTGCCATTTGGGATTTTGCTTTTTAAAAGTTCTGAGAGCTATAAGGTAGTCTCCCTGCATGATTTGAAACTTATAAATGGTGCAGGGACAATTGTCATCTAGTCAGTTTAGGTCATGTTATGTGCTTAGACTGTAATATTAGAGGAACTTTTATTTTTAAACTATTTTAATAGGCCATTATCTATCCAAATTATATTAAAATGCCCCTTAATGTTCTTAAATTGAGATGCTTTCTTATATTTCAGGGGAAGCCATTTGAGTACCTCTTGTCACTTAAAAAATATTTGAGGCCTGTCAACTTTCCCATTTGTTGGAATTCTCTTTTTATGACTTTTTTGGTGATTCCTATTTGATAGATGGCAGCTAGCCAGGGAGGATTAGCTGAGCTAATTATAACTGGAGGGTCTCAGACAAATGCAGGGATGAGAAGCATTCTGAGGCCTGGTTCTTCTCAAATCCCAAGACCAAATTTAGCCTGTTGCTGATTATTTAGATGACAGGGGGATTGTGGCATGGATTTAAGGCAGGAGGAGAGGCAGGACTGGAGGGGGCAAAAGTAATGACTAAGGTACACTTCTCATTTTTGAAAGATGTGGCTCAGGATTCACTGTGTTGCTAGAGAGAGGGATTTAGTTAAATTCAGAGTCACAGTTATAAATGGAAAATGAAACTCAAAGAGTTGAGCTGATGAAAACTTTGTTTTCCTACATGGACTTTGTAATCTCTATAGTTAAATTTATTTTGTTCTTGGTAACTGGGTCTTTCTTCTAGAAAGACGGATGATTTTCATTTGTGAAAGCCTACTGAGGAAAAAGAAATTGACAAGGAACAGAAAAATAAATATTAACTGGTACACTTCTTGGAAGTACCGTTTTAATATTCTGAAGATAAATTGAAAAATAACTTTAATAGGAAATTAAGATGGTAATTTTGAATAGTAGGTGTTTTTTGGTAATTGTGCTTCACAGAGACCATTCTCTGTGTATGTATGTTATTTTTTTCTTCATAGAAAATTGTAGTAACTTTATGAATTGTTTTAACTTTAATTGCAGTAATGGGATACTTAATTTGTGTGAAGAATTAATTGGCCTAATAATGAAAATGTTCTAGGTAAAAGAATAATATACTGTGATTTTCCAGTTTCCACCAAGTTGTATTTGGTACTTTTTGTGAAAGTTGCAGCTGTTAGGAGTTCTGAAAAAGTCGTATGTATCCATTATTGAAAAGTTATTATAAACAAATATTTGAAAGTCAAACTAACTCTGGATTATCTGTAAAAATGAATAGTTAAGAGTTGGCTGTACTAACTTTCCCCAGTGCTATTCTTCTTGATATCCGGAATTCATGCCAGTGGAGAAAATCCCAGCAATATTGGAATAAAATTGTGGGGGAGAGCCTCTGAGGATTTGGGAATGAGGAAAGACGATTGACTTATCACCCTTTTGATTGCTGAAGATCTCTTTAAAAGCAGGAGTTTTTTCTAAAGACTGATGTCCTTTTAACATCAGTCTTTACTGTTTCTTTTCTAAAATATCATATTTTGAACTTGAGGTAAGAGTGTTTGAATTGTGGACATCTTGCTCTTGGGTAATTTGATGGGTTGTCTCAGGCACAATGAGTATTAATTGAAAGCATATGTCTTAGATCTCTAAAATGCTACTACTAGGCATGCATCTTTCTGTCAGTAACATTAAAGTCTGAAAGTTGGCTTGCTAAACTATTGAAAGAAAATTAAACTTTATTTTATGTGTTCTTTTGGTTGGGCTTATGTGTGAGAAAGGGCATAATACTCCATTTGAAAGCTGTTTCCCAGTTCTCTTGATTGGTGATGCAGGCATCTCCTTTGGTTTGTTGTAAAGTAATTGTCTAGGGCTCAAATTCTGCCTCTGCCAACAGTCTCATTGTTTATTTTTCTTAGTCATTGCCAAATGGAATTGGTTGTGCCCCCAAACCATTTTTACAATTAAAGATTGTTTTTGAAGACCATGGAGAAGTTGGCTATGTTGTCTCAGTTAACTTACATAAAAAGCAAAATGTTTTGTTTTCCAAAGCATTTCTAGATATTTGTTAGTTTTTCCTATGTAAATCAAGAGTTGCCTGTTTCTCTGTGATTTCACTTGTATCTTTAAAAAAAAATGCTATTCATTATATTCATGTACATGAAATAGTCATATTATGCTTAGTCCACTTCTTAATTGTTAGTCACCAAACTGTAAAAAATACTGTTCTAGGGGACATTCCCTTTAACAATAGCTCCACTTGCTCCTTGGCCACAAAGACCTTCGGACAAGGTGAATGGAGTTTGTATTTTCCTCTGGTTGCTGCCCCAGCAAAGGTTGATGTGATGTTTCATTTATGTTTTAACCGTGCCTAGAATTTTAAAACTTCCGGAGTGCAGGAAAACAGAATAACATAGTTCTGTGCACTGTTTTGAGTCCATTTATGCCAATGGTAAATGCTTAGCCTTGGTAATAAAATATTTATACGGTGCATAAAAGCTTTCTTTGATTTTTCATTGCCCAGAAAATAAATAATATAGAAGGAAAAGTTGAAGAACATAAGAGAATACTTAATCTGATATGTAGTTTTAACCTCACATAATAGTCGTAGTTGGGTTTTTGCTGGTTTTCATTCAGATTTGGTGGCATATGCCTGGAGGTGGTAGATCATGTAAATGCACTGTAACCAAGAAAGAGGAGACCTTCCCCTGGGAAGGAGAAACAGGGCACCAAGCAACGGGGTTTGGAGTCCGGCTCCGCCCTGCTACTGTGTCTGTAGGCAAGTTAGCATCTCTGGGCCCTGTTTTTATCTCCAAGATAAGGGAACTGGACTCACTGACCTTAAAGCCTTTCTGGGCTTAAAAATTTGATATAAATGCACAAGTATCAAGTAACAGGGCAGGCCTGCCAAATCATTTTTTGGTCCTTGGTGATGATTTTATGTTGGTATCCATTTTCCCTCCTCTGAACAAATGAGTGTGATAGGCTGCTTGGCTCGCCTTCTTATCATCCATTAAATTTACTGCCAAGTGATATTATTTAGCTAGTTGACATATTTCTTCTGAATGTTCTGTTTTCCAGAATTGATATTTTCTGGGGTTTTTTTTTTGAGATCTTAAGAGCCACTCTGTTGTATGAGAGCAAGGTTAATCTTAATTATTAATAAGAACTCAGGTTTATGTATATATTCTAACAGTTAAAAACATTTTAAGTAAACAATGCATGATTATCAAGAGTCTTGATTAGCAAGTAGCTCTGCATATTCAGTGCTGGAACAGTTCTCAAAAGCCTGGTACCTTTTCATTTGTGTTATGAAAAAGCATTTATTAGTAAGTTCATATGTATGTAAAGCTGAGTCATTTAAAAATCTATGTAAATGTAAACAGTCTTACTATAGTTTACAATCTAAAATAATCAACATTGACTTTAATACTCAAAGATCATATAAAATTGATAATATAAAATCAACTTATTTTTCTTATGAGTGAATGACATGGACTGTATTTTTCCTGAATTAAGCTAAATCTAAATATATAAATCGCCCAATTTTGTTTAATCTCTAAGGTTAGTCAAAACATTATGCTGACTTTTATACAGGATAATAAAAATTGAAAAGAAATTTAGAGTTCGTTTTGTCTAGATTGCCTACCAGTTTGGAATTTCTTTGACTGCCTCCCTGGTACTTGACTGATAAATCAGTCTCTGCTTCAGGAGTTTTGGAGATTTCAGGTACTCAAGAGACGACAGTACATACTTTTCTTAGCCCTTAGCTCTTGAACACTTTGCTTGGCCTTATCAGATACCACCTCCACTAGACTGGACTCTACCTTCTTTATCTTTTCCCAGCACATAGCTGGATCATAATAGGTTCTTACTCATTTATTTAATAAACATTACTTAGTTACTATGTCTCAGGCTCTGTGTTCAGCACTGGGAGTACAGCAGTGAACAAACAAAATAGACATGATATATTTTTACGGAGACTATAATCAGTTGGCTAAGATAGACATTGAATAAATTTTAAGAAGTATGATGTTATAAAGGAGAGGTACAGGGGTCTACTGTGTGACCATGTAATGGGTAATCTTGCTTAGTTTAGAAAGATTTCTAGAAGATTACATTTAAACTAAACTCTGACAAATGATATGTTAGTGGCTGGTCAAGCCACTATTATGAGAATTTAAGTCTTGATCTGTAATTTATTTACACATTATCGGGTACCTGTATTGTGCCAGGTGCTGAGGTAGGTGTTGGGAAAAACATAATATGGCTTGTGCCCTTAAGTCTTGCAGGCAGACATCTAAACAAAGAATTAAAGTTTGGGGGGTGTTATAGTGCAGAGGCTGGGGTGATTAAAACCTCCACGTAGAAGAGTTGAGGTGGAAAGGAAGGCCTCTCTTTGGATGTTCTGAAGCTGCTACCTAGAACATTAGGAATGCCACTCCCAAAATAGCAAAAGCTACTCGGAGTTACAGTTTGAGCCTTGGGGACTGAGGGATCAGGGAGGTTTCCTGGAGGTTGGAATGATTCTCATGATTTTGGAATTCAACACTGGGCCATTAATTTCTAATTTTTTCTCCTCATTTCTGTTTTCTCTAAAAGTGTTGAATGACAGTTGAGATATATGTTTTGGAACAATCTTATAATAGTTAGGATGCTTTTAATTTCATGGAACAGAAAAATACCAACTCAATTGGCTTAAAAAATGAGGGACTTTTATCACATGAATCTTGAAGTAGGATGTTCCAGGTTGGTTAATTCAGTACAAGGATGCATCTTTCTTTCATTCTGCTCTGCTCGCTTAAGCGTATCTGTCTCATTCTTGGGTCAGCTTCCTTCAAGGTCATCAAATGGCAGAAGAAACTGGAGGTGAGGGGTTGACACATGCTCATTATATCTAGGGGTGGAGAAGGTACTATTTCTTCTCATGTGTCTATTTTTTCAGTGAGGAAAACTTTTCTTCAACGTCCTTTGGCACACTATACCCTCTTGGCTTACTGACCAAAATCATATTATATTTCATGCTTAAACCAATCACTGGGAAGGCTTAAGACCAATCTGGGCCTGGTGCCATCTCTGAAGTACATGGCCTTGGGGCTGAGGATAAGTGACAGAATTGCATTGGGCTGGGGAGAAGAGCGATGTGCATGGCTGCTACAAACATATTAAGGTGAATGGAGTATAACCTGTATCAGAGCTACTGAAAGCAATACTGGCAGCATTTGCTTATTACAAACGCATATTCTTCCACTCTAGAATCCCAGAGTTTCTGACTAGGACCTCTGGGAGCTTGCCCAGGAATCTGTGTTTTAACAAGTCCTCTAGGTGGTTTGTATGCACTTTAAAGTTTTAGAAGCACTATTGAGATGTCATGGATAGAGTAGGAAATTGCAGCCTTTAGGTATTCTGCTTTAGCACTTTCATTAGCTTTGGCTACTCAAAAAGGTACTTCACCTTGGCTTTTAAGACTTGCCTGGCCAAGGAGTTTGTATTTATTTCCCGTCAAAGGAAAATCCCATCAAATGTGGAAGAGAAGTGATATGATTAGGGCTGCAGTTTAGGGACCAATCCATTCTGCTTAGTACCACCAGATCAGAGTGACAGATGGGCAGACTAGTTAGAAAGCTGTTGTCATCAGGAAAGTGACCAGGAGGGTGAAAATGAGAGAGAAATTAAGGTGGCAGCAACAGGAATGGAAAGCAATGAATGGAATTGTGATTCAGTTAAGAAGTATGGTATTGGATTAGACATACGGGGAGGGGAAAGGAGGAAAGAGCCAACTGTAATTGTGGTATTTCCAAGGTCGCCTTGGGGTGACTAGGAGAATGTTAATGCCATGGGGAGCGGGAGGCCAGGGAGATGAAGTTAGTTTAGATGATTTGGGCATGTTGAGTTTTAGCTACCCAGCTGAGTGTCCAGTTGCAAAAGGTCTTGGAAAGCTGTAGGGAATGTGAGCCTGGAGCTCAGGAAAAAAGATCAGGATGAGAGACATGTATTTGGGAGTTGTCAGTAAGGAGACTGGTAAGGGAATGACTGATGAGAAAAGTGGTTTGGGTACAGAAACTTAGGAAACCCAGGGAGTAAGAGAAGAAAGAAGAGCTAGTTATGGAAACTGAGGCTTGGTCCAAAGAAGAAAAGCTTTTCTAGGAAGAATATTCACAAATAACTGAGTTTAAATTACTGCAGTGAGAGCCCGGAAGAGGATGGTTAGCTTTAATTGGTCACAAAACTAGTCAGTATATGTCCTCAACTTTATTGAGGGTTATTTCCAGTTGTTATTACATTCTTGGAGTTTTATACTTATTTGGGTCATAAGTCATTTCTTGGTTTAAAACAGCTTAAGCGAGCTCTCCACTTCTCTGGCTTTGGGTACCTCTCGGTGTGGGTTGAGGTTGATCAGATCTGAGTGGTGGGAGGTGGCCTGGGGAGGGCTCCTCAGCCTCTTTGTTGCTCTCTGTGTTCTTTCTGCAGCCTTTCTATGACCTGTACTTTGTGAAGCTAGCTTTCTATTTTAGAATGTGATGTTGTTTTGTTTGTGCCAGTATCAGGAGGTCAAGGAAGGGTATTATATATGCTTCCTAGTGGCTGAAATGGATGAAACGAAATACCTGAATTAAGAAATGAAAACAATCACTTGTTAGATTGAATGTCTCCTACCTCTTTTTGTTTTTTTTTTTTTTTTTGAGGAAGATTAGCCCTGAGCCAACATCTGCTGCCAATCCTCCTCTTTTTGCTGAGGAAGACTGGCCCTGAGCTAACATCCGTGCCCATCTTCCTCTACTTTCTATGTGGGACGCCTATTACAGCATGGCTTGCCAAGTGGTGTCATGTCTGCACCTGGGATCTGAACCAGTGAACTGCAGGCCACTGAAGTGGAACGTGCGAACTTAACTGCTGCGCCACTGGGCCGGCCCCGTCCTACCTCTTAATTGTATTGCTTTCCTCCTTTTTTTTTTTTTTGGCTCCAGTTGGATAGGAAAGTCCACGATGTTGAAATTTTAGTTCTTGTGAACAAGGAAGAATTAGGAAATTGAGGTGGGGGAAAACTTCTAAAAAAACGGTTACTGCCTGTTCTATCTCCAATTTTCTAAATTATAATTGTCAACCAAGGCAATTGCAGTAAGCCCAGTTTTATGTGATGGAAAGTTTCCTGTCTGTTCTATTGGGTATAAGAAGACATTCTGATAGAAATATTTTTGGAGGAGAGTGTTATTTAGGGATTTTGTGCCAAGGATTAAAGAGAGCCAGAGTAGGAGGAAAAATTGAGCAGGATATTTCCACCTCCCTGAGGTAGGATGAGGCTCAGAATAAACTAGCTTTGCTTCTGAGCTCTAACGTTAGCCTGCTCTGTGACCTTAGATAAGTCATTTAGCTATTTCACCCTCAGTGTCCTCATCTGTAAAATGTTGAGGGTAGATTAAATGCTGCCTTTCATCTCCAAAAATGTTTTGATTTATGACTGAGGTAATGAAATGTTTGATTTCTAATCCACTCTCTGTCTAAAGTCCAAGAGGATCAATTCGCTGTTGCTAGGAATTGAGGACAGACAAAACATTTTAGGAGGTTAGAAATCTTGCATTATTCAGGGGATTCTTTAATTGACCTTCCATTAGAAACACAGCTGTCATTGCCTGAAGTGTAACCTGAGAGTGTTAAGTCCAAGAAAGCTTAGAAGGTCTGTACTTCTTCTCCTAGCAGAAATTCCAGACTTTACTTAAATTCAAGGTGCATAAGGAAGTCACTGCAAAGGATTATGGTCTCTAGCTCTGTGCCTCCTGGTCTGTGCCAGGTGCTTAAGACAGACACTCTTCTTGATTAGGCACACTTCCTTATTCTTGAATATTCTTTATTCCTTAAAATACCCTTCTTTATGCTTTAATCACTGAAAAACAGAACTTCATAGTAACACTTTGCCCAGGGGAAGGGGAAGGAAACAGCAGTGGAATGGGATGAAAGAGGTGATAGGCTTGTTGTAACGTTCTTTTGTTGTGTAAGCTGTTCATATTTGTAGAGGGGGTAGAAGGCATACAAATTGTTCTTTGTTTGTATTAGGTGCTATATCAAACAAACGAGAGGGGGTGGCCAGCCCAGTGGTGTAGTGGTTAAGTTTGCGCATTCCACTTCAGCATCCCGGGGTTCCTGGGTTGGATCCCAGGCACAGACCTCCACACCGCTCATCAAGCCATGCTGTGGTGGCATCCCATATACAAAATAGAGGGAGATTGGCACAGATGTTAGCTCAGGGACAATCTTCCTCAAGCAGAAAGAAGAAGATTGGCAACAGATGTTAGCTCAGGGCCAATCTTCCTCACCAAAAAAAAAAAAAAAAAAGTCAAACAAACAGGAGGAATAAAGGTTAGGGATATTTGTCACAACTCAAGTTTGAATCTGTGTCTGGGTTTTCTTGATTCTGTCTGAAGGTTGGACCTGCTGCAGCTGGCAGAGATCATGTGTAGTGTTAAAAGTGAGTCTTTTAGTCAGCCTTTCTTAGCTTGGCTGGGTAGGAAGGATAGTAACTTGGGTTCTGTGCATTTTGGCCTTAGATCATGTACGTTGATAGACTATTGTTCTGCAGAAGGAGTCTCTAAAGTTTGGTGGTTTTCTTGTTTTTTTTTTTTTTTTTTACTATTTTCTTGTAGGCAAATCTCAAACAGCTACTATAGTTATTTTTAAACTTTGCAGTTCCCTTTAGTTTTATCTCATTTTGGCATGTGCCCAGAATATAAGTAAGTTAAATGTTTCCATTACTGTGTTTTAGGAATGTGACTGCGAATGCTGACCTTTAGGATCTAACTTCAACAACAAAGCAGCAGGTCTTTAGATGTCTTTGAGTCTAACAAAAGAAACTTATTTTAAAAAACATTATGTAGTTACTTCTTAGTCTGTTTTGATTGATTGATTGATTTGACACAGAATCAAACAGTTCATGTGTTCTTTAATTTAGAGATTTTATATTTAGTAGATTTGTTTCCAGATTATTTCCTAAACATTAATATGGGAGTTGGCTTAAAGACTAGGGGAGAGACATCCCAGGTGTACATGGTGGGGCGGCAGGGTGGGGGACCTAACCTGTGACAAATTTTAAATTACAAAAAAGTCAGCCAACAATGAAGAAGAGTGGTTGATGTCACATTAACTCTAGTTTAAAATGTTCTCCAGGAGTTTTTAAAAATTATCTGTCATAGTTATGCATACATGCTCATCCATTGTCATGGGTTTTTACAGTATAATCAAATTTGCTACTTATTAGTCAAAACATATCTTTAAGTTGTTTATGGAACACACATGTGTGTTTCTTAGCTCACAAATAAGTTATTTATGAACCACAGTTTGAGTCACATAGTGACAGTAGTATTACTGGAGTCCATAAACTTAGTTATGTTGTCGTTTATGCCTGTAAAAAGAGCACAGTTAGAAGATGGCTATTTTGGGATTAGGTTGTGTGCTCTCACCACATTTCCTTGTTTTTATCTTTTTCTCTTGGATTTTAATATGATTGAAAGTGTGTATAAAAAGATTTTTGAGGAGCTATGTTAAATACCTCACTTGTTAACATTTTTAGATATTTGGGAGAGGGAGAGGCTATCTACATTAAATAAATTGCCTTAGGAGTTACACAATGTACTAATTTCTGCTCTCAAAAGCATCTTAAAAATATTGATTATGTTGGCTGTAATTCTGTCTGTATAAATGTTTCCTTTTGCCCATAGAACAAATGAAGGAATTTGGTCTTTTTAGCTTTATTGAAGTTAAATAAACTTCAGTAATAAACACTTTATTGGAGTGTTTTTAGCTTTATTGAAATATGATTCTGCTAAATTAACTCACGTTTGTCGAGCTAATTATCAAACAAAATGTTTGAACATAAGCTTCAAAAATACATTTATAAAATAAGATTGAGTTAGGTGTTGAGGATAAAGGGGGAGGTGAGTAATAACCTGATTGTCCCTTATTTTATGAGAAGTAGACAGGCTGATTACTGGCTTAGATGGTTAAATGTGTAAACCAATCTATGTTGGCATTTTTATCCCCAGGTACTTGGACCTGGGATGTTTTCTTTTTCTGTATTTTTCTATTTTTGTTTGTTTTCATCTAACAGGCATTTCTGTCACCTTTACTGAGATCTGTCTGTCATAGAGATGCCCAGCTATGCCAAAAGCTGTGTTAGTCTTGTCTGACACAGATGAGCACTGAAAAGCCTTGGCTGAAATTGGGGTCCACAAGTGGGGAGGCAGCCCTGTGCCCTTCTCCTTTTAAAGTGAAAAAATTTGATGCCAGGGGAGTAGAGGCACCTTGGAATTGCCTCTCTTAAGGAGTTCTTCTTTAATAAGGAATATGAAACTGGAGTGGCTCTTCTTCTAAAATGGAAAGGATTTCTTAAATTTTTCATCTAGCCTGGAGGAGGGAAGAGTCTTCTGCTTCTGTGAAATTGCCATACCCCTTCAGCACATGCCCTTATTAACATTATTCTAGTTTGCTCACTGTTCTCCAGCTTTGATGGTTAGAAGGGAAACATGAGAAGGAACTGGATAATCTTCAAATGAAGATTAATCTTTTTACTTCTACCTGACTCATCCTCCCAAAAGTGTTTAATTAGTTTTCAGATACACTAGTAAAGCATATTGACATACCAAATAGTCAAATTTGAACCCATATGATTATAGAGTCCTAACTAGTTGACGCTACTGAAATCCTGCGAGAGGATATGGGACCATAGGATTGAGCCCTTTTCCTTTGCTGGACCACCAGAGATAAATCAGTTGTAGTTTACCTGCTGTTTGAATGGCTGTCTGATTTTTCAGTCGATGGTTTTATATTTTTGTTTTAAGATCTTAGCAAAGCAATGTCTCAAGATGGTGCTTCTCAGTTCCAAGAAGTCATTCGACAAGAGCTAGAATTTTCTGTGAAGAAGGAACTAGAAAAAATACTTACCACAGCACCATCACATGAGTTTGAGGTAAGGACTCTACAATGCTTTTGCTTTCATCCATCTGCATACTGAATTGCTCTTGCTGATCATCCAGCTTAAAATAAGCATGAGATGTAATGGTGGCATTAAAAAAAATTAGGATTGCTGAACAATTAAGGCTTTTCAATATTTGGCCATTGTAAAACCGTTGTCTTTTTTTTTTTTTTAATTCTAGGAAGTTTCTAAAGTCCAAAAGAATGAGAACAAAATTACACTTTATTTATTCTGTGTTTTGGTATCTTCAGCTGGAGAAATGGATACCAACGTTCAGTTAGAACTGTGAAAAATTAGCTTATCAAACATATGTCCTGCATGCCTTTTCAGAGAGCCAATTCTAATAGAACCGTGCTACTTTGTCAGCTGAATAGAGGGGTCCCAGAATAGGCAGTTGTTTACTTTTTGTTTATAAATCTATAGATTATCCTTTTCATTTTCAAATTTCAATTTGTACTTCATGTTTTGAGGTTAGCTGTGTTTTATTCCTTTTCTTTTGGTGAAGATTAATTTTCACTTTAAAAGAGTAGAGAAAGATATTGGTGAATGTATGTGGAGAACCAATTGGAATTCCCAGGGACCAAATGGTGTTCAGATTACATGATACTGGTGGGAGATGGGAAAGATTATTTGCTTTTATTCCTGTTAGTTTCAGATACACTAGTAAAGCATAAAGATATACCAAATAGTCAAATTTGAGCCCACATGATTATATAGTCCTAACTAGTTGACATTACTGAAATCCTGCGAGAGGATGATAGGACCATAGGATTCTAAGTGTGATTCCTATTAGCTTTTCTTCCTCTTTAGTTTTAAATTGGGGTATAAAAAAGGCTCTGCTCTACTCCATGTTCTAATAGCATAAGAATTTCATTGAAAGGTATTTTAAATGTATAATATGTGTCTGTTTTTATTAAATATTAAGCATTCTGCTAGTTGTAACAATGACTTCTATTTTCATAGCACACTAAAAAAGACCTTGATGGATTTCGGAAACTATTTCATAGATTTTTGCAAGAAAAGGGACCTTCAGTGGATTGGGGGAAAATCCAGAGACCTCCAGAAGATTCGGTAAGTTTTAGATAAAATGTAAGAAAACTGAAGATAATTTAGGTCATTGGTTTAACTTTGGGGTGGAATAGTATAGGGGGCCTGTAACAACCATCACTTCAGACACAGACAGGAATTGCTTTGCATTGTCTGTCCCCTCTGCTGACACTACAGAGATAGCCTGCTACCACTTTTCCTTCTGTTAGACCCATCTTTCCAGTTCTACAGAGGATTTAATGAAAGTTTAATCTCCCTTTAAAAGTACC
Organism: Equus asinus; assembly: GCF_041296235.1. Classification (NCBI taxonomy): domain Eukaryota; kingdom Metazoa; phylum Chordata; class Mammalia; order Perissodactyla; family Equidae; genus Equus; species Equus asinus. The sequence goes on along the minus strand of NC_091795.1, from coordinate 48,941,042 downwards.
TCATAACTTAACATCTCTGAATATGAGGCATTTCTTTTGCAAAGTACCAAACACACAGTAAGAGCCTCATTTATGTATTTTTTTTCCTTCTCTTTCCCAAACCACCTGATTGCTCATTGCCTGTAGAGTCCTATACAGGTTGCTAGGTCAGCTACTTAAAGCTCTCCCTATGCTTTCAGCCCATCTTTATAGCTGTATTTCTCCTACCTATCTTATGTGAACCAGCCCAGCACGCTCTTCACACACGTGGTATTTTCTTGATTCTTTGACTTCCGCTGTTTATGTTGTCTCCTTGGAATACTATGGTGTCTCCACCTATCAAAATCCTGCTCATTCTTCGAGGCTCTGTCCAAATGTCTTCACCTCTGTCATCAGCCCCTAACAGAAAGCTGCACAGAAGCAGTATGGTGCAGTAGTATGAGAGGTTCAAATCCCAGCTCTGCTGCTTACGAGCTTTGTGCAAAATTAGAGTAATACCAGATGCTGCTTTATGTATTTCATGGGGATGTTATGAAGCTTTTTTAAGAAACCTATGTGGAAATATGTTAAAGCGTAAAGCATTTTACAAATGTGGTGCTCAGCTGGCCTAAGTACTAGTTGTTTGTATTCATGTTTTGTCTTATACTAGTCTTTGAGGCCAGAGGCCCTGTGTCCTGAGCAAATGTTTTTTGAATGGATGATCTAGATGAAGTGGTTGTCTAAGGAGTAGGTTTTGTTAACATACTGACCTTTCTTCCCTTTCCTGTTAGCAATTTTGACCTCCCTTCTTGTAGCACTTTTCACTGCAGGTAGAAGAGACTTGATAGAGTGGGATAATTGTATGTAAATAGTTTCTCTCTTATGTGTCTGTAATCTTAGATAATCTAATATTGGTTTTAAAATAGGGCTGTTTAGAGAAGGGATTTAGCAAACTACTGCCTGACGGCTGCTCCAGTGCCTGTGTTAAGTTTTATTGGAATGTAACTATACGCGTTCATTTATATACCATCTATGGTGGCTTACGCCAATGGAATCTCTTATTTTTTCCTAATGAGAAAATCTTAAATATAATTCCTAGTTAGGATTACTTTTGTTCCTATATGTGAAAAAGATATTTAAGTTCTTAAACTTTTTAAAAGGAGAAATTACATGCTCATTGTAAAAAAGAAAAAAAAAATCTCGCCTATGCATTCCCCTTGAGGAGTCTCTCATTTCTGATGTTGAAGTTAAAATTCTCTTGTCTGTAATGCTTGCCAGTTACAGTGTGTATACTTTTTTTAGGGTCTACTTTTTTAGTCTTTGATTTCCTTGGCCCTAGTGAAGGTATTGTGATTTATTTTTCTGCTTCTAAGTGGTAGAATTAAATAATATTTTTTCTTGTAAAAGTAGTAAGAGAATTCTTCTGGATAGGTATATAGTTTGAAAAAGGAGCTGGTGATAAATTCAGTCAGATTTAAAAAAATGTTTGGGAGCAGGCCTAAAATTACAATAAAAAATTTAGACATTACGTATTTACCCCCTTTAAATACTTATAATTTTTGCCTAGGAATTTATTCCTAATGGAAATAACCTCACTTTTCTGATTAATGATGTACTTGGATATAAAGGTGTGGTTTTCTTACTTCTTACTTCTTGCTTGCACACCTAAGAAATTTTTGTTTTCTCCTACACAAACTTAACCTTTTGATAATAGAGACTATCTTGAAGGAAGACACACAGACTTGAAACTTTCAGTGTATTTTAAGATTCAAGATTCTGCTTTGCCAGTGGAGAAACCTGCCTTTGTGTGTTTTGAGAGAAGATTATGATATATAGTATAGTTTCTTGGAGTGGGACTTGAAGGGTGGGGAAGGGAGGGAGTAGAGGGATCAGAACCACCTGGGGATTTTTCCGATTTGGTACGCCCATCCCCAAAAAGGTCCTGACAAGTCCTTTCAGGAGGCTGTGCCCCTGTGGGGAGCCGTAGTTACTGATCAGAATGCAGCATTAATACTGAAAAAAGAATAGAAATAGAAAATAGAATTCTGGATGTAATATGATTGTGTGAAGTCTTTTTCTGTTTATAAAAGTGTAAGTCTTCATTAAAAATATGTCTTTATTTTGAAGCCTAGATTTTGAGCATCTTTAAAAAAATGCGCTTGTAATACCATATGCCCTTAATGTTGAAGATTTTGGAATGCAGAGGCAAAAAATGTCTGCTCTTTTATGTCATGAGCTTCCTGCAGGCACAAATGTCTTATACTTTGTTAACAGCTTTTGCAAATAGTTCTGAGAATACAAATCATGGGTTAATGTTGTTTCCCCTTGCTTCCCCTACATTCCTCCAGGTCTCCTTCCCAAGTCGGATTTTCTCTCTCTATGCTTAATAGAGATTATATAGAGATCAGTTTTCCTTTCAAAACATAACTTTCTTTAGTGAAGATGGTTTTTTCCTTTTTAATGCAGGTAATATTTTATCCTCCTAACCAGAAAGAAATTATTTTGGGAGAATAACCATTTAGAGTGACATTTCTCAAGTAGGCTTTGCATTAAAGGTGTGCACATAAACATTGTCCTAAGAGAGGATTTATATTTTTGTATAGGAGTTGGCAAATTTTGTTTTGTAAATAAAGTTTTATCCGAACACAACCACACTCATTTACATATTGCCTATAGCTGTTACAATGCTGTAATGCTACAATGGCAGAGTTGAATAGTTGCAATGGAGACCATACAGCCTGAAAAACCTGAAATATTTCCTTTCTGGCCCTTTATGAAAAAAATTTGCTGACCCCATTTTAGTGTATTTATTTTCAGAAGATCTTCAGTAGTTTCTTTTTACTTCTTTGGCCCCTGGAAAAGTGACCTCAAATGCATCTTTCAATTCAGATGATCACTTTTAGGTAAAAATATTTTTTCATAAGCATTAGATTGAAGGCCATACTTACAGATAGGCATTGAAATTGTATGTTGTCAAGTTTTACTGACTCACTCTTGCCTACTGTGGTGAATACTTCATTTTAGCTCTGTCAGTGAGCACATAGATGTTTTTCAAAAAGCCCACTGAGTCCATATTTTATTGAATTATGGCTAAGAAGAACGCAATTTATGGAGTTATGACATGGATAATACTCTGCCGCAATTTTGTGAATGTTAACTAAATGAATGTTATAATCAAGATTATCTTGATATTTAGCTACATAAATAAAAGAAAGTTTTAAAAAATGTATTACGGTTAATGTTTAGACTAGAGCAAGGAAAGACCAGTCAGCATGTACAGCTTCCTTTGACCACTTCCTTGTTTTTCTAGAGAGGCTGTTCCTGGCCAAGTTTAATGTTTGAACATGTTGGAGATGGAGAGGGATGGGATATAGATAAAAGAGGCGAGGAGGTACAGAGCCTGCTCAAGATGGTACTGAGGCTGACAGGTTCTTTTGAACCCTAACTTAAAACTTACCGCCTGGCTGGCAATGACTATGGTAATAATAAAGTACATTCTCGTTTATGTGAAAAATGTTCTGTAAAGAAGGCTTTTTCCTTTAGATTGAACAGAATGTCCCTGGTTGATTTATGATTGTCATTGTTCTTGTTTTAAAGTCCTCAAAAGGGTGAGGGTGTATTTGTGAATGGGGAGGAGTTATATAGGGTCAACTCTTTTTTTGATTGTGACAGAGAATTGGCATGAAGAATATCCTGCCAAGGTGGTATTTAGCTTCAACAGATGTTTTTGTTTTGCTCCATCAAATAACTGAGAGCTTTTCTTACTGTTAGTCTATCAGTACAAAAACATTAAAATGTATATGTTTAAATGATGTGGCATTCTGAGAAAGTTACAGTGTACGTATACAGGGTAAAAATATAAAGTTTTTTGGGGGGAAGACGAATGATAGTATATTGTGCAGCTAATGTTTGCACATCTTTTTGAAAAACTTACTGGAAGGTAGTTTGGCCAAGGATCTGACATGATGTGACACAGGACACTTTGCTTTGAGCATGGTGAAGATTTCCCAAAGACAGTCAGCTAATGGTAAAGCCATTAGAGACTTGTTTTGTGTGTGTGTAAAGATAAAATGAGATCCTGAATGTAAAAGTATTCCGCAAAAAGGAAATAGTGGCATTTAAGGAAATGGCCTTGAGGACATGGCTGGATACAAAAGAGTCTCATCTTTTCCTTGATGTAGAGTTTTAAAATTGTAATATATAGAATTACCAGTCTAAGCAAATATAATAATTTAGAAAATATTGCCAAAGCTGTAATTCCCTACCTTTTGATTCCACAATGAATTGAACAGTCTTTAATTTTCCCCAGGACTACTTTCCTTCACATGCCTTTATATACAGGACCTTTATTTTAGGAAGGGGACATGACTGAAGAGGCTGGCCATGAGTCTGTGATTCTTAATTCCAGTCTGGTTACTTGATTATTTTACTTTATAAATAGTAATGGTAAATATGTGACCTCTTTAATATCAGTTCCGTGATTAACTTTGAGAGACTCCAGGTAATGTTGTTGGACCAGGGTCTCTAACCACTGCCTTTGTCTAAAGTAGGGGACAGTCCAGTCCTCAAAGCTGAGCTCCTTGGGAAAATCACAACATGGCTATAGGTGATAGTACCACTCTTTGAACATTGCCATTCCCCTCTCCAACCCCGTCTCACACACACAGGAGTCTTTTTGGACCTTGGCTCATGTCTTACAAGGCCTAATACAGATCATTTTAATCTTACATTCTCCAAGTGTAGCTTTTATGTGGGCATTTTGCATTTTATAATCTGATGAGCAGAGTATATCTATGAGGTTCTCCTATCCCACGTCTTCATCTGTGGTACAACTGTGAGGGAATTTCCATTACCTTTATTTAATGCAGGGTAACCCTGAACCTATAAGATTGATATTAGGAGAATTTTTATATAAAACAAGATGAGTGGCCCATGCCTGCCTCCAATCCTTTCTGCACTGTAATTCCCTGGGGATATTTTACTAATTCCTTTTCCTTATTCTAGACCAGTGCTTGTCCCATTATTGTATAGTGAAGATGAGACTGGCACGTTTATACCAGGCATCTAAAGCTGGGTGGTCTCTGCAGAGATTGTAGGCTCTTCATAGATTTCTCGAAATTATAGGTAAAACTGAGTATAAATATACATTTTTTCAGAGTAGGTGCCCTGGCTTTCATTAGATTCTCAAAGGAGCTCATGGCCTGTAAAGGTTAAGAGCTAGTGTCTTAGAATCCCATTCAAGAAACATTTATTAGGTGCCTCTTCTCTGCCAAGCACTGGCTGGATGCTGGGGCTACAAAAATAAGTCGTGGTCACTTTTCAGCATTTTGGCCTCAAGTTTGTGGAGGAAGTGGATCCAGAAACAGCTAACTATAGAGCAGTGTGATATGCAGTCCGCAGAGTGCTATGGAAACATCTAACTGGCATAGGGGCTCAGGAAAGACTTCCTGGCATTAAGGTAGACTCCTAGAGTAACCTTAAGGCAAGGCTTCTCAGAGGATGGGAGGGAAATCAAAGAGAATAAAAGCTTTGTCACTAGGAGTCTAGAAATAATAGGCTTAGAGCATGTAGCTTGTTCTCGAGCATATGGTGGATGTGTCTGCTTCTCCTTATCTGGAGCCAGAAGAAAGGCCCTGAGAGAGCCAGATGCTAAGTCTTTTTACCTGCCATTGCAGCCAGTGGAATACACTGGAGAGATGTCAGAAACCGCAATTTCCATTAAAGAGAGACACTAATGGTAGAAGATTGGAACAGTATTTAAAAACCATCCTTCGTTATATACCTCAAACAATTTTAGATTTTTCAACATTGTAAAACATCAACCGAAATAGTAAAAGATGTTTATTCTTGTTTTTGTTTTTTTAAATTGTGACAAACCTTAAAAGGTCAATCAGCATTTTAGCTGTTGGTAGCTTTTCTTTTGTTAACATCAGGTTTATTGAGGTGTAATTTACATACAGCAAAATTTAGCCTGTTTAGTGTACAATTTTATGAGTTCTGGCAAATGCATTCAGCCATGTAACTACCATTACAATCAAGATATAAAAGTTTTCCATCATCACCAACAGTGCCCTTGTGCATCTTTAAAATATGCTTCTTACACTCTTACTGGGCTCTGGTTCTCACTTTACCTCTTCCCTTAAATACACAAGCTAAGCAAATATGTATCTTTCTAAAATATTGCCTTTTCCTTCATTCAGACTTCTCCAAATGAAGAGGTCAGCCTAGCCTCCACTCTTAGTTTTATGTCATCTGACCTTTCTGCTAGCTTTTGTCCACCTCCCCACCTGCCCTTTAATCTTCCATAGAACTTTCTTTTTATAGCCTCTGCCGTTTTCCATCTTCCCGCCCATCATTTCTCCAGAGCTGTTCCAACCATGTGAATTATATAATTAAATTAACAATGTACTTTACACTGCTTTTATCACTGGCTGTTTAGTACCTCAGAATTTAAAGCTAGTACAGCATAGGACGATGTTAGAGGCTTCAGTTTTATTTTTTAGGGAATTCAGGATTATCATAGTTGTTATTTTTTTTCTTAAAGATTGGCCCCTGAGCTAACAACAACTGTTGCCAATCTACTTTTTTTTTTCTTCTCCCCAAAGCCCCCCAGTATATAGTTGTATATTCTAGTTGTGAGTGCCTCTGGTTGTGCTATGTGGGATGCTGCCTCAGCATGGCTTGATGAGCAGTGCCATGTCTGTGCCTGGGATCCCAAATGGTGAAACCCTGGACAGCTGAAGCAAAGTGCGTGAACTTAACCACTCGGCCATGGGGCCGGCCCCTATCATAGTTATTTTGAAGCATCTTTTGTACACAGTTAGACTAACAGGAGAGTTGGCTGATAGGGGAGATACAAAGTGATTTTAGTAAAGAGCTAGTCCTAGTCATATGAGCAAGCTGGCTTTTAGACCTCCCATCTCTTCTATTAGAACTCTTTTCCAACTTCCTGGCTCATCTACCTTTGTTCTTTCTAATCCATACTGAAGAGGAAAGTTCTTTGAAAACTGCTACCTTAGCTGATGAGGATATAGGCTAAAGGCCTCATGAGGTTGACTTATCTAGTTTCTAGTTTACAATCTAATGGAGGCATGGACAATAAAAGATATATAATGTAACATCAAGTAATGGTAAGTGACATGAAGAAAAAAAGGTAAAGTTACAGAGAATAAAGGAGTAGAGGTAATATTTTAGATAAGATAGGCAGAGACAGGACAGGCCTCTCTGAGTTAACATTGAGTAGAGACCTACAATCTATTTTATTCTTGGTCTCACTACACTTAACAAAGCTTGAGTATTAAAAAAATATTTTCCAGTTTAGATGAAAACTATTCTTAAATTTTTATGTAAATTTTAATTTGATTATTAGGTTGAAGTTTTTCATTGGCTATTTGTGTTAATTGTTGCTTGAAATATTTAATATAGAAATATCCTTTTGTTTGTAGTAATTGGTTATTGGACTTTGAATCACTATGATTCTTGCCTCTATATAACAAAAGGGCACAGTATTCAAGTTTGGCTCCCCAGAGAGGGCAACACAAGACTTAAGATGAAAATAAGTCACTTTTATGATTCTGCTCCTGGTAATAGTAGTTCTTGCTGAGATTTTTACTAAGGCTGACTTTAGTAACTAAGGTAGCAGGTTGTATTGAAGGATATTGGGCATGAGTTATTAGATTGGTGGTGATAAGTGTAATTATTTAAAGAACAGTATTGGTGCCAAGCTTTATGAGTTGTTCTTTCAAAGGACCGGTTTACTTACTCCTTCTTAGAAATTTCTGCCTTTGGACGTGTGAGGACTCAGTGTATGAATAGGACAGCTGATTCCCTCCACTGCTGGAAAAATTGCCCTCATGTTTTCCTGTCCATATGTTTACTTTAAAATAATGAATATTAATTTTTTAAAAACCTCAAAGATGTGGGAGCTAATATTAATAGCTGGCAAAATTGAAATATGTACTTGATTTGATAGTTTGCCTTTTATTCTTATAATTTATAAGTAGAAGAAGACAACAGAAGTTTCTTAGGTAAGGTGCTTTTTCAGGCTTTGCTTATGTTTATTATGTGATTGTTCCTTCTGTTTGTTGTCACAGAGGGATTGTTTTACAATTACTACACTAATATTATGACCTATAAAAATTATTTTTTATACAGAGCAAAGTTTTAGATTTAGATTTTCTTTATCAAATTTATACATAACGTATTGCTAATCCAATACTTTTTCCTTGAATTAAAATAATGGGTATTTGTAATCTTGTTTCTGGTTAATAATGAAAACACTTTTATTTTAAAATTAGTATTTAATAAGATAAGAAATAAGTTCCTTATCAAAAGTAGGACAAGAAATAACTTCCAGAGAATAGATTTCATTTATGAATAGGTCAGTTGTTCCATTTATTTATTTACTTATTTACTTAACAAATATGTGAGTGCCGCCAGTGACCCTAACACTTAATGAAGGGTGATGGATATGGTAGGGGGAGTACCATATGGCAGTTACTGCCCTCGTGGAGTTTACAGTCACGTAACAGATATGGAGCACTGAGCAGACAATTTGGAGACAGTATAATAATTGCTATGATAGAAGCTGGCTGTGCCAGATTCATTTCTGGGGGTATGAGGGTCACAAAAGTCTTCCAAAGGAAGTGATGTTTTTACTGTGGTCTTTGGACTCCTAGACAGAGCATACATGTATACCTGCACATATGCACCCACACAAAAGACTTTAAAATTTTTTTAAAAATTCTTTTAATTGTGGTGAAAAACATATAACATAAAATTTGCCATCTTAACCGTTTTTAAGTATACACTTCAGTAGTGTTAAATATATTCACATTATTGTACAACCGGTCTCTGGAATTTTTTCATTTTGCAAAACTGAAACGCTATACCCATTACGCAACTCCCCTTTCCCCATCCCCCCCATTCGTGGCAACCCCTGTTCTACTTTCTGTCTCTATGAATTTGATTACTCTAGATACCTCATATGAATGAAAAGACTTTTTTAATCTTAGGTTTTCGTTCTGTTGTTTGGAAAATTTCCTGAGTTCTACTAATTACACATCCTTGGTTTTGCTTTCCTGGACAAATATGAGAAGATAAAAAAGCCTAAGGGGTTGTTATATGGCAGTATTCTTGCCAGTGGAAGCATGAAGCCAACATAGCCTAAGGGACATCCTGTTCTGTCTGGCCATCCTGAGAAGTCGTCAGGTAGTAGGGAGACATTTTAGAAGAAGCATAGTTTGAAAAAGCAGAAATGTTATCAAAACTTGTATTTTTCTCACCTCAGAAGACTGTCTTAAACCAGGGTTTGGCAGACCTTTCCTGTAAAAAGCCAGATAGTAAATATTTTAGGCTTTGTAAGCTATGCAGTCTCTGTCATGATTACTTAACTCAGCAATCGTAGCAGAAAGCAGCCACAGACAATATGTAAACTAGTTAGAGTGGCTGTGTTCAATAACACTTCATGAAAACAGACGACAGTCCTGATTGTCCCACAGACTATAGTTTGTGGACCTGTCTTAAACTATCCTCAAGCTACACATGACTGGAGAGAGCTTTTGGGTGAAACCTCCACCTGGGAGATCATTGAGCTGCTTTGTGACTTGGAGCAGAGAGAAATTCAGTACCATATCTTTATCAAATTTGTGCCATTGTTTATAAGTTGTACCTTTTATGTACCACTAGAAAAGAAAAAAACAGTGCAACCAATTAATGGTAAGATCCCATTGGTTGTATGATGCATCCTGGTTTCAGAAATGTTAAAATGTGGAGTGTGGTGGAGAGTATACCTAATCAATGATGTAGTCATAACACCAACCAACATTTGTATTTTTCCTGTGGGCCACACACTTTGCTTAGCACTTTACATGCACTGTGTCATTTATCCTCATAATAAATCAATGAAGTAAATGAAAAAGGCTTAGCACAGGTAAATAATTTACCAAAATAAGCGGTAGAGTCTAAGATTCAAACCCAGGCAGCCTGGCATTAAAGCCTCTGCTCTCAGCTACTGTCCTACACTGCTTCATTCAGCTTTGGAGCAGTCTTTCTTGTCAAATGATGCCATTCATGCTGGAATTGATGTAATTCATTACAGTGATTTGAATCAGGTCATGGAGGAAACAGCAGCTACATCAATTCCTTTTAGCATGTCCTTGCAATTTCAGATATTTTTCAGGGCAGCCAACTCCTGGTTTTCATCCATTATATGCCTGCTGGTGTCCTCGAAGAAGAATTATTATTTATGAACCTCTTCTGGAAATGTTATTAAAATGATAAAGTTTCTAAGCCAAGTAAAACTTGTGCTGGAAGAGAAGTCTGGTGCTCTGTTCACAGATAGTATCTGTGCTGCCAGCTAGCATCTCTGTCCTGCTGCTCTAGAAGAGAGTGAGCGTCACACATCACTGTAATTCATCCTCTTCTGCATCTGTGAGCTTTGTGTCTAAGATGGTGCAATCCTGCATAGTGATGCAGATTTCAGCAAAGATGACCTTATTGACTTTTGAAGACACAGGGACTGTATAGGCCATTGAGCTCTCAGTCTTGGAGAATTCTGGTATTCCTAGTACAAGCCTGCATTCAACTGACAGAGCAAGCTGTGAGAGCTTGCCTTGAAGAGAGTTGAGGTTTTCAGTACTTGTGATCATCAAAAAGAAAAGTCAAAATGGAATGGCAGTAAAGACGGCATGCGTGTAACCATTTCAAACTACATCACAGTGTCAATTTCTTATTCAAACCAAACAGAAGCCTTCTTATTGAAATTCAGTTTGGAGAGTTAAAGTTTATTTTTTGCTTTGTTTACATATTGATTTTCACTGGGAAATAAACAACATCTCTTATAAAGATTATTTTTATATTTTATGAATGAAATTTCCACTGTAGTGGAATAAAGTGTATAAAGTGTATGCAAAAAGTTTTGGGGGGGTGGTATTGCACTTTTCTGAAAGAGATTCCATTAACTTCTGACTTGCACAAGTATCTGAGAGCTCATAAAGCCTGAGAATCTCTGGTATGCATGAGAGGTGGAGGATGAAGGAAAGGTAATTGGTGAAGTGAGGGTGCATGAGGGAGAAAAGTGTAGAGGCCTACAAGCAAGAGATGTGGCGTGTTCCTGGAATGTGTGTGTGTGTGTGTGTAAGGGAGAGTAGGAAGGAGTGAAAGCCAAAAAGAGCCAAGTCATTGAGGATCTTATAAACCATATCTCCCAGTTAGGATTAGATTCAGCTACATTTAGTAGTGAAACTCAACAAAATAAATCTAGACAGGGGCTATCCAGAGCTAGTGTGGCAGCTTGTGGTCATCAGGAACCTGGGCTTGTCTATCATGCCACTCTGCCATCCTTAGCCTATCTCCTCATGGTCCCAGATGGCCACCTAAATGAAGGTTAGTCATCATGTCTCCATTCCAAACAGCAGGAAGGAGGAAGAAGGGCACACCCCCCTGCCCTTTCACAGAGACTCCCTGGAAATCTGTCAGCTCACCTGCTGTTAATCACGTTGGCAGAACTTTGGCACAAATAGCTATAAGGGAGGCTAGGAAATGTAGTCTTGGTGTGCCCAGCTGAAAATCAGTGTTCTAAAAAAATGATGTTAGGGTAGGCAACTAATAACTCTGCCATACCATGCCAGTGTTTTATTTTGTGAATGATGTAATAAGAAGAAAAACAGGTTCAAATTCTCTTTTTTAAAAGATTGCCAGCTGCAAGGTGGAGGGCGGATTGGAGGGAGGTAAGGAAACCATAGAGACCACTGCAGTAACACAGGGGAGGTGTGAGCTGGGTGCTGACTGTGGCACAGAGACAATTTCGTGAGGCTGACAGGACTTGGTCATTGATCAGATGAGAACAGGCTCCTGACTTAGCGGCTGGGTGTGTCTTGGTGCCATAGAGACAGGAATGATTGGAGCAGATTGCCTGGGAAGAGGAGGTCTACTTAGAATGGGCTTGAAAAGGAACAGGCAGAAAGAAGGAGAAAATAGAATATAGTGTCTCAGAAGTCAGGGGGAATAGAGCATTTCAAGATTTAGGGAGTGGTCAGTTGTGTCAAATGCAGCTGAGAGCACAGGTAAGAGAAGTATTGATGTTATTGACAGGATTTAGCAGTTAGGAGTGTTGACTGATGACCTTGTTAAGAGCAGTTCACTGAATGATGAGAAAACAAGATTGCAGTGGGTGAGGGAGTGAAAGGGAGGTGAGGAAGTGGAAGTGACTGTAGCAACTTTTTCAAGAAGTTTTGCCTCTAAGATGATGGAGAAAAAATGATATGGGTGTAGGAAAGGATGAGTGAGTGTATGCATTGGTGTTTTTGGTTTTTAGATGGCAAATATTTGAATGTGTTCATGCTGATGGAAAGGAATAGAGAGGGAGAGACTGAAGATGAGACTGGATGATTGATGAAATGGAGTTCTTGAGATGGGCATTAGCGGAGAGATGGCCTTAGGGTGCGGGGCAGGTCTTCCTGTAACCAGAAGGAAGGGAAAGAAGCAAAGGAGGAGGTGCAGGGAGGTCCTGAGGATCTGGTGGTAGAAAGTTGAGGGCATTCCTGTATATGATGGCTTTTATTTGCTTTATGAAATAGGAGTTTAGCTCCTCTGCGTGGCTTAGGGGGTGTTGGTAGACCATGTGATAATGTACATGATTTGCCAGCTTTGTCTTAATGAAAAAAAATCTGTGGTCTAAGTAGGATTTTCTTGTCATTAAGTTAATCTGTAGGAGCTTTCACACAACCCAGATTTTGGTTTTTATCTTTAGCGATGTGAAATGAAGGGACAGTACGCCAAAGTGCCACACAGACACTGTGCAGTAAGAGTTTAGTGAATAAGCCGGTGTTCTTGGAACACTTCCTATACATATGGAACTTCATTCCAAACTTGTTTTACTGTTTGCACAGCTCATTTTCTTCCAGGAAAACTTGCTTTTGTTGAGAAAAAAAAAATCTTTCGCATTGCAATAATCGTACCCTTGTGAACCATAACAGGGCAGGTACTGTTAGCTTGTTTTGGGTGTTTGGCACTGTCTCCAGGAATAGCACAAATATGCTACCAAGAACTGGGTTATACTATTGCTAATGGGAACAGTGTGTCCATGACTGTGTGATGAATTCAGCTTTTCTTCTAACTGGAAACTAAGTTGTGAATGGACTTGGCAAGATAGAGATCGTGGTAGACGATTTTTAAAAGATCTTTTTAAAAATCTTTCAGTTTCTGGAGAAAAACTAGATTGACATCCTAGAGGGCAGAATGTTGTTTAAATCACGTTCTTCAGTAGATTGCCAATTACTTTCTTTTCATTCCTCAGAAGAGGTTGGATATTTGACCAATTCTTTTCTCCCAGTGGAAAGAAAACATGAGAGGCCTAGCTTCCTCTGCATATTTTGTAGGGAGCTTCATGGGGTTTGTCCCACCTCACCTGTAGAGGTGGCCCTACTGTATAGTTAGTTGCAGTCAGGGTCTTCCTCGAACACTGAATTCTCTTCATGTCTGAGAGAAAGAGAAACAGGGTGGTTAGGATCGAAAGCACAAAGATCTGCACTAGTGACTGACGAAAGTGATTCAGTCAGAGTAACATCCAGGCCGTGTCCGGCAGTGTGCGGTACTCCCTGTCATCTCCAAACGTCATCCGTCTTTGCCTGAGTAGATGTCTTAGTGCGTTCTCCTGGGGGAGCTGAGAAGGGGGAAATGGAGGGCAGGTCTAAAAATGTCTCTGTGACTAGGTGTGTCTGGTATAACTTCAGCTGTTACCAGGCAACTTTCTAACACAGATCCCCTTGGCTTGTGGAACTAAACTGAGCTCTGTGGGACTGCTCAGTGAGGTCCCTGGTGGAGGGTGGGGACTGCATCACCAACAGAGAGAATGTCTGTTGGCATATTGGGTGATTCATGTGATGGAAAGCTGTGCTTCCACTTAATTTAACCTGTGGTAAGCTTTAGGCAAAAAGTGTCCTGGCTTCCCAGAATCAAACAATTGGTACCTTTCTTTACATATGTGTGTCTGTATGTGTTTGTGTAGGGGAAAGAAGGGGGATGGGTATAGATGGTGAAATGTAAGTGAAAGACCTCCAGTGGAGACTTCCAAGAGCAACACTAAGCTGACCACTCTGAACATCTCTCTCCTCTTCATACCTTGTTAACTTCACACCTATGACTCTCTTCCCTTTCACTCCATAGTTCTTCTCAGAGTCCTTTTCTTGTTAACAGTCAACTTTTGCTCAGCTGGGCCTGTATTTAATTAGCTGCTTTAAAGATTAGATATAGCAAGACAAGTAGGTATTACTAAAAGCACTACATAAAGAACCACGATTCCTTGACATTTGTAGAGGTAAGTGTAGAGGCTCCTTGCCCACTTAATTGTGGCACTTCACAGAGAATTCTGGGCACTCAACTGAATGAGAAAAAGTCTTTATACTTGTGAGTTGCTTGGAACTGTGCCCAAAAGTCTTTATTAACTCAGTTTTGGAACTTAATATTATGCTTGGATCAGCTCATTTTATTTCACACAAAATATTTGAAAAGTAATTCAGAATTGCATTTTACATTTAAATTCAAGTTCTTAAGATACTAATATTGGGGAGATTTGAATTAAAACTAAAAGTATAAATACACCTTTTGGCTGAAGGTCAAGTGGCCTAGTGTTAAAATCATTATGAGACTGAGACCTTTTGTCACCATCATAGAATAAGTTTTTAGGATACAAGAAAAAATTTGTTTAGTCTCCATAGCCTCAGTCATAAGGAATTGTCTTCTTAAAGCATTCTAATAAATTGCATGTTTTGAAGTATGATTAGTGTGAACGAAATGTATTTTTTCCTCTAAGTACTTTTCATAAACTTTATATTCTTTATGGTGTTGGATCAAAGATGATTTATCATGAGTATACATGACTTTTTTTTTCTCCTGGTGAAACTTTTAATGTACAAGGTTGATATTTGGTTTTTAATTCATCTTCACAGGAAGTGAAAAATTCCTATTAGTACTTTTTCTTAAAGAATCATGACCTAGGGGCCGGCCCAGTGGCGCAATGGTTAAGTTCACACATTCCTCTTCTCGGCGGCCCGGGGTTCGCTGGTTTGGATCCTGGGTACGGACATGGCACCACTTGGCAAAAGCCATGCTGTGGTAGGCGACCCATGTATAAAGTAGAGGAAGATGGGCACAGATGTTAGTTCAGGGCCAGTCTTCCTCAGTAAAAAGAGGAGGATTGGCAGTAGTTGGCTCAGAGCTAATCTTCCTCAAAAAAAAAAAAAAAGAATCATGACCTAAATAGAATTAAATAGCTAAAAATTAAACATGGTTCCTGAAGCTCATTTTGCTTAATGCTATGAATGTTAGTATACCAAACAATTCTATAAAGGTTAGAATTAAGATATAGTCCAATTTACATTATTCTGCCTGGTATTATTATTCAAATTTGTGTAAACATTTCTCAGCTCAAAAAGAAAATTATATTCTTCCTAAAGATATCTAACATTCAATTTTTATGTTTCTGTTAGTTTCCCAGTTTAAATTTAACAACTGAAATATTTGCAAACATTTTGTACACAAAACTAATGGCTTTTAAAATAATTGTAGCATTTTTCTCTTATAATAATAAGTATTTATACTTCAACTGGTAGAATATTAATGTTACATGAAATTTTTCACTCCAAGTTACATCTAGAATATTTACCTCTGTTTGAAAAAGAATATTTAAATATCAACAGTTAACCCTAAAGATATGTCTTGTTTGAGTTGCTGATGTTGTAACAATAAGGTCTGACGAGTACCTGCATCATCAGAGGTTTCAGGACTCCTGAATTGGTGTTTAAGTAGGGCTTGGCATTTGGCCTTCCAGAGGCTTAGGCTAAAGCTGACTACAGATTATTTGATCAGATTCTGAGGCTGAAGTTGAACATCAGTGTGTCCTTAATAAAAGCTCAGTACTGTTCATTGTTACATAAATGAAATGTTGATTAGTGAAGATAGGGAAGAATCAGGTTTTAGGTCATCTTTTTATATGTTTGGTTGAATGTTTTGTGATGTCAGTGTCATTAAAGTGAAAAAAGATTATATTGAACAAAATAAGATTCTGGCAGAGTTTTATTAAAATGAACTGAAACATAATTCTGATTCCTTGGTTGATTTTTTTTTTAATAGACCATCTGGAACTACACGTGCCACTCATCACATGTGTTGGTTTACATTAATAGCGAATAAAATTAAAACTTCTTTTCCTCGGTTGTATTAGCCACGTTTCAAGAGCCCATGAGCCACATGTGGCCAGCACACATTATAAGACATTTCCGTAATTGCAGAAAGTTCTATGGGACGGCACTGTGTCTAGAGAGTGACACTGAAAAAAGTGCCATCCTGTTGATCTTTTGACCACATATTTAAATATGAAGAAGTCACTTTTTACATTGTTTACATTTTTGTAAAGTTTTTGCCTTGAAATGACAGGCTGCCCATCCCTCAGGATACTAGTAAATTTAGAACACAGGTGTTGAGCAGCGTCTGAAACCCAAGTCCTCCCTTTCTGCATTGTTTTCACGTGTATCTGAAGAGCAGCATTTTCTTAGGTTTATACTTTTAGAACTGTGGTTACACTTGTAGTATTCTTGTCATACTTTTAATCTTTTATTTCAAAGTTAAGGGTGCATTGTTATGTTTATTAAATTCAAATAAAGAGAATCAGTTTTCTGATTACTAAGACTTTAGAACTTGTATTCTATTCCAGTTTTAATATCTGCAAATGGAATAAATAAGTTTTATAAGGCTCAATTTGCCACAGAATCTGTCAACCTACACCTGTATTCCAGTCCTTTGTACCAGTCTCTCCTTCTCCCAGATATATTGCATGCACATACATAAACTTTATTAAATATAGACCTTTTTCTGGAAAAATCTGTGTTAATTTGGAATATCCTCAAACATATAAGCCACTTTAAAAAAAGAATGCTAAATGAATTTTGAAGATACTGTGCTAAGTGAAATAAGTCAGTCACAAAAAGACAAATACTGTATGATTCCACTTGTGTACCTAGAATAGTCAAACTCTTAGAGACAGAAAGTAGAAGGAGGATTGCCAGGGGGTGGGTGGAGAGAGAATGGGGACTTGTTTTTTAATGAGTATAGTTCCAGTTTTGCAAGATGAAAAGCGTTCTGGAGATTGGTTGTGAATATACTTAATACTACCAAACCGTACGCTTAAAAATGGTTAAGCTGGCAGATTTTATGCTATGGATATTTACTACAATTTAAAAAAGTATTACCAAGCTGGTTCTCCCAATTTGTTTTTCTTTGAAAGTGTCTTGGCTCTTCTTGGCCCTTTGCATTTTTGTAAACACTTTAAATTGGTTTGTCAGTTTCCACACAAGAAACTCTTGAGCTTTGATTAGGATTGCATTGATCAGTTTGGGGGAAATTGACGTCTTTACATAAGTAAATCTTCTAATTTATAAACCTGTAACTACATCCCTGAATTTTAAATAAATCTTTTGATTTTTCTCAAAAATGTTTTCTAGTGTTCCATGTTGAACTCTTGCATATCTTTTGTTAGATTTATTTCTAGATATTTGCTATTTGCTATTTTTGATGGTATTATAAAAGATAACTTTTTAGTCACTTTTACTTTCTAATTCTTTATATGTAGAAACAGTTAATCTTTTTTTTCATCTTTAAACATTTTTAAGTATACAATTCAGTAGTGTTAAGTACATTCACATTATTGTGCAACCAATCTCCAGAACTCTTTGATCTTACAAATCTAAAACTCTCTACCCATTAAACAGTAACTCCCCATTTCTCCCTACCCGCAACCTCTTGTAACCACTCTTCTACTTTCTGTCTCTATGAATCTGACTATATGAAGGTACCTCATATTTATCTTTCTTTTTTTTTTTTTTAAGATTGGCACCTGAGCTAACAACTGTTGCCAGTCTTCTTTTTTCCACCCCCCCCCGCTTTTTTTCTCCCCAAATATCCCCCCAGTACATAGTTGTATATTCTAGTTGTGGGTCCCTCTAGTTGTGGCACGTGGGACACCACCTCAACATTACCTAATGAGTGGTGCCATGTCTGCGCCCAGGTTCCTAACCCTGGGCCTCTGAAGCAGAGCACACAAACTTAACTACTCGGCCACAGGCTGGCCTCCATATTTTTTTATGACTGGCTTATTTCACTTAACATAATGTCCTCAAGGTTCATGCATGTTGTAGCATTTGTCAGAGTTTCCTTTTTTTAGGACTGAGTAATATTCCATTGTAAGTATATTCCACATTTTGTTTTATCCATTCTTCTGTTGATGGACATTTGAGTTGCTTCCACTTTTTGGCTATTGTGAATAATGTTGCTATGAAGGTGAGTATACAAACATCTCTTGGAGACTGCTTTCAATTCTTTGCAGTAAATACCCAGAAGTAGAATTGCTGAATCATATGATAATTCACTTTTAAGTTTTTTAGGAACCATCATAATGTTTTCCTTAATAGGAAACCATTTTACATGTAAACACCATTTCACATTCCTACCAACAGTGTACAAGGGTTCCAAAAGTAGTCTTTTTTAGAAGATTGACCATGTATCTTCAATGTTGCTATGATCACGTTATTCTAAGAATGAGTTTATTTGTAGGGTCTTTGGATTTTCTACATATAAAATCATATCATCTGTGAATATTGACAGTTTTGTTTCTTTTAATGGATATATAAATTGAATACTATAGTGAAAGGAGAATGTACTATAGCTGCATGCATTAATGTGAATTATTCTGAAAATATAACATGAATTAAAGAAGCAAGTCAAAAGAAGAGGATACTTTATAGTATGGTTCAATTTATTTAAAAATTTAGAGACATAAAATTAAGTAAAAATATTATTATGGCTACATACATAAGTGGTAAAACTGTAGAGAGTAAAAGTCAAAACAGTGGATACTACTAGAGGTGGAAGAGGAATGTGATCAGGGACAGACACGTAGAGGCTTCTAAATTATGGCAGTATTCTTTATTTAGGTTATTTTTCCAACTGTATATGTGTATTTTATAAACTTTTGTGTATGTATATTGTTTCACAATGAATAGTTTTTAGGTGAAATTGGAAAACAGGCCTGTCTCACCATGGGTAGAAAAAAAAATTTGCTTCTATGTATTGTAGTTTTTAAAAAGTATATTCAAAGAAGCATTAAATGGGTAAAAATTTTTATCAACTAACAATTTTACCTAAAATGAATGCATGAATCAGGGGTTTTCAGTTAAATTGATTTTCACACACTTGTGAGACCTCTGTAAATATCAAATTCTTTCCTGGGAAGTCAGAAGTAACTGCTAAATGGAAATTCTTGGCTTTTAAAAGATAATTGCAAAATATTTGTCTTGGTCCCATTTTCTCACTCTTTTGAGTAAATATGCACCCAAGAAATTCTCCTAACCTGATAATAGACTACGTGAAGCCATTGTATCATGGTGGCATTCCTTTACTGACTGGTTGATTTCAGTAGCTGGGCTAGAAAGGATTATAAACTATCGTGTAATATCAGAGTGACAAAAGGTTCCAGCTCTGTCATCTACTCTTACTTTTCTGGTAGTATGGCACTTAAATTGGACTTTTTCTCTCAAGGAATATTACCAGTTTCTTTGAAATGCTGAACAAATGATGTTCATGGGAGTGAAGTCAAAACATCCTTCAAGGCATGACAGTCAACTGGGCCATGGGCACTTTGTGTGTGTGTATTGGGCATCCATGTTATCATCACCCGTAGATTGTCTTCACCTGGATCAAGTGCTGCCAGGGAACCAACCAGTGTGGTCTGTGTTCTTTCTTGCCTCCCTGACCTCCTTTTCTTTGGTGGTTAGCATCCCAGTATTTAGGTAGCACCCACTGGAGGGCCATGATGCCCACAGGCCTGGCCCCTCCTCCGGTCTTTTTTTGTCACCAGCCCTTCTTTTGAATCTGAATGACTGCTGAAGACTGTTTAGTGGCATTTACCAGGAAAACTGGAAATCCTACCACACTAGGAAATAATTCAGAAGGGGTGATAACCAGTAGAGAGTCTTGGAGAAGAGTGCTCCACGTTCCTCAGTATTTACACCAAGCAAGAAAGTGTATTCATAGTGTCTTGCAGAGTAGAGAAAATGAGTCACAGACTAGTTGTTGTGGAAAGAGCTGTTAACAGTAGGAATTGTGTGGTCAGGAAGCTACACATGACATGTAAGTATGCTTGTCTGACCAAGTATAAAGGGATGTTTCCTCCACAGCCTAATCACTGGAGTGTGAGCCCATCAACTCCTTTTCCAATCACAGACTTCGTCCATGACACACACACACACACACACACACACACACACACACACATACACACACAACATCACGCACACACCTACAGGTAGCAGAACAAATAAAAACAGCTCAGTGTTTGCTGAGCATTTACTGTGTGGTTTTATTTTTTAGTCCCCTCAAGTGTCTTCTATCCTACACCATGATGTTACTGAAGAGTACATTTGATGACCTATTCTGTTAAAGAAAGACAAAACAAAATGTCCTGTAAATGGATAGGAAATCTATTCTGATCTTTTTAAAAGCTTTCATTCTTGCTACAAGATGTTTAGACTTGCTTTTGCCTCCCCTTTGAACAAAAGAATTTGGGCTTCCACTGTGTCACTGTTCCTTTCCTATGAGGGAGATGTTGAAGATTAAGAGATCTTAATGTGCTAACAGAAATACACTAGGGTGTAGAGAGGTGATCGAGCTGGGATTCTTTCACCCGCTCCCATCCTACCAGGACATTTGTTGGAGCAATGAGAACACTTAATTTTCCAATATGATGTTTTATACACTGATGCCTGAAAGTTAAATTCTTAAGGAAGGAATTCTATCCTTGTACACAACTAGCAGTATGACAAAACCCTAGACCACCTTCCTCTGAAGCACAGACTTATGACTGAATGGAGGAAAATGGCAAGGGCCATGGTGGTTTTGGTTTTAATGTGTGATCACACACACACACTTCCTCAGAATTGAAGTAGATCTATAGTGCACCGGAAATATTTAGACTTGATAAGTTTTGGGTATCCCATTTGCTCTGTTTTTGGTAATTCAAGAGATTTGGATGTTCCACCAGTCAGACAAATATTTGTAGACTGTAACGTCTTTCCCCTTCTTGTATTCCATTGTAATGTAAATGAATCACTGAACTACTTCTGTGTGCAAGGGCAGTTGCCAATAAGTACTTGCTTTTGAGCCATAAGGGCCTGTGACGATATAGGAAGTGCAGTTGAAACTTTCCACAGAGAAAGCAAATCTCTTTGAGGAAGTGTGGAAATAACCCTGGGATTGATTTGGTTTAACCTCTCATAAAGCTCTTTGAATTACTTCTGTAATTTTTTAAAAATTTCAGATTCAACCCTATGAAAAGATAAAGGCCAGGGGCTTACCTGATAATATATCTTCTGTGCTGAACAAGCTGGTGGTGGTGAAACTCAATGGCGGTTTGGGAACCAGCATGGGCTGCAAAGGCCCGAAAAGTCTGATTGGTGTGAGGAATGAGAATACCTTTTTGGATCTGACTGTTCAGCAAATTGAAGTGAGTAACATTTAGCCTTTCTCATGAGCTACTAAAATCGTTTTTAGTTTTTAGGCTATTATAAATGTTACCTTATATGAATTTGAGCTAGTCAAGAAGCTTGCTATCTTTAGTCTCTCTATTAATATATAAAAAGGTTTGGTGTTCCTAAGGGCAAATCCTTAGGGTGATGTAAAAGCTTTTGATGTTTAAATGGCATTTGTGGTTGCCGAAATCTCTGGATCTCTTGGGATTCTGCTTTGATCTTCCCAGCCCTCCCCCCTTTCTTTCTAGCGGCAGCCTTCATCTCAGCTGGGATGCTCTGGCTTTAGTAACCTCTTGGGAGGCCGGGGAGAATTTCGCGTATCTGTTTGGATGCCATGGATGCTAAGAACTGTTCTTGGCTTCTCTGTTATGATAACGTCATTAATCATAGACCATAAGCTCTTCAGGGGCAGTGGCCCTATCTTTTTCTTCTCTTTATCCCTAGTGTCTAATACGGTACTGGTAACCATAATAATAACATTAGCAGTAGCACTAGCTAACATTTATCCAAGTATTATTGCCAGCTCTTTACATGAATTGACTCATTTGTTCTTCTCCACAACTCTGCAAGATAAGTACTATTATCATCCGCATTTTACAGATGAGGAAACCAAGGCACAGAGAGGTTGATTTATGTGCTCAAGGTTCCCTAGCTAGTTAGTAAGTGCACAATCTAACTTTGAACGTAGGACTTTCTGACTTCTAAGACCTTGTTTTCTTTTCTCTCTGTGTTGCCTCTTAGCTTTTCCTAGAGATTGAAAAGATTTCAGTTGGGGTGTGATTCACAATTCTTGACATTAATCTTGAGAGTACGGAGCCATGTCTCTGTAACATCTGTACTTTCATCCCCACAGTGCTCTGGGCACAGTAAATGCATACTCAGCATTTGCCCATCCAGTAAGGCCATAGGCCACTGTGGTCGGGCACATAGCTCCAGAGTTGGACTGCAGGGTGTCCTGGGTCTGCCACTAACCTGCCACCTCTCTGGGCCTCAGTTTAGCTCTCTGTAAAATGCACAATAGTTTCTGTTTTGTAGGGTTGTGATTTAATGAGCAAGTTATGTGGTGAATTGCTTAGCAAAATATCTGGCTTATGCCAAGTAGTTATTATTTCAAATCTATATATTTGGCTACATATAAATGATGTTCTGGACATTTTGTGATTAACCATTAAGAGTTAATTTTACACATTTAAGCAAAAGTGAGTAATTTGTCATTTTCCTCCCTAGCATTTGAACAAATCCTACAATACAGATGTTCCTCTTGTTCTAATGAACTCTTTTAACACGGATGAAGATACAAAAAAAATTCTACAGAAGTACAATCATTGTCGTGTGAAAATCTACACTTTTAATCAAAGCAGGTAAAAGGAGTAAAAAATGTAACTCAGGGAGGTGTTACTCCTGAGAAAGAAGGACTTGTCTTGTTTAAACAGAGTAACCTCAATATGTGCATGTACCAGAGACTAATATTTGCAAGTGTATGACGCCTTTAAAGGCTGAATGTTTAATAGGTCTGTGATTGTTGTCATCACTCTGTGGTTCTGTAACTTCTCATCTTGAAAGAGAACCTGCCTGAGCTTCTGTTCTAGGTCCAGAACATTTGAGGATAGCTTAGGTCTTTGCCTTCTGAGGCCATATTTGGGCTCCAGGTGGGTCTGTGGAAATCTTTCTGTATTCCACAATATTGACAATGTTCTTTCCTATGGGAAGGAATTTCTTCAACACCTTGAAAAGGCTTAGGGAAATTTAATACATTCTGGAGAAAATCTTCTATTTTGGGGAAGGGAGAGTAAAAAGGAATGCATATGATTAATTGTGATAAAGCCCAGGGAACTGGGGAAATAAGTCTTCCATGAAGGACAGACAGGGGTTTATGTGCACTTGCACAGGGGGTTATTTCTAAAGTTGTACTATTAGTTGTCTTTTTTTAATGTATTTTTCCATGGACACTTTCTTTTGTTGCAGCTGCTCTGCCTGTTTTCTGATAGAGCGCTAGCTCTCTTTAGTCTGGCACAGTGCTAGCGCCTCGGTTTCCCTCTTCCCCCACCGCCAGCCCCTACACATGTTCTCACTAGTGGTAGGAGGCAGACATTCCTGAGCACTAACCTGCTGTTGATTTTCTGGGAAAGAAAGAGCACCACCCCTGGATATATGTTTGTAAAAATGGACAGCTTTTTCCAAATAGATTTTCAGGGCAAAGAACAATCCCACAAGCAAGCAAGTTTGAGAAAATTTACTCAATATATATCTCTCCTCTTGGAGAGTCATAAAACATATTATCTTTAAAATATGAGGTATCCTGCCATCTGTATGATCGTGGAAAACCTTTTTTTGCAGCAAATATTACTATCTAGGAAACTGATTTTTGGACAACACAGATAATGAGAGATTTTCTTAAATGGATTCACCTATGATTAAATTACTTACTATTGATAGACTGAAAAGGAGGAACGTTTTATTTAAGTGCATTGTTTTACTTGAATGTCTGGAATACTCTACCGAGTTGATATTGAAAAAGAACTTTTTTTTTTTTAAAGGTACCCAAGGATTAATAAAGAATCTTTACTGCCTGTAGCAAAGGATGTGTCATACTCAGGGGAAAATACAGAAGCTTGGTACCCTCCAGGTCATGGTGATATTTACGCCAGTTTCTACAACTCTGGTTTGCTTGACACCTTTATAGGAGAAGGCAAAGAGTATATTTTTGTGTCTAACATAGATAATCTGGGTGCCACAGTGGATCTTTATATTCTTAATCATCTAATGAACCCACCCAATGGAAAACCGTGTGAATTTGTCATGGAAGTCACAAATAAAACACGTGCAGATGTAAAGGTAAATACTGAGAGGAAGCGGTTGGGGGATTCACATCTTTGCATTTTATAGGTTATGTAGTTGAAAATTTTTTTTTATTGGAAAGTTTCTATGTGAAGCAGAACACATCCACTTGATAACAATGCGATAGTATTCTGTAGAGTACCCTAAGTGCCGCCTGACAGAACAGTGTGTCTATAAATCCAGATTCAATAGTACGAAAATCATCTTTATTTTTTGAATAATCTATACGGGCAGTTTTAACTTAAAGCAATGACACAGTTATTTATAGAATAAATCTGAAACATATGTGAAAACACTTTCAATAAGTTTGTTCAAACTTAATACTCTTCTTGTTTGGAGCTTGAGTGTTTTTATTTCATTGTTCCTTTAATGAAAATATCCTGTCTCTATTTATACACTGTGTATTTCTGTATTTTTTTTTGTTTCATCACTGTACTCTCTCTGTAGTAGCAAAAAAATGCAGTTTGATGCAAAGCAAAAATTTGTTTTTTAACTTTGCATGTTTAGTGGCGATGACAGCCTTTGGTGAAATGGTACACAAGGTTTTACTGCTTACCCCCAGGCAGTAAGAACAGTGGCAGTGTGTGAATACTGAAATAGTCAGTCCCTGGGTTGGGTTCTATGCCTCCTGCAAATGTCCCCCTCACATATGAGTGAATGTTCCCCTCTTCCCATACTGCCATTGCCTCATGACTGTAAGAATATCTTTAGGCTGAGGCCACTCAGGGGTCACTTCCTGTCCATTGTGCCTCTGTCTTCCCTTTTCTCTCCTTATCCTAGAGCCAGTCAGAGCAGGGTCTGAGGTGGGATGACTAGTTGTTTAGTGATGTACAGTGGTTTGGGAATAAAAGGCATGGCTGTTCCTGTAGCCTACCTCCGAAAAGTCAGGACGACTCTCATGTCCTCCTAGGGTTTTTATTATGGACAAGAGGGTGGGTATACAGTATAAAACAACAGACAACCTGAATTATTTTCTTTGGTTCTACCTTCTTATGTATGTTGTTTTGTATCACAGATCGAATCACTGCCTGGGCTTTTTATTTCTGGGGATTTTATCATTGTCTTTTCTGGAACATTCACAGACTATAAACAGTGTAGCATGGTTGTGATTGGGAGAGAGATGGAGGCACCCACTCACTCTTTTCTGTCTTTCTAGGGTGGGACACTTACTCAGTATGAAGGCAAACTGAGACTGGTGGAAATCGCTCAAGTGCCAAAAGCACACGTTGATGAGTTCAAGTCTGTATCAAAATTCAAAATATTTAACACAAACAACCTATGGATCTCTCTTGCAGCAGTTAAAAGACTGCAGGAACAGAATGCTATTGACATGGAAATCATTGTGAATCCAAAGGTAAGCCAAAGTTGTGGACCACTGGGCTCCCTGGTTCCTAAGACCATAGTAGGCTACACACAGACCCACTGCCAACTCCCTCTGGCCCATCTATTCCATCGGTCACTCCTTTTTGCCTAGTCAGTCTCTCCAGTTCCTGGTCCTGTCTTTCAGAATCTACACCTATCCCTTTAGTGTGGCACGCCATGCATGGTGCCCTTACTTGACCCTGGACTGTGGTAGTGGCAAGAGCATTGGGCCCAAAAGTAGAGGACCTACCTCAGTCTTACCCGTTGCTCTAATACTTATAGGCCTTTTGGCCACGGGCACCTTGCATGAGTTTTCTGAACTTGTAGTTTTTTATCATAAAATGGAAATATTACTGAAGAGTTATGATGCTGAAAAAAGATCACATATGTATAAACACCTGGCATATGGTAGGTGCTTGATAAATGTCAGTTCTCAAAATTTCTGTTTCCTTCAATGGATCTCTGAAACCACTCCCCAAACATTAACTAGGCCATATGGAACTAAGTTGCTAAAACCTGTGTTTCTCTCTCCTTGCTCCCTTTCTTACAGACTTTGGATGGAGGCCTGAATGTTATTCAGTTAGAAACTGCCGTGGGGGCTGCCATTAAAAGTTTTGAGAACTCTCTAGGTATTAATGTTCCTAGGAGCCGTTTTCTGCCTGTCAAAACTACATCAGATCTCTTGCTTGTGATGTCAAACCTCTATAGCCTTAATGCAGGATCTTTGACAATGAGTGAAAAGAGAGAATTTCCTACAGTGCCCTTGGTTAAATTAGGCAGTTCTTTTACAAAGGTACGTAATTATAAAGATATGATACACATGTGAATTAGAAGCTAATTACAGTCTCTGCTGCTGACCTACTATATTCCTCCATCTTTTTTTTTTTTTTTTAAGATTTTATTTTATTTTTTCTCCCCAAAGCCCCCCAGTACACAGTTGTATATTCTTCGTTGTGGGTCCTTGTAGTTGTGGCATGTGGGACGCTGCCTCAGCGTGGTTTGATGAGCAGTGCCATGTCCGCGCCCAGGATTCGAACTGACGAAACACTGGGCCGCCTGCAGCGGAGCGCGCGAACTTAACCACTCGGCCACGGGGCCAGCCCCTATATTCCTCCATCTTTGATGTCTTTTAAAGGGAATTGACTGTAGAAAATAAAGATGTAACTCACTTTTGAAACCTGATTGCTATAGAGTAGGAAAGAATGTTTAAATTTTGGGACATTTTATCTTATGTCTCTTTTAAGACCATTACTGCTTTCATCAGTGTTCTAGGTGCTAGGTATTTAGCAGTAAATAAAACAGACTAAAATCCTTGCCTTCATGAATATTCTAATGGGGTAAGGATGATACTAAGCAAACAAATTGAATGTATAGTATGCCAAGTGATGAAAAGTGCTATGGAGAAAAATAAAGCAGGAATAGGGAGTGTGTGGGTGGGTTGGTGATGGTGTGATTTTACATTGGATGGCCAGAGATGGCCTCACTGAGAAATTGAGGGAGTGTGGCATGCAGGTATCTGTGGCAAAAAGCATTTCAGGCAGGGGGAATAGCAAGTATATTAAAACCCCACCCTAACATGATAAGTGGAATCCAAAAAATTTAATCACATAAAATGTGAGGTTAGTGAAGTGACAGGGTGAGTCTTTGTGGCTAGCCTGTAGAGTCCTGGTATGCCATCCACGTCTATTCGAGTTCTGGTTGTGGTTTAGTGCCACCTGGTGTGGATGTGTGCACTGTCTTATATATCGATGGGGGGTGATTCTGGGTCCTGTGGCTGGGCTGGAATTTCCAGGATAGCATCAGTCATTTTAGGAGTGTCCCGGTTCTTTTGTGCCTCTTTTGTGATACAAGGACCCACTACCTTCCCAAATCCTGAGGTGGGATTGCCAACCATTTTTCCACCTAACCTCATCCCTCCTTCAATTCCCTCCCACTCTTCCTAGCCTCTTCCATACCCTGCAGGAGGTAAGAACTTTAGCTGCCCCAATTTGAGAACGGGCTGAGTGGGCAATGGCTAGTTGCTCTGAGGAAGGACATGTTTTATGGACGTTAGTACAATTGGCTGGAGCAAAGTGAGCAAGTGAGGGATGAGGGCACAGAGAGATGGTCAGAGAGGGAGCACGCCAGACTGTGTAGAATTTTGTAAATGAATATTAGGAGTGTGGCTTTTTTTTTTTTTTTTTTCTGGTTCATGAGAAGCCATTGGAGAGTCATGAGCTGAGGGGTGAAGGGACTGATCTGGTGAGCAAGGGTAGAATCAGGGCGACTAGGGAATAGGCTGCTGCAGGAATCCTGGCAAGAGGAAACAGTGGCTTAGACCAAGGTGGTAGCAGTGGAAATAGTGAAAAATTTTGATACTCTGAGATATTTTGAAAGGTGTACGTACCTATACAATTTGCTCTTAGACTAGATGGGAGGGTAAGAGAGAAAAGAGTAAGAAGGACTCCAAGGTTTTTGGCCTGTGCAACTAGAAGCATGGAATTGCCAGTTACTGAGATAGGGGAAAGCTTGGGGAGCAGCATGGGGAGTTACATTTTGGAGAATCTGTACTTACTACATCTTCAAATGGAGAAGTTGACTGTATGAGTCTGGAGCTCAGAGGAGAGAGAAGAGAGAGGTAAATTTGAGAGTTGTCAGTTTATAGCTGGTATTTAAAGCCATGAGATAAGGATCACCTAGGGAGGGGTGCTCTAAGAACTGAGCCCTGAGGTACTCCAAGGCTTAGAGGATGGGGATGAGGGGAGGGAGAGGAAGCAGCAAATGTGACTGAGAAGTTCCAGATGAGGAATTGCGTAGAAAACCATGAGTGTGTGTGTGTCCTGAAAGCAGAATGAAGAAAATGTTTCAAGACAGAGAGCATGATAATCTGTGTCAAGTGCTGCTGCCGCTTCAAGTAAGATGAATGAGAACTCACCATTTGCTTTATCAGCATAGAGGTTTTAGAGACTGGAATGGATTTAGAAAAGAATAGGAGAAGAGAAATTGGAGAGATGAATGTAGACAACTTAAAGAGTTTTTGCCTTAAAGAAAAAAAAAGAAAAATGGAGCCATGGATAGAAAGGGATATAAGATTTGAGAGGTTTTTTTGTTTTGTTTTTTAACGATGGGAGAATTTATAGTCTGTTTATACATTGATGGGGATTGATGCAATGAAAAGGGAAAAATACTGAAAAGGAAGAAAGAAGACTCTCTGGACAATATCCTTGAAGAGGCCATAAGAAGGGCTGGCCTTAAGTTGGAGTGGAAACAGTCCAACCCCAGTACTAGGAGGGACAGAATAATGGGCTAGGGGGTAGTGGGAGGTGGGGGTGGTGGTAGAAGTAGAAGCCAGTGGAAGTTTTCCAATTGCTTCTATTTTTCTCAGCAAAATCAGAAACAAGGCCATATAGGACAATTTCTAGTGTCTGTAAAACTAAGGAAATGAAGCAAAGATAGTGATTATTTATAATGATAATTTGTGCTGTTGCTCTTCCTGAAATATATTCCATTTCTTCTGAATCCTACACATCCCATAAAGCTCAGCTCCTGTCTAGCTTGCTTCAAACCACGATGATCTCTTTTTCCAACTAACTCCAGATCATCTGAACTACTCATCTGGCTCTTAGCATGTTAGTTGGTTACCTTTTTATTTTGTATTTCATTTTTTTCATGTCTGATCTGCTCAGCTGTTTTGTAAATTGCCTGACTGTAGGGACAGTGTTCATATCTCCTGGTCTCTCTTGCACAAGATGTAGCATATAGTGAGTGCTTAATAAACTAGGTTCTTCCCCATAGAGGGCCTGAGCTTGGCCATAAGCAGAATGTTTTTACAGTTCTGTTAAACTATATTGTTAATTTAATCCCTGTTTCTGTTAAATCATTTTTGAAAGAATTTCTATGTTTCTGTTTTTTCCTTCAGGTTCAGGATTATCTAAGGAGATTTGAAAGTATACCAGATATGCTTGAATTGGATCACCTCACAGTTTCAGGAGATGTGACATTTGGCAAGAATGTTTCATTAAAGGTATGTTGTTAAAATGAAAATGACAGTTCTTATAGCTTTACAAAACAGGTTTCATTTTCTAGTCCTAAATTTATCTTTATTTAAAGGAATACTTCGTAGTCTTTACCAGATGTTTATAAGATATAGATACATTTAAAAAATGAAATTGCTTACCACAATGTTTAGTAGTAATACTGTCTTCCATAGATATACAACATAGTTAAAATACAATCATAATTGTTGTATATAGGAATTTTGTGGAATATAGCATTCAAATGGAAAGCAAACACTAATAAATAATTGAAGTGGTACTATTTTGTTGAAATATGACAGTCTTTTAAAAATAGAATCATTGTTAAATTAGTATTAACTCACTAAAGATGGCTATTTGAATCTGAAAGTAGAAAAAAACAACAACTTCATTTATACTGAACACAGTCTATTTCTGTTAAGCTAATCTGTTGTCATGAGTATAAAGATATTCATTCACATTACTGTGGTACTTGGGTACTTTGATGAGTATCATTCTAGCCTAGCATAGAAATAGGAAGGATTATGGGTATAATAAATATGAAAACTCAGAACCAAAGATACAACAGCTTTTTCCTAATCAAGTATTTTTTTCAAAATCTCATACCTAGATTTCATGTGTTCTTCCTGTTGAAGCTATTTAAATGAAGGTCTTGAAAAAACAACAATATATATAAATAGAACTTTATTGCTGATAGTGCTTCATCTAAACAGTCGCAGTTAAGACACGAAAAACCTATCAGTAAACTGTTCTTAAAAAAACCCTAAGGGGCTGGCCCAGTAGCATAGTTGTTAAGTTTGCACTCTCCACTTTGGCGGCCCAGGGTTTGCTGGTTTGGATCCTGGGTGTGGACCTAGCACCACTTGGCAAGCCATGCTGAGGTGGCGTCCCATATAGCAGAACTTAGAAGGACGTACAGCTAGGATATGTAGCTATGTACTGGGACTTTGGGGAGGGGAAAACAGCAAACCCCAAACCTATATGTAGATATAAGCCAAGCACCTTCCAGTTTCTTTATGAAGGTAGATAATGCTGGTGGCCTTGCAAGTAGTTCTTTGAAAGGGCCAGTTGTGCTGTGGCACTGCGCCCACTTCCCATTCCTGGTACCACCTCTGATAAGGAGGCAAGGAATCTAAAACTACTGCCAAGATGTTACAGAAGGACACGTTACGCTTTTCCTTAACATGTTATTTTTCATGTTTAATATTGTTTATAAATATAATTACTGCATTGTAAAAGGAGTTCTACATAAACTTGATAATTGTAAGAAAATCAATTGCATTTCAGCTGCAGTTGCAAATACACTGTTGCTTTTTGTTTTCCCTGTCACTTAGGGGACAGTTATCATCATCGCAAATCATGGTGACCGAATTGACATCCCACCTGGAGCAGTATTAGAGAACAAGATTGTATCTGGGAACCTTCGTATCTTGGACCACTGAAATGAAAAATACTGTGTACACTTTCTACGAATTAGGGGCTAAATAGTTTCCTCCAATGAAACGTTCTCTAGGGTTCTAAAATAGGGCAGGTACTTTACTATGTTACTGTACCCTGCAGCATTAATTTTTAGAGTTTTCTGCAGTATGCTTTTAGTCTAAGAAAAGCACAGATGGAAGCAATACTTTTCTTCTTTGAAGAGGATCCTGGAAGTTAGTTCATCTTCAAGTGCAATATTGTTTAATCTTAAAACTGGGGCAGCTCTGCTGGAAAATCTTTTAACAGAGGCCTTGATGATGGTCACTTTGAATTGCTTGTGATTTCAAAAATAAAGCTGTGAAGCAATACATGTGTACACATACTTTTCAACACTAACTTTATAAAATGGTGGAAAACGGTTTACTCTTGCTAAACAGTTACTAAAATCAGTTGGATGATTTGCTCTTGGAAAATTTAAGTACTCACTGGCAAGTTACCTAACAAGTCCGGTTTTTCCATATCTAAGAATCTTAACCACCTCATTATTTCCATAGGAATCAAATTTAAAGTATTTAGTACTTTTCATTTAGTTCTAAAGCTGGGATGCCTGCCATGCTTTCCACAGACTTTCCAGTTATTGAAACAAAGTGGTGTTTCTTTTCCCAGCTGAAGGGGGTGGCGTGGGTAGGGCATTTCCTTCACATCCTTGTTCTCTACTATAGTGGGGTGGGTGTATAACTTTATAAAAAGTTCTTTCCCTGAAGCTTCACTTCTTGAAGCTTGCTTATTGTCACTGAAAAATGTTTATGAATAATCTTTTAAATCAGGTCTGCTGGTAGTTTGTGGCTTTTCTCTAAGAATCAATTACATTTTCCAATTCTTCCATACTTGTTTTTGAGTAGGCTGCTTGTTTAATTTGAAGTTTACTGTATACTATTAAAAAAGTTGTCTTTTAAAGTCTGGTAATTTTTTACAGCTTTATTTTAGACAGACAGTTTAAGAACCAATGACATACCTCTGTAATGATAAAGAAAACAGGCTTTCCTTAAAGAAACTGAAGAGCACAAAATAAGACTGTTTCATTATACATAATCACCACAAGGTTAGGCACTCTGACAGGGTTAGGCAAGATTCCTGGTGTGAAGTGAGGCACAGGCACTTTCATTTGTAGAGTGCTGCTGATTCTAATTTTGAAGGTAGGTATTATAAAAGTCTTTAAATAACTTACTTATCACCTTTATTTCTAGCCCCAACACAGCAGCCTATATTTTAAAAGTTCTATTTCTCCCTGGTCTTTGTTCATATACACATTGAAAGTAACATAAAAACAAGAACCCAAGGGGGGCATACTTCATGTTATCTAAATGTTAAAATGAGAACTCATAAGTAGGCAGAATATATGACAACGTATTCTCACCTCTGCTAGAAATAAAAAAGCAAAAAAAAAAAAACTCTTCATAGATACCTTTATAAAAATACATCTGTTATACTACAGCCTTTCATATACCACTTCTAAAAAGTATTTAAATTAGTAGTTGCATAAATAAATGCCAATATCTTATTCTTTATTACTTGTGATCAGCCTTTCAAGTATTTAGACTATTCTGGAAGGCTTTACCCAGTTGACATACAGTGGTAGTAGAAAGATTAAATATGCGACACACAAAGCCTGAAACTTGACATTGGTCACTAAAACAAAAATTGAATTCCTAAATCCAAGCAATCAAAAGATGTTTATTTTTTATAGAAAGATCTGTAAAAAAATAATTTTTCAAACAGCTTTACTTTCATAGAGAAAACTTTCTACAGAGATTGACTAAGATTTTAATATTTTAAATTGTACCATCATTAAATAAGGTGGGACACCATATGAATTTCATTGCACTGGAAGAAATGCAAAGCATTTTTTAATATAAAGTATACAGAGCATTCTAGTCAACTACAGCTGTGTTACAGCTATGTGTTCTTTTGGATTTGGTCCAAAGAAACCTGAGTCTGTTTCCAGAGAGAATGAAAAATGTTATAGACACCTGATCAGTTACTCCTCACTTTGAAGGAAGCACAAAAATGGCATTCCTTGTAGATCCCACTGAATCCAAGTTCCCCAACACTGATACTTTCCTTTTCCCCTTCCCCCTACCCCAGTTCACTTTGGGTTCCAGGTTCAGTTCTTGAATCACAGGCATCCATATTTTCTTCATAAATGTACACATCCCATGGTCAGATGAACTACCCAGTTTTCCAGTATGTCATCACCTCTTCTGTTCCCAGATCTCAGCCATATTTAGGTCCAAATCTTTAAGGCCTTTTAAGGCTTGAAGATTTCCAGTGTAAAAAGCTACATCTGCTGTGACCAACCTAAACAACGGAGAGAGAATTATTTTTAATCTCACACTTTCTATTCAGATAATTAAAGTAGCAGTGCTCAGAGAGTCCTATTCTAGCTGCTAGACTATTATTTAAAATTCAGATTTCCTGGGGACCAAATGTCAATATATTTCTCTTAGCAAGATTCCTGCTATCATATAGTTAGACCATTTAATGCTCTATTTCAACAATAAATGTGTTAAAAAGGAATAAACCAATGAAGGTTGGACTCAGTATCATAATTCTGTCCAATAAAATAGATTTATCTTAAAACAGCATGAAATAAAGTACAAAAATAACAGGTTAAACAATTCTTTTGATCAGTTGTCACTAGACTAGAGTATACCTGTATATGACTAATGAAATCGAGGGAAAGAAAGACAAGCTCCCCTGAGTGCCATCCTAAGAAGTTAAATGAAGGCTGCGACTTGTGTAAGTATTACTGGATATAAAACTTGATATTGATAATCGATATAATACCATTTGATGAAAAAGGACAGAATTACACTTTGGAGTACTGAGCCGTCACATTAATGCCTATACCTGAAAGAACGCTGCCAGAAAGGACACTCAGATAAAATATCAAAGCTCCATGCATAAAAAATAGGGACTGGTCTTATTAGATGTATATTTTGAGAGATGTGGCCCAAGGAGAAACAAATAGGAGACCTTGATTTAGAAGTTTGTAAAAGAGAAGAAATTCAGCTTCAATATTTTAATGAACACGTCCGTTCTGGATTGCTGAACTACATGGGGCAAAGGTGTTGTAAGCAGGCTTAATATCTGTACTATAGTCTAATTTACAAATAACCTTTGGACTTAGGTACTTAATGTTTCACCTTTTATCACATGGCAGAATTTAGTAAAGACCATATTTTTCATTTGAAACTCATCTAATTCAGGGTGTTTTAAAATCTATACAAAGATTCTAGGGGTCAGCCCTGTGGGAGAGTCGTTAAGTTCACGTGCTCAGCTTCAGCGGCCCAGGGTTTCACTGGTTCTGATCCTGAGCACAGACATGGCACTGTTCATCAAGCCATGCTGAGGCAGCATCCCACATGCCACAACTAGAAGAACCCACAACTGAAAATACACAACTATGTACCGGGGGGCTTTGGGGAGAAAAAGGAAAAAAATCTTTATACAAAGATCCCATATTGTCATTCTTGTGATAAGATGGTCAGTAAGTACACCGAAACTGACAGCAACGGCTCTAAAAAGACCAAAGCCTTTCTAAGGCAAGGTCCTTGCATTAAAAATTAAACATAAAGTTAACACAAAGCTCTACTTAAAAATATTGTCAATAGTTATGTTTAATAAACACAACTATTTACAATCTATACAAGTTACAAGTCTATACATCAAAGTTGAAAAATTTTGACAGAAAAGATATTTGCAACATATATAACCAATAAAGGATTAGTTTGAGGGCATATGCAAAAATCTTAAAAATAAAATATAACACCCAAGAGAAAAATGGGCAAAGAATATGAAGAGGAAAAGTCACAGATGAGAACACCCGAATGACTAATAAATATATTAAAAGATGACAAACATTAGGAAATGCAAATCAAAACAAGATACCATTGTCTCCCATCAGACTGGCAAAAAAAAAAACCTAACAGCAAATGTTAGTAAGATGTGGAGAAATGGTGGAGTGTTAACTTGGTACAGCCACTTTGTAGAACATTCTGGCAATACCTAGTAGAGTGAAAATGTACATGTGCTCTGATCCACTTGTAGGTACATACCCTAAAGAAACAGTCACACCACTTTAGACACGTATAAAGATCTTAACTGTGGCATGGTTGTAATGGAAAAAAATAATGGCCTTAGAAATGTATCACTAGGGGAACTGGATGCATTAAATATGATTGATTCATGTGGGTGAATACAATAAAGCAGTCAGAAAATGGACAATTTATATTAGCATCAATAAATCAGTAACAATGTTGAGTGGAAAAAGCAGCATACGTACAATATACCATTATAAGTTAATTAAGTTTACAAAACTATATTTATTTTTAGATATAGATAATAACGGAGAAGGACTTAAACGATATAGATCAAATTTACTAGAAATATTGCCTAAGCGTTGCGGGAAAGAGAATGGGACTGGAGACAGGGTCAAGGGATACTGCAACTTCATTTAAATTAAATGCCATTTTTTTTTAACATGATAAACATTTTTTTCAAGTGAAAATGACAAATGTTAACGATCATTTCTAAGTAGCAAGAATACAAATATTCTCCATATGTCTCTGTATTTTAAAAATAAAATAGAGAAAAAGATAATCACATTAAAAAGAAGAAGTACAGGGCTGCTGAGAAAGGAACAGGGACCAAGTGCTCAGTGGGTCTGGGATTTCCTCCTGCGGTAGTAAGAATGTTTGCAAGTGGACAGAGGTGATGCTTGCACAGAGGCTGGAATGCATGAAGTCCACTGAACTGCTAACTGTAAAACAGTTAATTTTAGGTTATGTGAATTTTACCTTGAAAAAAAAAGAAAGAAATGGTACATTTTTAGAGTCAATTCAAGAACAAAAATTCCTTTTAAGCAAGTAGTTATGTCTTTGGCCACAGTCCAGAGGTTAATTTTCAGAAATTCTATCTTTTAAGGGATCACTCAAAGACATGAATTGACTTACACACAGAAGTTAATCTTTAAAAGTATGTGACAGTGAAGATCTCCTAAGGTTGTACTGACCCCCAAACAGTTATATTAATAAAGAAAATAGATATTGAGTTAGCTTGGACGCTTCAGAAAAACCAACCAACTAACCCAGATTTAGTTATGAGAATAAAAGAAGAAGGGTATGAGTGGAGTGGGGCTTAAAAATGTTAGCTTTTTTGGGGGGCCAGCTTGGTGGCACAACGGTTAAATTGACGTGCTCCGCTTCAGCAGCCTGGGGTTTGCCAGTTCGGATCCCAGGTGCAGACCTACACACTGCTTATCAAGCCATGCTGTGGCAGGCATCCCATGTATAAAGCAGAGGAAGATGGGAACGAATGTTAGCTCAGGGCCAGTCTTCCTCAGCAAAAAGAGGAGGATTGGCAGCAGACGTTAGCTCAGGGCTAATCTTCCTCAAAAAAAAAAAAAAAAATATATATATATATATATATATATTAGATTTTTTTGACTAGTCTCTAAGAAGTATTTGGTGTTCATTTGAACTTTTCTGTAGCTTTGCAGTTTTTGAAAATAACAGATAAGTCTTAAAAAAAAAAAAAGTAACCAGGTAATAATCAAGGAAGAGAATCAGATTTTTGCATAAAGGTCCTAAATTCAGCCTGGCCGACAGATTCAGCAGTCTGACCTTCCAAATAGTTTTTTGTAAAATCAATTCAGTGTACTTTTTTTAACGGCAGGGTCAACTTCTAACTCCCAAATACATTTTTTTCATTTGTTCCTCTAAGTTTGAAATTTAAGCTTGAAACTCCTTTAACAGGGAGTAAAATATTTTATTCCTAAAAATCCATGGAACAGGTAACACACTGAGGAAATCATATCAAGGTGTAACAACATGATCAGTGCTTTGCATTTTGTATAATCTTTCCCTCATATCTTCATCTATGTTGTCCTTCACAAAAATCCTGTGACAGAACTTTTTATCATCAAAAATTAAAGTTCAGAGAGGGTGAGTGATTTGCCCAAAGATACACAGCTACTAAGTGGCACAACTTAATCCAAGTTTTCTGATTCTAAATACTATATTTTCTTTTATATATTGCACTGTTTCACCAACAATACATACAATTTGCTGAATGGCTCGTATATACACACTTATACTTATTTTTTGAAACTGTGAAGGAATTAAGGCAGATTTTATCTTTCTCATTTTATAAATAAGGCACAGAGGTTAAGTGACTTTCTCAGGGTCACACAGCTACAAAGTAGGACTACAAGATCTGTGTGGATAGGAGAAGACTATTGGGTAACCTAAGGAGGTGCTGCTAACCCACACTGCCTCAAAATGGACACAGGTCAGTTAAGTAACTGACCATTTATAAAACACTTTAATGTAGATAGACAGCTAGACAGAGAGAGAGAGAGAGAGAGAGAGAGCGAGATCGCGCGCGCGCGCGAGAGAGACCATCTCCACACAGGAAAAAAAGACAAAAGGTTGCTGATTTTACAATTTTGGGGCCCCAGCATAATTATAGTAGAAAAAAGACAGCATAATGAATAAAAACCAATCAAACAATTCAATATGGGAGTGTGTAGTAAAAATATGTTGAAAACATACCCATTTTGAGGTCCTCCATCATTTATCACATTTAAGTGAGATAATTGCTTTTTCAAGTGGAGTTTGTAACTTGCATTAATTCTTAAAAATAACATCTGGAAAAGAAATAAAACTTATTTTCTTAAAGCTCTACTGAAATAGAAAACATGTCTGAGCTATCAATATCAAATCAATATTATTTTGAAAAAATATTTTTAAAAAAACCTTTGCTTTGGCATATACTTTAAAAATGCTCCTCTGAAGTATTTAATTGCTATTTCAGTATAGCTTTCCTCCCTAGTGGGATAAAAGCTCTTTTTCCTCTTTTCAGTAGTACTTCTTTTAATGATATGACTTACTTCTAACTTTCTGCCCCTTAGAAGAACTCCTCTGGGATATAGGCAGGATCAACTGTGACAGGTAAAAATAATAAAAAGAAATAGAGAATTCTGCAATATATTAACTAGGAACTTGACAGAAAAAAACAAAAAAGTCACAATGGTAGAGGCAAAGATATCTTCATCCTTCTAAACTGATAAAATTACTTGAAAGTATTTTACTGCTCTCACATACAGATTTTTAATGCAATGGCCCAATACTTCTTTGGGAAATACCTGACCTGAAGTTATATACAATTAATCTACGGAAACAATTTTGTAGAATAACATATATTTTCTATGGGAAAAAATATATATACAGTCATCTATGGAATGTTTTGTGGAATTACTGGTATTCTAGTGACTATATAGACATAAAATCTATAATTTTTGCTCAGCTTTGACAAGAGTTCCCTTTAAATTATGATGATGAAATAACCTGTATGCCCAGCTCCCTGACCTGGCTAAGCCTTACTCTAGAATTAGAACTCACATGGCAAATTCAAAAGGTCAGAATGTCACAGGTTGGGGATCTTACATGTGGAACAGAAAGGATGCCTTGGCTAGGAAGAAATGAGTATCAAAAGAGACCCTGGTCGATACTCCACATCAATGGCTCCTCCTCAGTCCTCAGTGAGCTCCAAAGAAGTTGGATGATATGTAATCATGAGGTAAGTATGATTAATGAAAACCCAGGGAAGCATGAAGAAAAATGGTAGTAGCTAGCATACGATGGAAGTCTGAGGTGGCACTGAGGTGGGAAAGGAGACCAGCAGCAGCAAGAGTAGGCAAGAGACACTAAGAAAGCTACGCGTACTCAGCTCCCAGAGACCATTTCCATGCACTCAACCAATTAGAGACAATCTGAAATAACAAGCTTGTCTGAACAGCAAAACTTCCAGTGAAAGTTAAGTTCATTAGTCATACAACAACCAGGCTTTTATTGTAACATGTATCATGCTACAACTTGGCTTGAATAGGATCACCTGGTATAAACGGAATAAGCCAAGGTGGTAAAGAAGACTGGGAAAAAAGGAATACTGGCACCTTTAAAGTACCAGGAGAGGGAGATGAGGGAGGTGGGGGGCAGAAGTGTCACTGAGGAGTGAAGAGAATGCTGTGATAATTCTTTTATAGACGAAGACAGTAGTGACAGGGGCATACTTCATAGGTAAAAGGTGCCAAAGACTACCCATTTTGCTATTTTTCCTGTTTTGTGCCTACTACATCACTTATGCTGATCTAACATATTAATGATAAGGCACACTAAATTACTTTATGTGTCATCTCATTGTCATTAACTCCATTACTAATTCCTCCTCTAACCAATTTGGATTATAATCACAGTGAGTAACTGATTTTACTATTCATTGATAAACGCCAACTCTGATTTTCAAACTAATAATGTAATGAAGGATGTAAGTAGAATCTGGGATCTCTGATACTCAATGGACAAATGGAGACTACTTTTTAGAACTGCTGACGATACAGCAAAGCTACTATTGCTCTGGCCTGTCAGAGCAAAGGCACTTTGAAATCAGAAATTTTTATCCATGTTCCACAAGTAAATAAACCAAAAAAACCAATAAAAATCATCTTGGAATATGAACTAAGCTTAACTGTGCCAAAGATATGTAAAAACACTCCAATTCTGCATGCATATTATAAGCTATATATAAACAAGTAGTTTTAGGAATTACTACTCACTTGCGTTTGTTCTTCTGGAAGGAGATCAAATATAGCTTCATGCATTTTTGCCATTTGCTTACAAATATTCCTGAAACAGGCAGAAGGAACGGGAGCTTTCACCTCATACTGGCAGGGAAAAATAATGAGAATTACGTTCATGTCCTCTGGATTGCACATCCCCACGAAGACATGTGTTTTCTGCCCCTACACATCTAACTCTGATATAGTGCTCAAGCTTACACTTAAACTGTGATCTGTGCTACTCGTGCAAATCTCAATAACTTTTCATTAAATATCCTAACCTACTTTGAGAGAGCCAGCATAACTTAGTCTCTAAGAACATAGGCTGGCTCCCTTCTTAAAATGGACTGCTTGGGTTCAAAACCCAGCTCTTCCAATTCTTAGCCATGTGGTGTTGGACAAGTTACCTCATTTCTCTACATCTCAAAGGGCTTGCTGTAAAGATTTTAAAAGATGGCTCATAAAAACATAAAACAGTGCTTGATACAAAGAAGTGCTCAAAAAATGTTGGCTACTAATCTAGCTCAACATACAATGGTGAATCATTTAGGTAGGCCCTCTACATTAAAATATAATTTTTTAAACATGATTTTAAGAACGTGTCAACGTGATCATATCTGACATCAATATAATTCTCATAGAATTAAAATGTTCTTTTTCCTTTGTAGGTGGGCCAGTATAGTAATCATATTTACCCTAAGGTTAGGGAAGACTTTTTCAGCAACAATTTATACTGAAATTTTAAACTTAGGTACATTCATTTTACTATTCTTACATCTAGAAAAAAATACTGATATGATTTAGATAATCATCTTTTGGCACACATTTTAGAATTCACAGCTTAAGTTATAAATCGTTTTTATTTACAAGACAAATTTGCGCTAAGTAATTATATTTTAAATGTACTAATCTTATAAAGTTTATTAAAATGATAAGTTCCAATACACTGCTGTAGCAGAACCATGTAGAAGTCACCATGTGACTGGACCAAGGTAAGCAAAGTTGTGACCACCCAAGGGTTTGTCTCTCTTCAGCCTAGAAATATATCAAACACCCCCTTATCTTTTTTATTAATAACAACTTTAAGATATAATTCACACACCATAAAATTCACCCTTTTAAAGTGTACAATTAACTGGTTTTAGTAAACTCATACAATGGTTATCGCCAATAATTTCCGAACATTTTCATCAGCCCAAAAGAAACCCCATACCCATTAATAGTATCATTAATACTGTTCCCATCTGCCCCTGGCAACCACTAGTCTCTATAAATGGAATTATATAATAGGTGGCTTTTTGTAACTGGCTTCTTCTGCTTAGCATAATGCTTTCAAGGTTCCTCCATGTTGTAACATGGAAAAAGTACTTCATCCTTTTTATGGCTGCATGATATTCCGTTGTATGAATATACCATAGTTTATCCAATCAACAATTGAC
The DNA here is from genome assembly GCF_041296235.1 of Equus asinus. Lineage (NCBI taxonomy): Eukaryota > Metazoa > Chordata > Mammalia > Perissodactyla > Equidae > Equus > Equus asinus. The sequence goes on along the minus strand of NC_091795.1, from coordinate 48,899,755 downwards.
AGACATTTGGGTTATTTCCACTTTTTGGCTAGGAAGAATAATAATGCTATGAACATTCATGTACAAGGTTTTGTGTGGACATATGTTTTTGATTCTCTTGGGTATATACCTAGAAGTGGAATTACTGGGTCATATAGTAACTCCATGTTTAACCTTTTGAGGAAATGCCAAAATGTTTTCCAAAATGGCTGTACCACTTCACAATCCCACCCAGCGGTGTATGAGATTTCTCCATATCCTCACCAACACTTGTTATTGTCTGTCTTTTTTATTTTAGCCATCCTAGTGGGTATGAAGGGTATCTCATTATAGTAACATCCCCTTAACAACCCCCTGTACTGAGTTGAATAGTATCCCCCCAAATTCATGTCCACTTGGAACCTCATGAGGTCAAAACAGATTAGAGTGGGCCCTAAATCCACTGACTGGTATCTTTATAAAAGAAAGGAGAAGGAAATTTAGACACAGAGATACACAGAGGGAAGATGTCCAGATGAAGACAGAGACAGAGATTAGAGTGATGTATCTGCAACCCAAGGAATGCCAACAACTGACAGCAGGTACCAGAGCTGGAAAGAGTCAGGGTAGGATTCTTCACCAGAGCCTTCAGAGAGAGCATGGCCTGGTGAAACCTTGAGTTAGGACTTCTAGCCTCCAGAACTATGAGGGAATGAATTTCTGTTGTTTTAAGCCACTCGCTGTCTAGTAATTTGTTATGGCAGCCCCAAGAAATTAGTACACCCCCAAAACCTTCCTTCACCTACTTTCCCTAAAGATACTGTTCTCTCCATCTTATCTTCACTGTCACATTTCTTTAGTCACCCAAATTTGATACTGTTATTTCTTTATTCTCAACCCTTAAAATTTGGTTCTTGCCACTACCTAAACCACTTTCCCCTAATAATCTTCTGAAATTTCTCTCTAGAAAAATCACTAAAGACATCCTAATTTCCAAATTTAGTAACTTTTCTAGTTCCCCTTACTCATTGCTCTGCAGTATTTCACACACGCACACTTGAAACATTATCCTGGTGTAGCACAATGCTTTCCTGGTTCCTCCTCTGCTAACCTTTCTCTTCTTCTGTCCCCTAAGTGCAAAGCTTCTTTAACGTTAATCCCCCCTCATCTTCTCTTTTCTCTCTTATCAACCTCATTCAGTCTTAGGACTTCTAACACACCTCTAGTCCTGAGCCACTTTACTGAGTTTAAGTCACACATTTCGTAGATGTTCCACTCCATAACTGAGTTCACAAGAGCTTTCCCAAACTTGCTCCTCTTACCTGTTTCAATTACTATCTCTAGTATTACAATCCTCCTGGTCACACAGACTTGAAATCTACTACTCAAGTTTTTTTTCCTCCTTTCCCTTGTTGCCTTGTACTGAATCAGTGACGAAGTCCCATCAAATGTACTTTCAAATTATTTTGCACCTTAGCACTCTAAATCAAAGTTTCTCAACCTCTACACTACTGACATTTTGGGCTAGATAATTCTTTGTTGCAGGGGCTGTCCTGTGTATTGTAGGATGTTCTGCAGCATCCTTGGCCTCTACTCGCTAGTTACCAGCATCACCCCACTCCCCAAACTGTGACAACCAAAAACGTTCCCAACATTTCTGAATGTTCTCTGGGGGACGAAATTGTCTCAGTTGAGAACACTGCCCTAGGTGAAGTCTTCAATACTTCTCACCTGAAAAAATGTCATAGCATTTTAAGGAGTCCAGATATTAGTACAACATACATTTAATAAAACTGCCTGGCACATAGTAAGTTCTGAATAAATATTTTCTTGGATGTGTGTATGTGCACATACGTGTGCATATACGTAAGTACATATGTATGTGTATGCTTGAATGAAATTTCAGATACTATACTAGCTGGAGTGTACAAAGATGAATCAGAGACAGTCCCTTTGGGGCAGTGACTGTCTAAAAGCTGGTTAGTATTCCAGAAAATGGACACTGCATGTTATAGGAACACAGGTAAAGGACACTTAGGCCACAGCAGAGATGGCTTCCTGAGCAGCACACTTGGGCTGCTGAGTCTTCAAAGGAAAAAAATTAAGTGAAAGTATTCCAAATAGAGGACATACCATATCACCTCAAATCCATTCTACATACTATCTGATTAATCCTTCCAAAGTGCAATCATAATCACGTGATTCATTAGTTTAAAAACTTTTGGGTTCTTCTCCTGTTTAAAATTTAGAAAGCTACAGAGAATGTTGCTACTACCTTAACTACAAGAAAAAACTAGAACAATTTATAAAATCATAACTTTTCTTGAACCCATCAGAGAACAGAGGTCACAGGAACCAAGGAAACTAATTTCAAAGAGTGACAAGGCCCTCTGAGGAGAGATGGGACACAAGAACTGTCTCACTTTCGGCAGAGTATAGGAAGAAGAGGTGAACGCCATAGAAGCAAAGAAGAAGAAAACAACTAACATTTTAACAAATTCCCAAAGGCCAAATGTGGACCAGCACATGTTTAGAATAAGTGAGAACCCTAGCCATAAAGGCAGTTTGCGCTTGCTCACAAGCTCTCTATGGGCCTCCAGGAGGTGCTCACAAGCAACACTAGGGTCAGGGCAGGAAACCACAGAAAGTCACTTTCAGTAGCACAGGCAAGCAGGAGGTGACTGGCTGCCCCTAGGGAAAAAGAGTAAATGCCACCCACTTCCCCAAACCCTCCTCTTGTACAGAGGAAAAGTATGAAGTCACTGAGAAGTGGCACCAGACTTTTTCATCCCTGGGCCCACTGTGTGAGCGGTAGAAGCAAATCATGGCTGCTCCTGAGAGAAGGACAAAAACACCTTAAGCCCAGGATCATATACCAATCAAAGCACAGGTTGACTTCCACTGGAGGAGGAACAGGAACACTGAAAGGCTCTACATCCAAGGACTCACCTTACCTCATTTCAAGAATTATAATAATGCTACAGTAGTTAAGACAGTGTGGTACTGCTGTAAAGATCAATGAAATGGAAAAAAGTCCAAAAATAGACCCACACAAAAACAGTCGACTGATTTCCTACAAAGGTGCCAATGGAGAAAGGATAGTCTTTTCAACAAAAGGTACTGGAACTACCCAAAAAAATGAACACTGACTCATACTTTGCACTATATACAAAAATTAACTAGAATTGGATCATAGACTTATATTTATAAAACCTAAAACAATAAAACTTCTGGAAGGAAACACTGGAAAATATCTATGTATTGGATTATACAAACATTTCTTAGGAGAAGAATCATGAACAATAAAAGAAAAAATGATAAGCTGTAGTTCATCAAAATTAAAAACTGCTCTCTGCAAGACATTGTTAAGAAAATGAAAAGAAAACCCACAGATTGTGAGAAAACACTTAAAAAACACATTGATAAAGGACTTGTATCCAAGATATATAAAGAACTTTCACAAGTCAATAATAAGAAAACATAATTTTTAAAAATGAGTAAAATTTTGAACAATTTACCAAAGAAAATATATGGATGGCAAACTAACACATGAAAAGATGCTCAACACATTAGTATTATGTAAATTAAAACCACAGTGAGCTATTACTCACTTACTTACTAGAGGACTAACAAAAAACAGACAGACAATAGAAAGTTCTGGTAAAGCTGAACAGCACCTAGGAATCTTATACATCAAAGTAGGAAGGCAAAATGGTACAATCACTTTGGAAAATAATTTGTCAGTTTTTAATAAAGTTTAACGTTTCTATACAACCATCAATCTATTCCACGGTATTTACACAAAAGAAATGAAAACATATGCCCACACAAACACGTGCACATGAATGTTTATATCAGCATTATTGAAAACAGCCAAAAACCAGAGACAGCTCAAAAGTCTACCAACTGTTGAAGGGATAGTGCTTCATCGATACAACGGATATTGCTCTATATTACAAAGAAACAAACCATTAGCACACACTAGAACATCCATGAATTTCAAAAGCATTACGCTAAATCAAAAGAGCCTGGGACAACAGGCTATATTCTGTATAATTCCATTTATAGGACATTCTGGAAAAGGTAATACTATATGGACAAAAATCAGATCAGTGTTAGTCAAGGTTTGGGGATGTGGGGAGAGGACTGACTGTAAATGTGTCCAAGAGAATGTTTAACAGCGATGGCACTCTTCTGTATCTGGATTGCCGTAGTTCCACTACTGTGTAACATTTGTCAAAATCATCAAACTACATCCTTAGAAGGACTGAATTTTACTGAATGTAAATTATACCTACATAAGTCTGACTTAAATTGCTTAGCTTTCCACTGGTAGTCCAAGCTGTCCGCTATTTTTCCAACGTATCTCCCACTCCTGGATTCACCCACCCTAATACATCAGCTAAATGGAATTATTCACCTTTGTTATTATTAACAACAACAGCAAAAGCATTAACAGTTGACATTTACTGGATAGTGCTACAGTCAGACACATGATAAAAGAAAAACACTCCACATATATAATCTCATTAATCCTCATGACAACCTATGAGGCTCTATTATTATCCCCATTTAGAAATAGAAACTGAAGCTTAAGGAGATGAATAATTTGCCCAAGGTCCTTCAATGGCTAATACGTGACAAACATGGAATTTGAGCTTAGGTCTATCTGACTCCAAAAGCCTGACACTAAACTTCCTTCTTATGATTCCTACCAACATGTCTGTTCATGCTGTCACCTCACAGTATCTCTTCACTTAAACTTCATTTGCTCTAATCATGCATATCTTTAAAAGCAAAACTTATATGCATGCCTCACCCAGAAAGCTTTCTTAGATTTCCCTCCCAGGCTGGCAACCATCTCTTCCAAAGCATTAAAAGCTCCAATAGCACTAAATTGATTCCTTACTTACGACACCTTACATATTCTACCTCTTGGTATAGTTATTGACAAAATTTTCCTACTAAATATTTTACCATTTGAGGACAAGATGGAAGGCTTCACTCTTGTGTAACTCCGTTACCTAACGCAATTTAACTTAATGAATGAATGGTGCGTGGGCCATTAGTCTAGCCAGGAGTACAATTAGATGTTAATGTTTCATTCTACCCAAGCAATGGTACCATATTATTAGCTTCTTAGAATTAGCCTATATTATATTACTGTGTTATCTTTCTTTCTCCAAATTAAATTTTCAGATAAAAAAACGAAGAGCTAAAAACTGACAAGCTAACCCAAACCAAACACTGTCTGCTACTTTTGGTACGAATTAAAAACAGGGCCAAACTCCTGGGCAACCTACGAAAGCAAATAGGACAGGAAGTGGCAAGGAGAGACTTGTTAGTACAGGGAGAATGTCACATGTCAGGGTAACAGGAGAACTCATCAGTGGGGAAGGTAATAGAGAAAACATTAAATTGCAAAAGTCTAGGCACATTCTTGACATTGAAAAAAAAAAATTTAAAAGTGGGGGGAGTGTTTGAGGTTTATAAAAGACTTAAGAGACCTAACAACCAAACGCAATATATAGGCCATGTAGAAGCCTTTGTTCAAACCAGTTATTATAAAAAGACATTTTGGATAGGTCATTTCAAAAAGGGCTTGTCGGACCAAAACCAGCTCTTAATGCTGTGACCAAAACCTGAAGTTCTCCATAGGATATAACAGTCACTCAATAGTGCTATGTTTTCCTGAGGAAATATAAGGTTTAGCTGCTTATATCCATGACAGGTGGTGTGGGAAAGTGAATAAAATGTCTCTCAAGTTTAAAAAATACATATCTATATAAAAAAGACATTTTGAGACAACTGATAAGTTTCAAATAGGAATAGGTGTTGGATGATATTAAGGAATTATTGTTAATTTTCTTGGGGGTGATATGATAGTGTGATTATATAGGAAAATCTCCTTAGTTTTTAGAAATACACACAATTATTTAGGGATAAAATATCAAAATACCTCAAAATTATTATAAAATATTTTAGCAAAAAAAGCAAATAATAATGACTGTTAAATATAGGAGATAAACATACGGGAAGCTCATTAAATAATTCTGTTTATCTTTCAGTGCCAAAAAAAAGAAAAGCATAAAGTGAGTTGTCACAGGAAAGGCGAGCCACATCCCAATTCTTGTTCAAAATCTCTGTATGACCAAACTGATCGAATAAAATCAGGCTTTTAAGAGTCCTGGTACTTTTTTGGTTTTGCTTCATTATATTCCACAGCGTATTACTAGTTCCACTATTCAACATTTACTGTATTCTACATTGTTAGGTGTTTATAGTCTTCTGCCATGTTAGATGGTACACTTCGTGAGGGCAGTCACAACGTATTGTTTCTGACTTATGGTACACAGAAGAATGCCGTGTATCAAAAAGAAAACTGGTGGAATAGAAGTGCTTTTGAATTTAGCCTGTACTTGGCAATCATGAAGAAAACAAAGAATTTCTAAACAACAGTAATTTTTCTCCACACAAAACTAGAAACTAATTTAACAGGCATAGTATAATATAGGTATGTTTGCACATAACTATAAATTCCTTAAGCTTCTTAAAAGAGAAGCATAAAACTTCTTTGTTATCTATCAACTACACCAGAGATTCTCAAAATGTAATCTGGGGACACCTGGGAGTCAGACTCTTTCCAGGAATCTGCGAGGTAAAAATCATTTCCATAATAATACTAAGATGTTACTATCTTTTTCACTCTCATTCTCTCATGGTTGAATAGTGGGGATTTTTAGATAACTTGTCATGATATCATTCTGAAGGCTAATGGAATGTGTTTGTGTATTCTTGTGTTTTAAATTTTTATTAGTTTTAATTTCTAATATGGAACTTACTGATTAGTGCAATTTGCATAAACAAAGCTCTTTGGGGCCCTCGATTATTTTTAAGAATGTAAAGTGGTCCTGTGACCAAAAATTTGGAGAACTATGAAAGAAACACAATCTTATTTTCCAAGCACTGCTTTCTCACTGTCACCTTCAAAGGTTTAGGCACATGTCTGTGGGCGTGAATGGGCACCATTCTATTGTGCCCTTTCATGATTTTTGCCTGCTGCTCCTGCCACCTCAGAATCTAAAGGATCCAAGTAGAAGGAAAAGCCTATCAAAGTGTCTTGCATTATAAGATTACTCTAAACATGCTCTTGGCCAAAAAGTATCAACTAAATAACTTTAAAACTTTCAAGTTGTGAAATTTCCGCTTTCTCTCTAAGACTTATTGAAGAAGTTAGGAAAAGGAAAGAGTGAGGGATAGGGTAAAAGTGACTGGGGCTGATTAAGTGACATTTTCTGAAGATATCCTCCCAGTGTAATTGAGAATCCTTTGGAAAACATTGCTTCTCTTAATGACTTATTGGGAATGAGAAGCAAACAAGAAATGAATATTGAAATTGACTATCTATGAGGAAAATTATTAGTACAGCACCTCAGACTCTGCCTTTTTAGTCTGAAAAATAAAGTGACATACTTTATCACAAATAATTTATTTACTTTTTTCTCCATTTTGATCTTTGTTCTTTCTGTCTCTGGAAGGCCTTCAGACTAAAATTGGTTTTGAAGAAGGTATATATTTGTCAATGCAGCTAATATAAAATTACTTTTGTATAGGATTTCTATCATCCTTGAAATTATCTCCCTCCCTCCATCCCTTAAAGAGATGAATATCAATTACTTGGGCATTCTGAATATTTTATTGAGTTTTTTCCCTAAATCGTGAAGAATTTGATTTCTTAGGCAATTGTGAAAGTCACAATACTTTTAAGCAAAGCTCAATAATTTCCATAAATCATTACCTTAGATAATAGCTTGTCAAATAAGTTATCCATTATCGCTACAAGCTTAGCTGATATTTCAGCTATGTGGTCATGGTAGTCCTGTAATGAGAAATAATGTTATATTTTAAAGTCCCTGAGACATACCTAAAAAATACCTAACAATTAAGGAATTAAATTTATGAAACTCCAGTAGAAAATATATGGAAAAGTACCTTAGTGATATGATCAAAATGCCTAAGCATGCTATATTGCTTAGGTTGTAGTCGAGCTTCAAAATGAGCCCGGATCACAGGAATGTAGTGCACAATTAACTGCAAACAGCGTGAAGAAAGAGCTGAAGATCCAGGCAGTGAATTTATTATGGAGAAACAAAAAAGGATATTAGTTAACTTTAATTACATATCAAATTAAGCAAAATATGTCAATTTTATACAGACCCCAGTTATTTCATAAATGAAGAATATAGTGGCAGAAAACAACATATTTCATTTTGTGTAGGAAAATCATTTGGTACTGAATAATGTAAGGAACAGACTGCTTTTTCCAATGGACTCAAGTTGTGAGTATTATTGGCACGAGTAAGCTAATGGGACAACTGATTCTCTTCTGATATTCTGATACCTTTCACTCCCAAGTACTTCATACATTATTACATCTTAACACTTTCTATAGTGGTCAAACTTCCAAATAACTTCTATTTGTTGGAGTGGAAATTTCTTATAACATTTCTCCACAAGTTAATTTTTCAATTACGGTAATACAGAAAAGAGTGAAGTAGCATTTGCTACTTTTGGAGCCTTGGGTTAAAGCCAAAAAAAATCAAGTATAATAAAAACACAATGAGTATAGTAACATCATTGTAACATCTCAGCAGGTGAATTAAATGCAATAATCCATACCCAAATTTTTTGTAGTTATTGTTTTTAGTCCAACAACTTGCAGTGCACCAGCTCCAAGAACTAACTGGCAACTTCTTGAATTGAAGTACTAACAAAGGAAGGAGAAAAACAACAATGACAATTTATTTAAAATTATTGTTTATATGCTGGCGATGGGTTAACAGTTCTAAAAATACATTCTTCTTTCCTCCCATTCAAGGATCAAATGAATTTTCTGGTAGGAGCAATTAGAATCTATTCACATAATGATAAAAAAGGGGGAGAAGGGTGTTTCTAAATGATATTTACTGTCTGGCAGGAAAAAAGTTGAGAAATTCTAAAAACAATTTGTTTAGAAATTAATCTTTAATTTGCATTCACAAAACTAGTTCAGTTTAAGTCATTCTTATCGGACAGTCCCATTTTCAAAAGGGCAACAAAATCTTTCTGGACTAAAATATGAGAACTCAATCTCGGGGCAGAATTAATTGATAGATTAGACATTTTTAAAAAATAAAGCCTTTTCTTTATGCGAGCAGTTAAAAATATTTGTTAATAAGAAATGGCTGAATTAAATTAAGAAATAGCTGAATAAAATTATCACATTTTCATTTTACATCAATGGTTCTGAAAAAAATGGTTTAAGAAAAATCTCTAACCTTAGTGAGATGAATTTACTTGTAAAGTTCAGTGAATTCCTTCCATGCACATTTGAAACCAGTCCAGGTTTTTGGACCTAAGTGGCCTCAGTCATGTTCAGCACCTAACGAACAAATCATCTCCTGTCTCCAATGTCATTAACAAGTCTAGGGTGTAATGAGGAATCACTAAATGCAGAGTGAGAAGGAAGCAGGCGGCCTTCTTCCAGTAACATGTTGTGATTCAACCACAATCAAATGTCACAAAATTAATGTCTTAAAGATATTAACCTTGAAATGTCAAAGTTGGAAGTTTAGTCACAACCTAATGAAATACTTCTTCCAACTATTTTTCCGTAACAGAGTGAAATCATACACACCTTCAATAAATCTGACAGACGAGTAAGCATGTCAGTAGTAACAGATGGGATATTATCCACACACTGGCAATATTCAAGGATAATTCTTATCAACAGCAATACAGTTCTATAAGAAAAGAAAGATGATCCAGTAAGCAGTCAGAATAAGAAAAATCAAACTGATTCAGCATATAAAAATCAATACTGATCTTGGTAACTGTTAAATTATGTGTTTTACCTACAAGTGCAGCAGAGCAGGGACTAGCGTGAGGCAAGAGTGATTCCCATGGGGCAAAATTAAGGAGGCTCTCAATTTCAGGGTCATGCAATTGCAGAGTCAGCACGTGCATGACATTGAGAATGAGTTCCTGCTTAAATTTTGTGCTATGAGCACATCACCCTCTGTTTGGCATTCTTATTAAGTAATCTCTTTGATAAGGCAGGTATCCCATCTCTTGGCCAATTCAGAAAGACTGACAAAAAGTCTACCCAGTGTTTCTGATCATAGTAAGCCCTCAGTCATAACTTGAATTAATGAAGGGAACCAAGTCCCAACTTTCTTAGTAAGATGAAAGAGAAACTGTGGCTTCTAAGAACAACGTATCTCTTGAGAAGTTTATTGGTAAGTCACAAAAGGTTCTCCAAAGATGAGAAAGTTATCAGCTCATGAGCAGGACATGTCATAAGTTGAAAAGAGACAGTACTGAGACGTTAAGCAAGACTGAAATTAAGGAGAAAAGAGCAATACATTATAGAACATCTAAGTTCAATGAGATGTTCAGAAATGAGCGATCTATGTAAAATAATGTTTTATAAAAGTCTGAAGGATATCAGGAAGTAGTGATTCAAGAAAGAGAGTGTCTAGCCTTTATAACAGCATAATTGTCAGACCATATATTACTCTCAATGCATACTCCTAGAGTGTGCTTTACTAGGTAGGAGTCAATTGCTTATCTTTTGTAATCTTCTCTCAGAAGATATAATATTGCCCCTTTAAACAGAATTCAATTTTTCAGCAGCAGTCTCTTTGCTTAAAGTGCCAGAAAGCCAGACAGCCAGAAGGGACGATTTCCATCAAGCATGGGAAGAGTAACAAGATAATAGGTAAAGGAGAGAAAGCATTAGATTGAAGGGATGAGATTACTACAGGGAGATTGAAAAAAGTTCTGTCCTGCCAGAAACCGAAAAGAACTCCAGAGGAGAAAAAATGGAAGCTTTGGTTTACAATGGGTATACTTCAGAGTTCTGCATAATATATGTTGGGAAAATGCATCAATTATATGTATGTATATATATATATTTTTTGGTGAGGAAGATTGACAACAGATGTTAGCTCAGGGCCAATCTTCTTCTTTTTGCTTGAGGAAGATTGTCACTGAGCTAACATCTGTGCCAATCTTCCTCTATTTTGTATGTAGGATGCCAGCACAGCATGGCTTGATGAATGGCGTGTAGGTCTGTGCCTGGGATCTGAACCTGCAAGGACTCTGGGACTCTGAAGCGGAGCACACAAACTTAACCACCAGGCCAGCCCCTATTTATATTTTTTGAAGGCTTATTAGATGACAAAAAATAAATAAAATGGTAAGATATGATTCCCACCTTAAAGGAACTCAGAGTATAACCAGGGAGATATATATTATATAAAGAAATAATTCTGATACACTGCAGAAAGTGCCACGATAGAGGCACATAGAGTTACAAGCAGAGGATCATCCATTCTTCCTGGAGGGGATTGCTATTTCAGAAAAGACTAATATGGTGACAAGAAAAAAAGAAGAAAAGTGAAAAAGAATTCTGGTCTAGATACTGGGAACTAGACCTTGATTTTAATTCTGGTTCCATTTGGGTCATTTTCTATTAACCATTTAACCTTCTAAGTTTCAATACTTTTAACTGTAGAAAGAGAACAATAATCCCTGAAATGTCTATTTTACATGTGGTTGTTGAGATCAAATGAGATCATACATAGGAAAATAAACTATGAAGTGCTGTTAGAGAATCTGAAGATATTATTTTAATTACTCACTTAATAAAAGGCATGTAGTACTAGACAAACAACACTGGAATTTATATTTTTCTTAGTTAACCTGAATTTGAAATATTATTATTGGTAAAAGAGTAAAAGACCTAGTGACAAATGACGATAATGGAAATAACTACCAACAACTATCAACTTCTTATTAGGTGCCAGAACTGTACTAAATGCTGTATATGAATTACTTGTTTAATTTCACAATAATTCTAAGTCTAGTACTATTTTCAACATTTGGTTTTACAGATAGGGGAACCGAGGCACATAGAGTAACCTGCCCAAGGTCACAAAGAATAACAGAGACCCTGAGATTCAAACCTAAGCAGTCTGACTCCAGAGCCCACAACTTAACTCCTATGCTATATACACACACTAAAAAAGCTGCAGAAAAAAAGACAGAAAGAGCTTGAGATACTAATAACATCTTGGAGCCACTCTACCATCCTTGGATTGTGTACCTCCAGATTTTCTGCTATATGGGAAAAATCAACAAACCTCTTTTTTCTTAAGCAAGTATAGTCCCTTACGGATATAGAATACCACAAAATACAGAAAATAAAATGGAATCGTAAGATTTCCTTTAAATTCTTTGAAGGCTTTAAAATTGTTAATCCAAAATTTCCAATTCACATCAAGGGGGAACTAGAAGACCTACGTTTTAAATAAATGACTCAACTGAAAAAGAAAAGTGTCACTTACCCAACAACAGCATACTGTTGTCCCTCAACAATGAGAACTTCAGCTGGTTTTCTTTCTTCTGTAGCTTGAGAATAAAGCAAAGAAACAAGAGAGACATAGATACAAGATGAAACAAAATACTGGAGAAAAAATTTAAACTAGGAAAAAACTGAAGAAGATACTTCCTATTTAGTGCCTGGAACCATTTCATATCTGAAAATAAATACTTCTTGGGAAGCAATGTGGCACAAAGTATATGAAGCATATTGGGTTTAAAAACAGAGAGATTTGGATTTGAGTTCCAGTACTGACAATTACTGGACACATGACTGTGGGCCAACTACCTAACTTCTTTGAGCCTTAATACCTGTAGCCATTAAACATGGATAACAATATCTGTCTTTCAGGGTTGTTGCTCATGATACAGATAATGATTACAAACTGCCTATCTTCTAGGTCTGGCACATGGTAGATAACCAGTAAGTAGTAAAGAAAAAAAAATGTTATCAGTTTCAAAAGGCAGAACTAGCGTTTCAACTGGTTGTCTTTTCTTTATTATAATTCTTAGAATACAAGTTAATTCCTATATTAAATGGAGAGATTATATATTTAATTTTCAAGATTTTAATCCAGAAGTTACTTTATTTTCAGCATGTGGTATTTCTTATCGTTATAAAACAAAATTCAGCACGTTCAGGTGAAAAGAACAGTGGGCCAGATTATTTTCCTGAATCAGCCAAATTAATTAGATTACCATAGGCAAGCTGTCACACTTACCTAAGCTTCAAGGCCCTTTGAGCTCTAAGACAGTAAATGTCTACTTCCTCGTTTCTTTCAAGCAAAAAAATCCAGTGTGATATAATTTCTAACCACAATTCACTCTGTATGTCAGAGTAAAATTTTTTTTTTTAAGATTTTATTTATTTCCTTTTTCTCCCAAAGCCCCCCAGTACATAGTTGTATGTTCTTCGTTGTGGGTCCTTCTAGTTGTGGCATGTGGGATGCTGCCTCAGAGTGGTTTGATGAGCAGTGCCATGTCTGCGCCCAGGATTTGAACCAACGAAACACTGGGCCATCTGCAGCAGAGCGCGCAAACTTAACCACTCGGCCACGGGGCCAGCCCCTCAGAGTAAATTTTTTGAGGATCAGGATTGTGTCTTACCCAATTCTATATATTACAGTGAGGTGGCATAGCATAGTAGTTAAGAGAAAGAGCCCTAAAGTCAGTCTGCCTGAATGTAGACCCCAGCTCTACCACTTCCTAGCTATGTAACTTTAAGCAAGTTGTTTAACCTCTTGGTGCCTCAGTTTCCATATGTGTTAAATGAGAATACACACTAACAGTCTCTAGCTCATGGACCAGTAAATGAGAGTAAGTGCTTAGAACAAATTGTCTACCATCAAATAAGCACTCAATTATTATTAACCGCTATCCATTAACCTTCATTTCCCCAGTGCCTAGCCAAGTTGCTAGTAACTCAATAAATGGATGGTGGATGAATGAATAATAACCAAGGATCCTTAACTTGGTAAGAACTAGTAAAATGTTAATGGACTTCTAATAGCATATACTTTCTTCTCTCTCAGAGGAAAAAAAATAGACTGGGACAGAAGCAGGGTATGTAAGAGAAACCTCCTACTGTCAGTATCCTCCAAAAAGGGAGTGAAAGTAAATACTTCACTTTGCAGGAAAAATACATGGTTAATTCAATCACTCTATATTTATCATTTTAATTCAAAAATCAATACGTTTGCATCACAATGGATTGCAAGCCCATGAGCTGTTCAGGGACAGAAAACATATCTTAGTTATCTAGCACAGCACCTCAAACAGTGTGAAGTCAGTCAAATATGGCTTTAAAGAGTAGATGAGTGATAAGTCTTCTAATGTTAAACTTGTGATTTAGAATGATCAGAGTGTTTTATTTTTCTTTCAATCTTTGCTACCTGAGTGCTTTTGCTTTGCTAATATCACACAATCAATTAAAAAACTGTGATTACCACCCAACATTGTTTTCCACTGAAAATGGTCACTAGACAACAGAAATTTACTAAATTTCCTCAATTCCTCTCTCTGCCCTATATGAATTAACCTATTTTACACCTGTCCTTAACCCCTTCTCTCTTGTCACAGTGGTAGAAGAGATAGCCTTTCTTTTGAACTTTGGAATCAATTCCAGAGGCCCTGCCCCACAATCACTCTGTTTCACTCTTTTCCTAAATTAACCTTCTTCCTCCTTCTGTTAAGCATAAATATAATTCAGCTTCTCCTACCTTAAAACTCTTTTCTCACCTCCCTGAGTGGATTAAGGTAATAATAATCTCTGTAATTTCTCTTATGTCTCTAGCTGCCACTTCATCACTCAATTTCCCTTCACAGCCAAACTTGTTAAAAAAGTAAGCTACATTTGCCTTCCTTTCCTCATCTTCAAGTTACTCAGCACTGAACTACAATCTGACTCTATTATGCTACTGAATTACTAAGATTGTAAATGATCTCCTACGTATCAAACTAGTGGTCATTATCTGTATGTTACTCAGTCTTTCTCTTGTAGTGCAGTTGCATTTTGTGGAAATATGAAGTATACAATTTAAAAACATTTCTATGTAAAAATATTAAGCTTTCATTAAATGCATATAATTTGAAAAGGCAACCACCTCCTCCATTAAAAATACTCAAGAACTTCCTAATTTGAAATCTGGTATTATAGGATGAGCTGTACATAAGTTTACATTATTATCACACAACAACTCCACTTCAACTGGTATACAAAAATATCTCCCAGTCATTGCATCTCTTTCATATGAATCTCAACCAATATTGGATACCAATGACAATTTTCTTCTTGAAACTCTAATTTCGTGACTTCTATGTTCTTCTGGATTTCTTCCCACTTCTCTGGCCTTCCATCTTAGTCTCTTTCATAGTTTTCTTTTTCTACAGTTCTTTACATTTTGGTTTTCTCTATTGTATCACTACTACACTATTTGTGACTGCTAATGTTTTTTTGTTCATTAGACTTAGCCCTTTTAAAGTAGAATTATAACTGTTACCTCCATCTCAATATCTGACACATAGGAGAGGCTTATTAGTATTCATGGTATGGTGGTTAAGAACATAGCTATGAAATTTATAAAGCTGATTTCAAATTTCAGCTCATCATTTGTACAAAAATTCCTTAACTCCTTGAAGCCTCATGCCTCCTCACCATAAGGTAACAATGGTATCTTCATGATAGGCTGTTATGAAGATAAACTGGAACAATGCATATAAAGTACCTGACCAGTATCTGGCATACGGTTAACACTCAATAAATATCTGAAGTTATTATTATAAATTACCACAGACACTTTCCCAGTCAACTACTTACTAACTAAGCTGGGAGCTTTAGTTCTAGGCTTTTCAAGAGACTGTCAACTAAACAAACTTAAATTAAGCACTCCTACAAAATGAACAAACAATATAAAATTGGAAGAGAGTGTATGAAAGTATACACATACCCCCTGACTTTTTTTCAGGTAAAGCAATCTTTCCATCTGATATAGAATCAACGAGATCCTGAAATTCTGCAGGAACATCAGCTTGCTTCCAGCGCTCATTGTCTAAGAGGAGGCTATTCAAAAGTAAAAGAAAGGAAGATAAACTTTAATAACATTTCAACACCATCTTCCTTGATTGAAAAGGAAGAGCTGAGTATATAAGAATTTCGTTATTATGCCTTTTAGTAATAATATAGACTACATGTATCTTAGTTAAATTCAAGTAGAACTCATGCAATAAAAGACACTGAGTTTTTAAACACTAATGGCCATTTGCTGTTATTAGTACTTAAGATTTTTAAAAGTGCTGAACACCTTAATAAACTGACATCATTCATAAGCAGTATGAATACTTTCAGAAAATATTTCTCTTTTTATATCTCTTGGCCTAACCAAGAAGAGTGGTGAAACATAATTAACTTCACTTTGAGTGAGAAAAGGAAAGTCAGTCTATTGAGGATCTTCCTGATAAGTACTTTAATGGAAATAAACATTCTAACTACACTTTGAAAAGCCAAGAAATGTGATTCTAATTCCACAAGTTGCCTTTAATTAAAAAGAAAAAGATTTGTCAGGGGTGTTGGTTGGCCAACCAATTAAGTTTCCTCTTTTAAATAAAAATGTGTTTTATAAAGAAAAGAAAAACAACTGAAGAACAGAATGAACACGGTAATGATACCTGAGCTTGGTTTTTCTCTCTTCATGAAACCTGTTCACAAATTTATTAGCTTGGCTCTGAAGTGCTCCAAGTAATGACATGCTTTTTCTTCCACAAATCTGTTCAGTGTCTAAAATAAATGTTTCCATTAATCTAGAAAGCGTTATGAATTCCGTGGAATTTAGCTTCTCAAGAAAACCATCCTAAATTTTAAAGATAACATAAAAATTATGACAGAGAGTTAGTATAACATCAACTATGGACGAGCTACATATAAAACCAACTTAGTTTAACAAGTTTTAATATCAATTTTATTGTATTTATAATATATATCAATTCATAAAAAATTATTTTAAAATCATTTTTAATGAAATTTCCCAATACTTTAGTCCTAGAAATTGAACATAAAATGCTTAAGATGTCTAAATTTTATTCTGCCCTCTATAATACAGTAGGCTCAAACAAATTCAGGTCATACCATAAAATTTTCACAATACTGGAGTTCAACTAGTTTTATTAATAAATTGTTTGGCTAGTTACACATGCATATATGTATATATACATACAAAAAAGAGCAGATTAATTTCAAATTAATTATTAAGATATTAAATTTCAAAATAAGTCTTTTAATCATTTATTTGAAAAGAATCCTTTAATAAGATTTCCTGTTTACTTTATTTGGATTATTTTACATTTCAACATCCCCCTAATAGACCACACCAGCACCATTAACCTTACTTAAGTGTTAAAAATGTAACAAGCATTATGAGGAACATAGGGACAAGGATATGATTCCAGATCCTCAAAATAATTATACTATGTACAAAATATCTAAAGCTTTATCAAAACAACTAACCTTTGCTCTGGACATGAGAAATTTGACGGCTCGATCATGGCATATATCTGAGGCACTATACAATAACTCCTGGATATTATTTGCCAGCTTTCCTAGCTCTAAGTCAGTTAATTTCATGTCTTCATTGACCCTGAAAATGATAAAAAGAGATCAAGTCAGGGAAAGTTGTGAACACTTTGTTCACCATAGGCGACATATCAATAAAAAACAAAAAGCAATTCACGTTTGAGGAAAAATTCTGTGATGTATCAAACACTTTTCTTGTGTGTGGTGAAGCATCACTTAAACAAGCCCAGATAATACAAACATATTTTACCCTAATCTTATATATGAATAATTTTCTATCTCTGTGTAGCATTTATAACACTTAGTTCAGACTCTGATTAGAAATTCTGCAAGAACGACAGCAAAAAAAATTCTAGTTAGACACAAGGTGGTAGCTGTAGTAGGTTGTTCACAGGTGCCTAGGATGACACAGTGAAAGGAGGAAAAAGGAAGAAATGTTATTTCTTAACAAACAGGACCTCTTTTTACCTATAATTATGAATGATTGTTAATATTCAGTTCAAGTGAAGTAATATTTCCTAAGCATTTACTGTGTTTAGGTGCTAGACAATGGAGGGGATACAAGAGGTCGCTGGCCTCAAGGAACTTATAATTGAACAGAAGTATTTATAAGAGGTAATACATTTTTTATAGTTTTGAGGAGGAAATGTAAGATTTTCTGTTTTCATACATTTTCAGCTGGGCATATAAAAGTCACTGATTCGATGGCAACAATTCAGTTTAGTGTTATCATGAACCAAGTTAAATGCCTTAGCATCACTTTAATCCCTTTCAGTAGAATTAAAGTAACTTTCAAAGATATTACAAACAGGGTCTGATGTATATTAATTTGAGGCAAACCACTACTCTAACTGGGTTAAGGTATTAAAGTTATTACCAGCTACCCTTCCAAATTATAATATCACTAAATTTACTTACTAATGCTTTAAAATAATAGATGAATTCATACTCTTAAAGTACTCCCAGAAACAGTATCTTGTTTGGTTCTCCATCTCTGAAGCAGATAGATAAACATCTATGTTACAGATGAGGATACTGAATCTTTGGAAGTTTAACTGACTTACCCACAGTCACAAGGTTAAAAGGGTGAGACTAGAACCCAGAATTAGTCTAATTCTATTTCTAATCTGCTAAGCTTCCTCTACGCCAACATTTACTCTATATAGTCCAGTGCTATTTCAATAGCAGCTCCCAGAAAACTGTTAGCTTAAATTTCAAAGTTCAAATTTACTATTGAAATAAAATTTTATCTCCTGAAGATTTCTAAAATTTACCCCCATGTAACAGAATGATTAAGTATTTGGAACTCTTGGCAATATGCTACCAATTCACAAAGATATAAACCGAAAATAGCAAATAAAAACAACTTACATCTTTAAAAAAGTAGGGTGACAATCCAAAAAGCTGGGAAGTTTGGTTTTTAAAAAAAATCATGTATTTAGGGGAGTGACGTCAGTGACATGGCAGAGTGAGCTCGTCTGGGACTCTCTCCCCTCCAAATTACAACCAAAAGAAGCAACTGAGTTCCAACCAAAAGAATCCTAATAATACAGAGATTGTCAGAGACACACAGCAGCCAAATGACGGAGGGCGGAGAGGCTGGAGCTCCCCTTGGAGAAGCTGGAACAGGGTAAGAGAGAACTTCACTCCCTCCCCTAGAGACTGGGATCGCTGCTGAGGGTGAGGGAAGGAGTGGGGGAGGGCCCACACGTCCACGGGATTGTCCAGGACTTCCACAGACCTGTGCAGCAGAAACCCTCTAACAGGGGAAAGTTTTCACATGGGGGGAGACCATCAAGCCAGGGCCCCAAGAAACCAGAGAGCGAAAGCTGATCAGAATCCAGATCTGTGCATGAGAGAAAGTGTCCCTTCTCCTCCAACCCACGCTGCCCGCGCCATTGCAGCTGAAGACGCAGGGCTCAGAATGGGCAGCTCTTGACCCCCACCTAGAGGCGACAGGCTGTAACTGCAACCGAATAATAGCATCATGTGCAAAAACCACTCCTCTACCATCCAGCAATTTATAAAAGCTCCAGTTCAAAAGGAAAACAATAAAAACACAGAATTATGTCCTGAGGACTTGGAAATGGGTAAACTAAGTGAAAATGAGTTCAGAATAACTATCATCAAAATACTCAAGGAGGTAAAGGGAAACAAGTCAACGAGTTCTGGAGTTACTTCACAAAAGAGACTGAAACTATAAAGAAGAACCAATCAGAAATACTACAGATGAAAAATACAATGGATCAGATAAAACAGAATATAGACTCCCTGAATGCCCGTGTAGACATCATAGAGGAGAAAATTAGCATAATCGAAGACAGACAGGTTGAATGGCCCCAGACAGAGGAAGAAAGAGAACTAAGAATTAAAAAAGCCAAAGAAAATCTCAGAGAAATAGCTGACTCAATGAGAAAATGCAACTTAAGAATCATTGGAATTCTTGAAGGCATGGAAAAGGAAAATGGGGCAGAAAGTGAGCTCAACAACATAATAGCAGAGAACTTCCCAAATCTAGGGATTGAGCAAGAAGTGTGTGTGGAGGAAGCTTTCAGACCTCCTAGATTTCTCAATACAAAAAGACCTACTCCAAGGTATATAGTAGTAAAAATGGCAAAAATGAATGACAAAGAAAGAATACTCAGGGCAGCAAGGAAGAAAAAAATAACCTACAAAGGAGCCCCTATCAGACTTTCAGAGGGTTTCGCTACAGAAACCTTACAAGCTAGGAGAGACTGGAATGACATACTCAAAACTTTAAAGGATAAAAACCTTCAGCCAAGAATACTTTATCCAGCAAAAATATCCTTCAGATATGAGGGAGAAATTAAATCCTTTCCAGACAAACAAAAGCTAAGGGACTTTGTAGCCACAAGACCCCCACTACAAGAAATCCTCAAGAAGGCCCTCATACCTGAAAAAAGAAAAAAAGGGAACAAGGGGTCACAAAATACAGAGTTGGGAGACTAATAGATAGAACCAGAATAGGATAGCAAATATTCAACTATAGCATTAGGATAAAGGGAAGGAAATCACCAAAGCAAAGACAATCTTATCACTCTAACCACAAACTCACAAAACAAGTTGGAATAAGAGATGAAAATAATAATTTAGGAGGGGAGAAGGAAAGGGACTGAATCGGTTTAGGCTAAGGAAGTAAGAGGCCACCAGAAAAGGGACTATGTTATGCACAAGGTTCTGAATACAAACTGCAGGGTAGCCACTAAACTAAAAAACAGAACAGAGACACAAAACATAAATAAGGAAAAAGCTAAAAAACCCAGCATAAGAAATTGCAGAAGTCAACGGGTAGGCTAAAACATACAGGACGAGAAACAAAGGAAACACAGGAAAACCGGAAAATGAACGACAGAATGACAGCATTAAGCCCTCATGCATCAATAATCACCCTGAATGTAAATGGATTGAACTCTCCAATAAAATGGCACAGAGTGGCAAGATGGATTAAAGAACAAGATCCAACAATTTGTTGCCTCCAGGAAACACACCTCAGCTCCAAGGAGAAACACAGGCTCAGAGTGACGGGGTGGAAGACAATACTCCAAGTTAATAGCAAACAAAAGAAAGCAGGTGTCACAATACTCATATCAGACAAAACAGATTTCAAGATAAGGCAAGTAAAGAGAGGCACAGAGGGCCAATACATAATGATCAAAGGGACACTTCATCAAGAAGAAGTAACGCTTATAACTATCTATGCACCCAACACAGGAGCACCAAAGTTCATAAAGCAACTATTAACAAACCTAAAAGAAGATTATCAAAAATAACACAAAAATAGTAGGGGACCTCAACACCCCACTCACATCAATGGACAGATCATCCAAATAGAAAATCAACAAGGAAACAGTGGAGCTAAACAAAAACCTAAAACAGTTGAACTTAATAGACATATATAGAACACTTCACCCCAAAACAGCAGAATACACATTCTTCTCAAGGGCACATGGGACATTCTCAAGGATAGATCATATGCTGGGAAACAAGGCAAGCCTCTACAAATTCAAAAAAATTGAAATAATAACAAGCATCTTCTCCAATCATAATGCTATAAAGCTAGAAATTAATTACAAGAAAAAAGCTGAGACAGGGACAAAGATGTGGAGACTAAACAATACGCTATTGAAGAAGCAATGGATCACTAAGAAATTAAAAAAGAAACAAAAAAATACCTGGAGACAAATGAAAATGATAACATGCCATACCAACTCATATGGGATACAGTAAAAGCTGTATTAAGAGGGAAATTCACCGCAATACAGGCACATCCAAACAAACAAGAAAAATCCCAAATCAGCAATCTTAAATTACACCTAACTGAATTAGAGAAAGAAGAACAAACAAAGCCCAAAGTCAACAGAAGGAGAGAAATAATAAAAATCAGAGCAGAAATAAATGCTATTGAAACAAAAAAGGCAGTATAAAGGATCAATGAAACAAAGAGCTGGTTCTTTGAGAAGATAAATAAAATTCACAAGCCCCTAGCCAGACTTACAAAGAAAAAAAGAGAGAAAGCTCAAATAAACAAAATCAGAAATGAAAGAGGAGAAATAACAACAGACTCCACAGAAATACAACGGATTATAAGAGAATACTAAGAAAAACTATACGCCAAAAAAATGGAAAACCTAGAGGAAATGGATAAATTCTTGGATTCCTACAATCTCCCAAAGCTTAGTCAAGAAGAAGCAGACAATTTGAACAGATCAATCACAAGGAAAGAGACTGAAACAGCAATCAAAAGCATCCCAAAGAATAAAACCCCAGGACCAGATGGCTTTCCTGGGGAATTCTACCAAACTTTCAGAGAGGATTTAATACCCATACTTTTCAAGATATTCTGAAAAATTAGGGAGGATGGAACACTTCCTAACACATTCTACGAGGGCAACATCATGCTGATACCAAAGCCTGACAAGGACAGCATGAAAAAGGAGAACTACAGGCCTATATCACTAATGAACATAGATGCAAAAATTCTCAACAAAATTTCGGTAACCTGACTTCAGCAATTCATCAAAAGGATCATACATCATGATCAAGTGGGATTCATACCAGGACACAGGGATGGTTCAACATCGACAAATCAATCAACGTGATACACCACATCAACAAATTGAGGAATAAAAAACACATGATCATCTCAATAGATGCAGAGAAAGCATTTGACAACAGCCATTTTTGATAAAAACTCTGAACAAAATGGGGATAGAATGAAATTACCTCAACATAATAAAGGCCATATATGACAAACCCACAGCTGACATCATACTCAATGGGAAAAAACTGAGCGCCATCCCCATGAAACCAGGAATGAGAAAAGGATTCCCTCTATCACCACTCTTATTCAACATAGTACTGGAGGTTTTGGCCAGAGCAATTAGGCAAGAGAAAGGAATAAAAGTAATCCAAATAGGGAGGGAAGAAGTGAAACTCTTGCTGTTTGCAGACAACACGATCTTAAATATAGAAAACCCAAAAGAATCCATTGGAAAATTTTTAGAGATAATCAACAACTAGAGCAAAGTTGCAGGGTATACCATCAATTTACATAAATCAGTAGCATTTCTATATTCTACTAATGAACTAACAGAAAAAGAACTCAAGAACACAATACCATTCACAATCACCACAAAAAGAATAAAATACCTCGGGGTGAATTTAACTAAGGAAGTGAAAGACCTATACGACGAAAACTACAAGGCTTTTCTGAAAGAAATGGATGGTCACATAAGAGACGGAAAGACATTGCATGTACTTGGATTGGAAGAACAAACATAGTTAAAATGTCCATTCTAACTAAAGCAATCTACAGATTCCACGCAATCCCAACCAGAATCCCAATGACATTCTTTACAGAAACAGAACAAAGAATCCAAAAGTTTATATGGGGCAACAAAAGACCCTGAATTGCTAAAGCAATCCTGAGAAAAAAGAACAAAGCTGCAGGCATCACAATCCCTGACTTCAAAACATACTACAAAGTTACAGTAATCAAAATAGCATGGTACTGGTACAAAAACAGGTGCACAGATCAATGGAACAGAATTGAAAGCCCAGAAATAAAATCACACACCTATGGACAGCTATTCTTCAACAAAGGAGTTGAGGCCCTACAATGGAGAAAAGAAAGTCTTTTCAACAAATGGTGCTGGGAAAACTGGAAAACCACATGTAAAAGAATGAAAATTGACCATTCTTTTTCACCATTCACCAAAATAAACTCAAAATGGATCAAAGACCTAAAGCTGAGACCTGAAACCATAAGGCTTCTAGAAGAAAATGTAGGCAGTACACTCTTTGACATCAGTATTAAAAGGATCTTTTCAGACACCATGTCTTCTCGGACAAGGGAAACAATAGAAAGAATAAACAAATGGGACTACATCAGACTAAAGAGCTTCTTCAAGGCAAAGGAAGACAGGATTGAAACAAAAAAACAACCCACTAACTGGGAAAAAATATTTGCAAGTCATACATCTGACAAAGGGTTAATATTCATAATATATAAAGAACTCACACAACTCAACAACAAAAAATCAAACAACCCGATCAAAAAATGGGCAGAAGACATGAACAAACATTTCTCCAAAGAAGATATACAGATGGCCAATAGGCACATGAAAAGGTGTTCATCATCGCTGATCATCAGGGAAATGCAAATAAAACTACACCCATTAGAATGACAAAAATAACCAAAACAAATAGTAACAAATGTTGGAGAGGTTGTGGAGAAAAAGGAACCCTCATACACTGTTGGTGGGAATGCAAACTGGTGCAGCCACTATGGAAAACAGTATGGAGATTCCTCAAAATATTAAAAATAGAACTACCATACAATCCAGCTATCCCACTACTGGGTATCTATCAAAAGAGCTTGAAATCAGCAATTGCAAAAGTCCCATGCACCCCAATGTTCATTGCAGCATTATTTACAATAGCCAAGAGGTGGAAGCAACCTAAGTGCCCATCAAGTGATGGTTGGATAAAGAAGATGTGCTATATATATATATATATATACAATGGAATACTACTCAGCCGTACAAAAGAACAAAATCGTCCCATTTGCAACAACATGCATGGACCTTGAAGGAATTATGTTAAGTGAAATAAGCCAGATAGAGAAGGACAATCTCTGTACAACTCCACTCATAGGAGGAATTTAAAAATGCAGACCAAGAGAACAGATTAGTGGCTACCAGGGGAAAGGTGGGGTGGAGGGTGGGCACAAAGGGTGAAGGGGTGCACTTACAACATGACTGACAAACAAGAATGTACAACTGAAATTTCACAAGATTATAACCTATCATTAACTCAATAAAAATTTTTTAAAAATCATGTATGTAGTAATTTGTAATTTTGCTTTTTAGAAAGATTTTTAATTTTTTAACTCCAATTGGATCTCTTCTATGTTAATAGAAAAAAAAATCACAAACATGATCCAGCAATTCTACTTCTAGGTATACATACAAAAGAATTGAAAGCAGGATCTCAAAGAGATATTTGCACATCCATGTTCACAGTAGCACTATTCACAATAGCCAACAGATGGAAGCAACCCATGAGTCCACTGACAGATGAATGGATAAACAAAATATGGTATATACATACAACGGAATATTATTCAGCCGTAGAAAGGAAGGAAATTCTGACACATGCTACAACATGATGAAACTTGAAGACACAATGCTAAGAGAAATAAGCGAATCACAAAAGTGCAAATATTGTATGATTCCACTTATATGAAGTACCTAGAGTAGTCGAACTCCTGGAGACAGAAAGCAGAAAGGTGGTTGCCAGGGAATGGGTGGAGGAGGAAATAAGGAGTTGTTGCTTAATGAGTACAGAATTTCAGTTTTGCAAGATGAAAAAGTTCTAGAGATTGATTGCACAACAGTGTGAATATAATTACCACTACTGGACTGCATTTACAAATCATTAAGATGGTAAATTTTATGTGTTTTTTACCATAATTTAAAATAAAAATTTGTTTTTTAAACGCATAAAACTATATTTACAAGTTATTTATCCGACAAAGGCTCTAAGAAGTCCTGCTGCAAAGATTCCCCTTGACCTTTTTTTTATAAAGATTTTATTTATTTATTTATTTATCCTTTTTCTCCCCAAAGCCCCCCAGTTCATAGTTGTATATTTTAGTTGTGGGTCCTTCTTGTTGTGGCATGTGGGATGCTGCCTCAGTATGGCTTGATGAGCAGTGCTAGGTCTGCGTCCAGGATCCAAACAGTCTTTTCAATAAACGGTGTGAGGTCAGAAAAATATACATATGGGGAAAAAAGAAAACCTCATACTGTACAGAAAAATCAATTCCAGATAGACTGTATATCTGAATGTGAAAGGGATAGCAACAAAGCTTCTAGAAGATAACATAAGAGAATATCATCAAGGCCTTAGGGTAGAGAAAGATTTCTTAAATAGGACATCCCCCAAAATGCATAAACCACAAAGGAAAAGAATGAATCATAGGACCATATTAAAACTAAGAACTTTTGTTCACCAAAGACCCCAATAAGAGAGTGAAAAGTCAACCAACAGAGTGGGAGAAGATACTTGCAATATGGACAACTGACAAAGGACTTGCATTGAGACTACACAAAGAACTCCCATAAAGCAGTAAGAGATAAAAGGCAAACCAACAAAGAAGTGGGCAAACCAAAGGACTTGAATAGGCACTTCACAGAAGAGAATATCCAAACAGCCAATGAATATATGAAAAGTGCTCTCTTACCAGTCATCAGGGAAATAATTAAAACTACTACACCCGTGACATATCTACCAGAATGGCTAACATGTAAAAGATTGATGATACTAAGAGTGAATGAACATGTGGAGTGACAAGAACTCTTCTACACTGTTGATAGGATTATAAATGACTACAATCACTTTGGGAAATTGTTTGGGCATTAGCTAAACTGACCATTCATATACCTTATTCATTCCTAGGTATATATATATTCAAGAGAAATGCTTATAACATGTGCACCAAAGACATCTACAAGAATGTTCATAACAATCAAATGGAAATAACCCAAATTTCATCAACAATAGAATGAATAAATACACTGTGGTGTAGTCAGACAGGGGAATATTTGTAGACAAATAAACTACTGCTACGTGGAACAACTTAGAAAAATATCACAGATATAATATTGAATGAAAGAAATTAGAGACAAAAATCATGAGTCTATTTATGGTTCCATTTATATAAAGTTTAAAAACTGGAAAAAAACAATAGTTTTAATGGTTTCCTTTGGGAAGAAGTAGAAGTCATAGTGGCAAGGGGCACTTCTAGAGAGCTGGTAATGTTCTATTAAGTTGGGTGGTAATTACACCAGTGCATTCATTTTATGATAATTAATTGAGCTGAACACTTATAATTGGTGCATTGTCCTATATGTGTATTATACTCCAATTAAAAAGTTAAAACAAATCAAAAAAGTAAAGAGGGTACCAGCCCTTTGTCTCTCCTTCCTGCTGCCAGAGAAGTAGATAAGATGATAAAAGCTAGAGCAGCATCCTTAGACACAGATGGAAGCTGCACAATGAGGATGGTAGTAGAGCCGGCTTCTAAGCTCTGGACCTCCTACCTCTGAATCGTTAGATGAGAAAAACAAAATTCTATCTTGTTTAAGCTATAGAGGTTTTTACATCACTTTTAACTGCAGTTTGAGACTGCATCCTAACCAGTACATGCGAAAATATGAGCCTGAACAGAGAAAAAATATTTTTATTAATATGTAGTTCAGGGTTTTCTTTTTGGTGGGGAAGGGAGGTGTTACAGCTGATTTTATGCTGTAACTGCAACTTTTATAACTTCCTGGGCCATTAAGGTGACTTATGTAAAAATGAACAAAAGTACCAAGTTCTTGTTATTCTTAACAATAACTAAATCCAAACTATGTTCTTGGACCAGAATGATTTTATTGGCTTTGTTTTGTTTTTGTCCTTTCTTTACAAGAGATTATCAGGACAACTGGTGAACTTTGAATGGGGTCTGTGGATTAGATGATATTAATGTATCAATGTTTTCTTGATTTTAATTGGTACACTGTGGTTATTTAAGTGTTACTATATGTCGGAAATATACACTAAAGTATTTGGAGATAATGGGACATCAAGTCTGCAACCCATTGCTAAATGATTCTGAAAACATATTAACATGAGAGACAAAGAGAAGAGAAAGAGACAGAAAAAGGGAGGAAGGAGAAAGAGGGAAATGTGGTAAACTGTTAACTGGGGAATCAAAGTGAAGGATATATGAGGTTTTTGTACTATTCTGGCAACTCTTCTGTAAATTTGAAATTATTTCAAAAGAAGAAGTTTAAAAAAGTAATATTTAAAAAGATAGTGTGCTCCACTTGGAAATTTATGTCTTTGAAAAACCAAAAATTGTAAATTAAACAGATCTTCGCTATATACAGAATACAAAGGTAACACTGTAGAAGAAAGAAAAATAACCAAGGTTATATTGACCTGAGTGCCAGGACAAGTTCTGACACTAGTAACTTTAAGTCAGTCATCTACCCTCTCTGAAATGAGAGCATCTAATCAAATGTTTCCTTTCCAGCCTTAAAATTCTGTAATTCTCAGGGCCAGCCCCATGGTCGAGTGGTTAAGTTGGCGCGCTCTGCTTCAGCAGCCCAGGGTTTCACCAGTTCGGATCCTGGGCGCAAACCTAGCACCGCTCATCAAGCCATGCCGAGGCGGCGTCCCACATGCCACAACTAGAAGGACCCACAACTAAAATATACAACTATGAACTGGGGGGCTTTGGGGAGAAAAAGGATAAATAAATAAATAAATAAAATCTTTATTAAAAAAAAAAGTCAAGGGGAATCTTTGCAGCAGGACTTAGAGCCTTTAAAAAAAAATTCTGTAATTCTCGATTACTTCCAATGCTGACCTCCTTACCTTCTATACATTTTCAAAGATACGTTTCATAAAATTAATTTATTTTTGTTACATTCCAAGACCAAAGTTTACATAGTTTTTCAATAAATTGAACAATCAATCTTATTTAAACCATTAATAAGATGACTCAAAATCTTGTTAAGTTGGCAGCAGTCAACATACTCACATAATATCCACACCTCCTGGAGTAGCAGATGATGACGTCTGCTCTTTGCTAGATGAAGAATCAGTAGTACATTCTGGTTCAGACACCGAATCACTGCTGCAGGGCTCGCTATTTGGAGATGCATTTCTTTGAGGGGTAGTGTCGATTGCTATAGGTGTTAATTCATTCTCACTGAATGCATCACTTATAAACATGCCTTCATGGATTAAATACGCCACCTCTGTGTCCAGTGAAGTATCTTTTGCAGCATTCTTCTGTTGTGAAATCTCTTCCAATTCTCTAGTCCTTTGGTTTTTGTCAAGAACTGAGAGAACAACACTGTGAATGATATTTAATGTTGCCTACAAGAAAACAGGATACATTTGTAAAGGATTTAAAATATCTTGTACCTAAAGTTCCCAAAAGTGAATTCTCTGTCTGTATTTTTGAACATCTTATACATGAGTCAAGATCATGCATCAGAATTTCTACCAATCTTTTATGACACAGTAAAGGTGACTTGTGAAATAGAACTACTCAAGAGAAAGGGGTACCCTAAGCTTAGGAATAGAGTTCTGTATTTTAATTGATTTTGTGAATGGAAATTTCCCTAAAATATATTGTATATTTCTCTAACCCCTTAATAGGTTACACTAGACATAACTTGCATGATAGAGAATCATAGTCATTGACTACCTGTTAGAAGAAAAAAAAATCCATACTCCTTACCATCCCTACCCTTATATCCATCTCTCTCTCCTTACCTCATACCTTTTCTCATTCATTCACTACTCTCCAGACATTCTGATTCTCTTTCTATTCTTCTAAATGCCATTGTTCCCATCTCAGTGCCTTTGTTGTTTCCTCTGCCTAGAATGCTATTCACCTTGATCTTTGTATACATATTTTTTTCTCATCACTCAAGTTCTTGAACAAATGTCACTTCCTCAAAGAGGTCTTCTTTTACTCTTCTTCCAGCAACTCTACCCCACTATCCAGTTTTTAAAAAACAACAGTTATCATTATATTATTAATTTTTTAATTTGAAGTCTCCTTCCACTAGAATGTAAGGTCCATAAGATATGTAATCCTAATGCCTAGAGTAGTGCTGGGCACGTAGGAGGTACTTAACAAATACTGAAAGCTAAATGAATTAAGAGTAAATTTGTGTAAATTAATATCTTTTTGGACTATTAAGAAATAAGGGGGGGCTAGCCCCGTGGCCGAGTGGTTAAGTTTGCGCGCTCCGCTGCAGACGGCCCAGTGTTTCATTGGTTCGAATCCTGGGCGTGGACATGGCACTGCTCATCAAACCACGCTGAGGCAGCATCCCACACGCCACAACTAGAAGGACCCACAGCGAAGAATATACAACTATGTACTGGGGGGCTTTGGGGAGAAAAAGGGAAAAAAATAAATAAAATCTTTAAAAAAAAAAAAAAAGAAAGAAGGGGCTACTTGCCTAGTTTAACATTCATGGTTGCACTCTCATAATTTGTTGCCCCCTTTCTCAAAACTCAATTTTTTTTTCAAGATCTACATGGTTCTAGTGAAGCAGACTCCAAGTTTAGATCTCCAAAGACAGGATAAGGATCGAAGTTAGAACAATCAGCATATGGAACCACCACAGCCTCAGCTTAAAGCTAAAGAATATACATAAAAGACAGACACAAAAATGCAGAGAAGCAAAGCCAAGGCTTGATAACATCATCAACCTCACTATTAAGCACCTATTAAATGCTGACCTACCTCTGGATATTTTTCAGTTATATGAGCTAATAAATTCTCACAATTGTTTAAGACACTCTGACTTGTGTTTCCTGTTATTTGGAACTAAAAGCATTCTAAGTGATACAATAGCCCATACAGTATATAGCAGAGATTCTGTGTCTTCAGGGACAATAGTACCAAAGTGTCTATGGATACTGCATCTTTCTCCTCTACTGATTAGTAACTTCTCTATTGTCACAAACTTGCTCCTAGCAACACTCCATCATTGATGCTTTTAATTTCCCTTACTGTCTTAAACTTTGATGTGCTTATTTCCTCCATCTTCATTTTGCCTTTCTTCTTCCTTATGTCTTCTGTCTTGCTGATTTTCTTTCTTGCTTTTTTTTTTTAACAAAAAGACTACAATGGTGGACATGGTCTTTCCCTCACCAACATCTATTCTGCACTTCCCCAATAGTAATGCAGCCATGTAAAACTGAGTCCACTTTTCAGCTTCAGGTGTTGGTCCTGAATAGCCCACTCAGTGTATTCCCAACCTCCTTGCCACATGATTAATTCGGAGATGAAAAAACAATCCAGACCCAAACCAAGCAGTGCACGGCATTTTCCTGACCACCAGTGATTGGGTATGTGACCTAAATTGGCCCAACCTATTAAAGCCAAAGACCTATATTTGATGACTGGAGAAGAAAAAAACCTTGTTCTAGGTGGTATAGTACATAATTGTGGCAGACCTGGAACTGCTGTAGCCATTTTGCTACAATTATGTTAGTCTAAAGATGAAGCCGACAAAAAGGAAGGTAGAAGTGAATTAAAACAAAGAAACTAAGCTAGAGAACCAAGAGGACACCATGCCTGAGGTCTATTCTTGTTTGGGACTATTTTAAGTTACCTGAGTTGATACATTTCTTTTATTGTTTAAATTAGTTTAATTTGAATACTTTGCCCCTTTTAACTGACAAGGTCTTAGCTAATACAATAATATGTTTTCCATATACAGCATATCAGGTGTTCTCTTAGAGATTCTTCTTCACTGTTTTCACCATACCTATAGCTTTAAAGGTTTGCTAATTATTTTTTTCCAAGTCCAAAGCCATTCTTGTTTAACGATGCCGGAAGACTTTACAATATATAATAGATTCAACAGTAGGTACATGATTTACTTTCTGAACTAACCTATTACAGCAGTTTGTAGTCAAATTCATGTTCCAAAAAGACCAGAACAGCTAAATGAAATAAAATTTTGCAATCTTGAGAATAGTGAATGAAATACTCTGGTAATCATATTGATAAGTCTCTAAAATGACAGATCAGGATTATTTTCCCACATAACAAAGTGAAAACTTAAGAGCTAAAAATTCCTCAAAAAGAATGTAAGCTGCATTTCAGGATTATTTTCTGTTTTAGCTATATACAAATTAGCCTAATCTATCAGGTACACACAATGAATAAGAATTTTAATAAAAATTCAAAATACAACTAGCAGTAAAGAAGAACGAAGTTAGCGGTCTCATACTTTCTGACTGCAAAACTTACTATAAAGCTACAGTTATCAAAACAGTGTGGTACTGACATAAACACAGACATACAGACCAATGAGACAGAATAGAGAACCCAGAAATAAACCCTCACATATATGGTCAAATGGCTTTCGACAAGGGTACCAAGATCATTAAATGGGTAAAGGACAGTCTTAAACAAATGGCACAGGGAAAACTGGATATCTACATACAAAAGAATGAAGTTGAAACTTTATCTTGTACCATATACAAAAATTAACTCAAAATAGATAAAAGACCAAAAGTAAGACCTAAAACCATAAAACTCTTAGAATAAAACATAGGGGAAAAGCTTCATGACACTGGATTTGGCAATGATTTCTTGGATATGACACCAAAAGCACAGGCAACAAAAGGAAAAATAAAGTGGACTACATCAAAATTAAAAACTTCTATGCATCAAAGGGCACAATCAACATTGTGAAACGGCAACCCATGGAATGGGAGGAAATATTTGCAAATCAGAGAACTGATAACAGCCAGAATATATAAGGAACTCCTACAACTCGACAAAAAAATAACCTCATTAAAAAATAGGCAAAGATATTTCTCCAAAGAAGATATACAAATGGCCAATAAACACACAAAACGATGCTCACTATCACTAATCGTTAGAAAAATGCAAATCAAAACCAAAATGAGATACCACACCACACCCATTAGGATGGCTACTACCAAAAAAAGAAAATAAGTGCTAGCAAGAATGTGGAGAAATTGGAACCCTTGTGCACTGTTGGTGGGAATGTAAAATAGTGCATCTGTTATTGGAAACAGTATGCAAAAAATCAGAAACAGAATTACCATATAACCCAGCAATTTCTCTTCTGGATGTTTACCCAAAAGAACTGAAAGCAGCCAAGAAATATTTGCACACCCATGTTCATAGAAGCATTATTCACAACAGCCAAAAGGTGGAAATGCCCACTGCCAGATGAATGGATGAACAAAATGTAGTATATACATATAATGAAATATTATTCAGCCTTAAAAAGGAATAAAATTCTGATACATGCTACAACATGGATGAACCTTGAGGACATTATGCTAAATGAAGTAAGCCAGTCACAAAAGGACAAATACTGTATAATTACACTTTTATGAGGTACCTACAACTGTCAAACTCATAGAGGCAGAAAGTAGAACGGTGGCTGTCAGGGGCTACAGGAATGAGGGAATGGGAAGTTATTGTTTAATAGTTACAGAGTTTCAGTTTTATAAGATGCAAAGAGTTCTGTAGATGAATGGGGGTGATAGTGGAGCAACAATGTGAATGCATTTAATGTCACTAAACTGTACAACTAGAAATAGTTAAGATGGTAAATTTTATGTTAGGAGTATTTTGTCATAATAAAAAAATTTAAAAAATACAATTAACAGCAATACGAATCCTTAAGTCGTTAATAATTACTCAAATATAAAATTTTCAAGCCCCTAACTTTTAATTTTTTCTCCATTTACACTAAAAATGTTACTGAAATGTTTTGGCTGAAATTTTAAGCTTTATTTTTAAAAATATAATTTACTTTATATTAAACTGACACATAGAATATCTTTTGTTTTTGAGAAATACAGGAATGTAGGATAATAAATTAATAACACTGGTAAATTAAATAAGAGCTTCAAATAATTTATTCCTGTAACATGGTAAACACTATTAAAAAACGAAACCATTTCTGATTATAAAAGTAATACCCCCTTTGTAGAAAATTTAGGAAAAACAAAAAAGAATGAACAACAAATTTAAATTATATATAATCCTACCACCTAAAGATAACCACCAAAAAGACAAACTGTCTCTGTTCTATGAAGATGAAGAGATAAATCTTTTTAACATAGCTGAGATCAAACTATATAAGTAGGTCTATATCTTGCCTTTCACTTAATGTTACAATGTATGCATTTTCTTCAATCATTAAAAATCCTCGGCTGCATGATATTCCATGGCAATGAATATACTAATCATAACTTATTTTACCATTTCTATATTGTTAGACATCTGGGTTCTTTCCAATTTGTAGTTATTTAAAAGTTCTTCATTAAAAATGAACAGCTTGTAATTAACATAATTTTACAGTGAAACCATACCCTTAGAGAATCACAAACTTTTTTCAAAGAAAAAAAGTACCACATTTAAAGGTTTTATGTCATCTTCAAAGATGTTTTACAGAAATATTAGTTGAAGTGGCCCATATGTGAAAATGAGAAATTACAACTATGACAAATCACTGTTCCCATATTCTACATATATCGAATAATAATTTGGCTTAGTTTAACTGATATAGAATCTAAAAGTGGAATAGCTACTTAAAAAGTTACTGGCAAAAAGCTGGTCAACTCTACCTTATGCAGTGTAGGAGTTCTACACATCCAGACATGCAATAATAGAACTGTGTATAATGAGGATATGGTGGGAAAATAAGAAAAAGTGAAAACATGGCTTAGTTATTGAGCAATCCACAGATACAGGTTTGTTATCTATCACTATCAATGGGTGGGATCAACATTTTGGTAGGAGTCTAAATTAAGTACAGTGAATCACATTTTATAAAACTTCTCCCACTCCGATTGGAGAGCTTATGCATGTGACTTAGCATCACTCCAACGTCAACAAGGAAAAGTTGTGTCATAGATAAGTAGCAAAGTCCCCCAGATCATTTAATGTGATACTCAGGAAATGCTCCGGATGTTAACTAGCACATACATCACAATACTGATACCTGATAATTCAAAGAATATCAAATTTCACAAATAGGTTGTTACACTCAGTAATTCCTAATGATTGTCTTATTAAAACACAGCTGTGACATGTTGGTAGTTCCAACCAATATATTAGAGTCTGTGACATCCTTTCTTCTGAAAAGTGCTGTATAGCATGTGTTCTTTTCCTTATACTGAGTGGCTTAAAATTAAGTGGTTTGACTAATAAGACAAAATAATTAAATGTAATGCATGATCCTTGATTGGATCCCAGATCAAAAAATGAAATAAAAACGTGCAATAAAGGACATTAGTAGAGCAATTTAAATATGAACTACATGTTAAAAAATACTATTACATCAACATTAAATTTCTAGAAAAATCAAGTGGTTTGGAGCAGATTTTTGAGTGTTTCACAATACTGAACCTCTAGATAATCTAGAGAGATTCAAGCATCACAAAAATCACAAGAAGAAATATTATCTAATATTTAATGCCAAGTAAGCATTATATTTCTTTTTAATATAAAGTAAATCATGCAAAATTACAAAAAGTACCAAAATACTCTGAAGCACTTCAAATCTTATTTAAAACCAAGCCTCTTTATGGAGCCGGCCCCATGGCCAAGTAATTGAGTTCGCGCACTCTGCTTCAGCAGCCCAGGGTTTTGCTGGTTCAGATCCTGGGCATGGACATGGCACCGCTCATCAGGTCATGCTGAGGCGACATTCCACATGCCACAGCTAGAAGGACCCACAACTAAAAATACACAACTATGTACCGGCGGGTCTTTGGGGAGAAAAAGGAAAAATTTTTTTTTAAATCTTTAAAAAAAAAAAAACCAAGCCTCTTTAAAAAATTACAAAAACAAAGAAATTCTATTTTATTCTAGTTTGATTCTATATCTATTATATATATAAAAAACTAACTTAAATTTAGGGATATCCTGAACCAAGTTATAATCACATAAGCTTACCTTAACTCTCTGTAGGAAAATTGTAAACTTCGAGAAAATATCCTTTAGCAGATCAAACCACTGAGGAAAATTCAACATTCTCATCTGATCTGCAAGCCTAGAAAAAAATTAATTCAAACAAAAATAACCATTGTCTTAGGCCAATATGATATTTACAAACTGGAGGAAACGATACTAAATACTATCTAGTAAGAGAAGAATAAAATGCAATTTCACCTAGATACCTAACTAAAATCATAAAATTGAGTTGAAGAGGTCAATTACTAAATAACTCCTCCTCCTTGTTTAAACATCTCTAAGACTAATCTAGTCAAGTATACTGACTTATGAA
Source organism: Equus asinus (assembly GCF_041296235.1). NCBI lineage: Eukaryota > Metazoa > Chordata > Mammalia > Perissodactyla > Equidae > Equus > Equus asinus. Next base: position 48,863,920 of record NC_091795.1, on the reverse strand, counting down.
TCTTATCATATGGCAATTCCATGTGAACATGCATTGTGATCATTGGATGAAAAACCACAGAGAAATAAACCAATTTTGAGTAAAGGTGAAGATAAGTTCTAGAATAAAAACAGGAACACACACACAAAAAATAGGAACATAACATCTACCCTAACAAACTTAATAATCTGCTTGTCTAACTACAAACTAAAAGGTACTTTTCCACATGTGAAAGGTAATATGGCATGGTGGCTAAGAGCACTGGCTCTGAGGCCACAGGGCCTCGGTTCAAGTTCCAGCCCTGTCATTTACTAGTTGTATGACTCTTGGCAAGTGACTTAACCCTTCCATGCTCTAATTTTCTCATCTTAATATGGAGAAAGTAATAGAACCTATCTTATATGGTTGCTGTAAATATTAACTGAGTTAATAAGTACTTAAAACAATGCACAGTACATAAAGAAGTGCTATGTATTTGCCAATATTATATTAGTATAATATATATATCTAGTGTATATTATATATATCTAGTATATATTCTAGATATGAATATAATAGATAATGGTATAACCAATTTTTTATAGCTGATATCAATAAATAACTTCAAGATAAAAAAATTAATGCAAAATAGAATTCCATAAAGATATTTTATAGTACTACAGTGACTTATTACTATAAGTTTTTAATGAATGCTACTGCAGCTATGAGTTTATTCTTAAGAGATACTCCTATACTTGAGATACAAGAAATTCCCTATTTGAAAAAAATTCCCTAGCAAAGAAAAAAATTAAAATAACTCACTCTACATGTTCACAGGCTTTTAACAGAGTCCCAAAAACTTCATTTTTCCAACTACTAGTGATTACTGTATCATTATTAGGGTTGCTTAACTAATTCTGAAACTGAGTTTTCACTAGATAAGAGCGTGGAAATTAAAACTCCACAATCCTCATTCTATCAGTTTGGCCCAGAGACGTTTCACAGTTGTCCATACTGCTATTCATGTCTTAGGCCAGTTAATAAAGTTTAAGTATCTATATGAATGAGAAATTCATAGTCATAAAATATTTATCACTATTCTCATAATGAAAGAACAGGAATTTCAAAGGTGAGAACAAGAAATTAGACATGCGTAATTCAAAATCATGTACTCAAACTTCTCAAAGCCAAGTAGAAGCTGGATTTTAATCATATAGCTAAATAATTTAAACTTAACACTGCTAGTCTCTGGAAAGGATTATCTTCAATTTCCCCCCTCCATAACTACACTGTATCCTCCCCATTCTCTCTCTGCCCTGGGAGGCTTGGTCAATGAGGAGCCCTTACAAAAAACTGGAAGGAGGAAAGGGACTTAGAGCTCTATCTCCCGCCTTGAGGAGTTGCCTCAGGATGACTGCCTTCCTCCGCTGAAGATCGCTTCAACTACTACATGTCTTTTTTTTCAACTACTACACATCTTTCTCCTTCTGAATTCTATTAACTGCTCTCTTCCCTTGTCCCTTAATGGTACTCACTGTCACTTGGGATTTTCCTATACTCTGTCCACACCTTAGTAAATAATTCCTTAACTAAATCCTCCTTATTCTAATATGTCACCTTTTCCGTGATAACGCCCAATCTAATATTTATACTTACTTCACAACAACATCTGTGTCTATTTCTTCTATTTTTGAAACTTTATTAATCACACACTGCAAAATTTAAGGAAAAAATTGATTAATGTCTTTAGAATTCTAAGTATTACATGTTCATTTGTAGGGCCTCAATGACAATAATAATGATTTTACCAGACTTCTTTTTGTCTTTTATAGATATTTCAAGGTGTTTAAAAAACTGCAGCATTACCCTTACCCTATTAAATAATTATTCCAGGGTAAGCTTGAACTGTATTAACTAAAATCCCGTACTATTTAAAACTGTTCAAAATCATACACCAAAACACCCCAGAACTATAATACTTAGGAACAAGGTATAAGCCCCATATTTAAATTCTGAAAGAAATTAATTTTGGAGGTTACCTTTCCTTACAATACATGCAACAATTTAAAGTTAAAAAAAAATAATAAATGCTTAGACTTCAAGAGAAGTCTGGGAATTAAAACATAGTAGTTTAAAAACTTGTTTAACAATATTATATATACAAAATTATACAAATTATGTTTATAGCTCAATAATGTTTTACAAATGGAGTATACCTATGTAACCAGGACTCAAATACAAAATTCAACATTGCCAGTAAGCCCTTCTCATGCTCCTCTCCTAGTCACTACTTCCCCCCAAAAGACACTACTATTCTGATTTCTAATACCATAGATTAATTTCGCCTGTGTTTGAATTTTACATAAGTGGAATCATAGTGAATACTCCTTTGTGTCTGGTTTCTTTGGCTCCACATTGTGTATATGATATTCACCTATGTTGTTCCGTGTAATTTATTCATTCTCATTGCTGTATAGTATTCAATTGTATAAGATACTACAATCCATTTATCTTTTCTGCTGATGATAGAAATTGGGTTTTTCCAATTTTTACAACAAATAGCACTGCCATGAAATTCTTGTGCTGTCTTTGGTGAGCTTATGTATGCATTTCTGGTGGGTAAATATCCAGGAATAGAACTGCTTAGTCATAACATATGTGTATATTTAGTGCTAGTAGATATTGCCAACAATTTCTGAAAGTGGTTGTAACCATTTTAAAATACAGTGTTTTAGTCAGTATTTGAAACAGGTAAAAGATGAAGTGATTGTAATCTGTTTTATTTAAACATTAAAAACTCAGAAGTGTACATTCAACCTATTGACGATGATCAGTTAAGCCTCATAAATACACGTAAAATAGTTTTTTTTTATATATAGAAAAACCAAAGTTCAATGAGTGAGATTTATCTGAGTGAAAAAATTCAAAACAAAGATCAGGGAAAAACACATGGATTTAGTTTACCGCTATAATTTCTTAGAGGTCACAGTAAAAGGAAATGAACATTTACCTACTGCTGATGAGAGAATATTTTGATAAAATCTTTTTAGAACGCAATTCAACTCTACGTATCAAACAATTTAAAAATACTTTTCACTTTCTCACCAATAATTCCACTTCTAGGAATCAGCTAAGGAAACTGTCTTAAATATGAAAAACCAAACAAACAAAACTTTATACCAAAGATGTGTGTCAGAGTGTTCTTTACAGTACCAAAATGAAAACAACCTAAATACTCAACATAGAGGAAAGGTTAAGTAGGTTTAACTAACATAATATTGAAGGAAATTTATACAACCATTAACAATGATGTTTCTGAAGGCTTATATGAGAAAATGCTTATGTTATGATTCTAACTTAAATATATGTACAATTCAAAATCATATATACAGTATGATAGCAATGACGAAAAACATCAGTAAACAATTTACACTTAGAAATATTCTTAAAGTGATAATCTTTTGGATGGCAGGGCTGCTTTTCTTTCTGCTATTTGTCTATATTTTCAATTTTTAAATAAATGAGAAAATATTACTATTATACTACATGTATTACTAGGATTACATAAAAATAAACTTCACAAAAGATTCTACACCAAAATATATCAAATAAAAGACGTATAATTACCTGTTTAATGATATTCTTTGCTGTAAGAATCATTTCTTCACTATAGATTTCTAAAAAATTAAGTTTTCTTTGTTTTAAAAGTCCAAATACAAGAGATACTAGTCTTTCCTATTAAAATAAAAGAAGAATATGTAACTTCACACTTTAAATATATAAAATAATCTAATTAGAGGTAGAAATATTCAACATCAAAGGTTTTATTGTTTGATCCTCATATCTCTATCTTGCATATGGTATTTTCTAGAAGCCTAAATAAACCCCTTCCACAGCAACCTTGTCATCAGAGTTTTGGAGTCAGGGTTCTAAAACGGGTATATCCTATTCCACTACAGTGGATCAAATGAAGCTGGTTTGGAGGTAAAACAGTATGAGTATATTTTGGCCTAGTTTCAACAAGCAGCTAGAAGGTATACTTCTCAAACACTGATGACTAATAAATATTCCACAAGCCCTGGGTTTTTTATTTATTTATTTATTTTAATTTTTAATTCATTCATTTTTTTATTTTTTATTTTTTTCCTTTTTCTCCCCCAAGTCCCCCAGTACCTAGCGTGTATTCTTAGCTGTGGGTCCTTCCAGTTGTGGCATGTGGGATGCCGCCTCAGCATGGCCTGACGAGCAGTGCAATGTCAGCGCCCAGGATTCGAACTGGCAAAACCCTGGACCGCCGCAGCAGAGCGCACAAACTTAACCACTCAACCACGGGCTGGCCCCTCAGCCCTGGGTTTTTTAATTAGTGGTCTAGAAGACTGGAATGATGACCTGGACTATCTGTGGGGAATTAACTAACATGTATAAAAATACCTTTAACTACTTAGGCTGCTATCCGGGCTTTTTGGATTCTTTACTAGTTCCTGGCAGAAATCAGCATTGATAGGTTACCAGATAAGTGAAGCCTGGATATGAAGTATTTGTATATGTATATGCATAAAACATGTTTATGAGTACTCAGTGAATGTGAATGACTATAAGCTGCCACATAATAATGATCACTTTTTATAAAAGCCATACTCCAGTACATGCATACACATGGATATACATTAATTCATCCTATATTTATATTTTGAACTTGGTTTGTAAGCTATAAAGAGATCTCATTTTAACTCCAACTTCTAATTAAGCTATAAAATTATTTCATTCTCTAATTTCACAGGATAATGAACAATTATGGTGCTTGTTAAAGTCATACAGTTAGTGAAGGACTTCATGGGTCTGAAAGACCTTGAAATTTAAGATAATTTTGCTCACTATAATCTGAGAAGGTGTTCTAAACTAAGGCTGTTAGGAATTAACACTAAGCAATGATATCATTTCATTTCACAGTTCAAAACACATACCTCTTCTAAAATTTGACAGTCATCTTCCAGTGGTCTATTTAAGTCACTGTGAGAATATGTAGAAAATTCTGCAATCATCATTTTATCTATCAGCTTTTCTAATTCACAAAGCTGTGATCCCAAATGCCTACAAAGGAAGAAGAAAATGTTAGATATATTCATTAAAAACTCAAATTCACTCCACAACCAAGGGAACTAGCAGGCAAAACTTTTCTAGCTGACAGTACTTGTGCAATAATGTGATGTTTTAGTAAAATGGAGTCCTTTAACTTAACAAAAGTAACAGTGATAGTGTCACAGTATCTCCCAAATTCTATTTTTTCTTTATATGTTTAACCTCCAAATAGTTAAATGTGTTGTAGGAAACTTGGTTCTAGAAATTTCAGCACTGTTTTTTTGTCTGCTTTTCACAGACAAAATATTCAGATATTCTAAACTCTTTTCTCATTAACCATTTACCGAATATCAATGCCAGTAGCTCCCTACCCATTCATTTATTCAATAAATACAAGCGCTTACTATGCCAGGCCCTGTTCTGGGTGCATACAAATATCTGAAGGACTATAGGGACATACTGACTTAATTCAATCTCTGTCATGATCAGTTTGAGTTATTGTGCATATCCCTCAGGCCATTAAACTGAAAATCATTAGAACACTAGACTGAAAATATAAAAGTACTGAGCTACGAACTATCCATGGAACTTTTTCTCATAAAATGTTTCTTTTTAATCCACCTCTAATATTTGCAGATCCTAGGTAGGGTTAAAGTGAGAATGGCTCTAATCTGGACCACCATGGGTATGGCAAGGGCAAGTACTACTAAAAGGATTTGAAACCTCTTCCCCAGAAAAACCATTCACCCTCCAAATGACAAGAATGGTCTCATGTAGTCCATGCTCTGCAGAGCACTGAGGATGAGTACCTTTATATACAAAGGGATTTTTGCCACACAATCTAATAGCTTCATAAAAACAATGGGTTGAGGGGCCAGCCCAGTAGCACAGAGGTTAAGTTCACATACTCTGCTTTGCGGCCCTGGGTTCACAGGTTCAGATACCAGGTGCAGACCTAGTGCCGCTCATCAAGCCATGCTGTGGAGGCGTCCCACATAACATAGAGGAAGACTGTCACAGATGTTAGCTCAGCAACAGTCTTCCTCAAGCTAAAAGAGGAAGATTGGCAACAGATGTTAGCTCAGGGTCAATCTTCCTCACACACAAAAAGACAAAAAAACAATGGGCTGAAAAAACCTAGGTAATCTAGTTGGTCCAAAGTATATCAAAATTAAGTGAAATAGGCCAGTGGAAAATCTGTTTATATCCCAGGATAAAAAATTTTAAAAAGCTCTATCTTTGGGGGCAATTTAAAAACATTTATATTTAAATTTTATCTCAAATTTAAATATTTATAATTAAATAAAAACCAAACATTTAAAAATATATATACTACATTTACTTGAAAAACAAACTCTTAATGTTGGCAACTGTCTTCACTAAGATCAAATATAGCACATTTAAAAAAAATTAGTTTAAACCATGTGACCTTTTAGACAGATCCATTGTTGTTCTTTTATAAACAACAGATAGTAAGTAGTGTAGGGATAATTTTGAAAAAAAATCTGATAAGTGAAATAACATATAAATTTGCATTTTACAATATGAAAAATATATTTCTTACAACTAATTAGAAGACTAATAAGGTTTTCAAAAATGGCACCAACATCTTACAATAAACTAATTTAGAACATACCCACTAGTACAGACTAAAACATTGCCATAAGAGGAATCTGGCAGTCTCTAGCAAAATTACATAGGCAATTAGCTTTTGACCTAGGAATCTCACTACTCAGAAGCCATCTTAATGATACACTAGTAAAAATACAAAAGAATATACATTCATTGCAGCACTGTTGGTAACTGCAAAGGAATGGAAACAATCCAAATGTTGACCAATAAGGGGGCTAGTTGAATATATCATAACAGACATTATTCACTTTAAAAGAATTAAAGAATACCAATTCATGTACTATATATAGTGCTGCAGAGCAGTTTCTCAACCTTTTTTTCATTATGGTCCCCCTAAGAAGTCTTTTTAGACATTTTCATTCCTAATCACCCTCCCATAAAATTTTAATATCACAGATACACTATATATCTCTTTACGTACCGTGACCCTTTAGAGGGCCACAAACCATTGTAATATCCAAGATTTTATTCACTCTTCAAGAACCAATTTTTGTCCCATTGAGGTGATATCCGCCACTGAGAATGCATACTGTAAAGTAATCTCCAGGGTGTACCACAAAGTGAAAACTGCAAAGTGGAGTAAAGTATGCTCAGTATGCTAATACTTACCTAAGATGAGGGACAGACAGAGAGATGGATGGATGGAAGGGTAAACATAAACTAAACCTTTTTAAAATGGTGACTTAAAGGGATATGTAGGGAGGAAGGGGACCAGAATTAAAGTTAAATTTCTCTAAATATCCTTTGTTTCTTGGATTTGACTTTGGAATTATGTAACTACTTAACATAGTTATAAAACAACATTACATTTAAAAAAAATCAATCCTTAACTACCAAAAGCAAATGAAACAAATTAACTGTGTATCACATTAGTGGCAAATCTACACAAAGAGGAATTATTTCAAGTGACTTTCAAACATAGTAATTTACACATTCACCCCACAGGGGATATATCCTTAGGGAAAAGAAGAGAAAGAAATCCTGCATATTTGTAGTAATAATATTGTTAGTTCTGAGAGCATTCTATATATTTTGGGATATCACAAATGAGTAATTATGTTGATGTCATTAGAAACCACGGTTTTCAGCCTGTTTGAAAGGAGATACATATGTAAGATTGAAGAAGTAAAAACTCTATAGTCCTGAATTTAAACTGGAACTATCAATAAACTCATATTTTTTCTTTAAAAAGAAAATTATTTTCTAGTTCCGTCCACTACAAAGGTCTAGAGATAATGACCAATCCAATAGCAAGGAACGTCTCTGGTATCCAGATTGTAATTTCTAAATACCATTTCCTACTAAACGAAACTAGGGCTCCTTAGAGAAATGGCAGACTACAAATCTGTGGCAGAAAATGTATAATATATCTTGTCATAACACAAAGTAAGAAAAGTATCAATGACTACACATGAAATGTCAAGACTCAAGAATGAACTTGAAGAGGTTCCTAAAAAAGATAGGACAATTTGAATATTGACAAAAATAAAAAGAGCAAAGAACTTAAGTAATTCAAATACATATAAATCCATGAGTTTATAAAAATATTTTTCTCTAAAAATATAAGAATTCCAAATAGATATTATTTGGATCCTGATTTCAACAAACACTGTAAAAAAGAATTTTGAGACAAAATTTGAAGAAAAATTTGAACACTGACTGCCTATTTGAAAATATAAATAATATTAGTTATATTTTTAAAAATTCTTATCTTTAAAAGAAACATAATGAAATATTTATGGATGAAATGAAATGATATTTTGGATTTGTTTCAAAATAATCCAGGAGTAAGGGGAGGGATAATAATATTAGTTATATTTTTAAAAATTCTTATCTTTAAAAGAAACATAATGAAATATTTATGGATGAAATGAAATGATATTTTGGATTTGTTTCAAAATAATCCAGGAGTAAGGGGAGGGATATAGAGAAAACAAAGCTGGCCATGAGCTGCTATCTTACAGGTGATATACAATTTATCCAACTTCATACAACTCTCTTCATATAATCTCCTCTTTTTTTGTATATGTTTGAGTTTTCAGTAAGTTTTTTAAAAAGCAGCAAAAGGGTAAGATATAAATCTACAAATAACTTTAACATTGCTTGGTTCTCAATATTTATGAGATCACAGATTCCTTTTTAATGCAGATGACAGGTTTACACTCAAGTATGTGTTACCTTCAGGTATGAAGAGTCTTCAACAAAGAATCATGGTGAGAAGTCCATATGACTGTATCTACTGATGTTTGGGCATCAAAGTAATAAAACTCTCTGCCATTTCAGCATAATAACTCAAATGTGAGGTTCTATTTGACCTCAGATATTGTCTTACATAATTGAGTAGCTTCATTTTTATGTATTCTTATACTTATTTTAAAGTCTGATAAATATAATAAAGGAGAGTAAATACAAATCTCAAATCTAACAGTAAATAGTATTTATTATGTAATCACAGGTATATGATTATATACAAAGATTTGTCTAAACCCTTAAACAAAACTTTCAGAATTAAAATGTTCTACAAGATTCACCTATTCCTCCTTGTTCTAATTTTTTTTTTATATTCTTGACTACTTTGACAATAGATGCAATAATAATGGCCTGCTCATTATTATTAACCTTATCAAAAATATTTAATAGACAAATCTGCTAACAGTTCATTTTAAAAGTATGTATTCTAATAATCACACACAGTAATTGAGAGTATTGAAAGAAATCTACAGAAATGACGAATAACTAAAATATGACTGTGAAAAAAATACGTGCGTCCATATATCCAGCTAAACAAATTGGAACAATTCCAATACTTTCTACTTTGATATGCCTCAATTCATACATTAATTTAGATCTTCTATTAAGCTCTCTGTTCACTACAATGAGCTTTGTGCTGCTTTTATAAGAAAAACTAACATATCAATAAACTCTAATACTAGTTTCATCAAATAGCAGAAAGCCTGTTCTTTGGCTTCATCACAGAGCATACAATGTGGATGTTTTCTTACTATAATGTTTTGAAGAACTAAATTATAGGACGTTATATCAGGATCAAAGAATATGTTAAATACCTTTTGATACTTTCTATAATAAAAATCCCATAAATGGAATCCTAAGGTGGTTGATCAATGAAACCACAATAAGCAGGAACCTATAATTAAGTCTGAATGTTTTCCACCTTTTCTTTCCCAAAAGAAAAAAAAAGGCTTATGCCTAGATAAAAAGTTGGTTTCATTAATTTTTATCCTAAAATCAACTACTATAGTAGGTATTAGCTCAGCAAACCTATAACTCAGTTGCCCCACAGTATAACATCTATCACACTATAAAGTCAGCAGTGATGTTCAGAGTTATATACTTGATGTCCTATAAATCCTCAAACATACTAAAAAGCATACATAGCTCTCGGGTCAGATGAGACCTGCGTTGAATCTCAACTCTACTGTTTTATAACTTACTGTATATTTTGGAGCAAGTCATCTAAGACTTTCTATGTCTCAGTTTCCTTATCTATCAAAATGGGGATAAGATAATCTATCTCATTGAGGTGTTTTTTTGAGGGGGGGGTCAAATAATACATGCAATATACTTAGCACAATCAGTTTCTAGTACCGAGTACCAAAGTATTCAAAAAATGTTCTTAGTTTTTATAGGGGTGGTAGTAGTAGTGTAATGGTGGTAGTAAATGGTAAAAAAAGTTAAAGGTGAAAACCGAAAGAGTTTCTACATAAACCCTTACAATAAGAAAGAGTAAATAACTACATTACATCCCTGAATTTCAAGGTAACTAAAGCTTTTCATATCAGAACCTGTAAGTTTTTATCAAGGTTCAAATATATTCATAAGCCCATAATGAAACTTCTGTATTACTCTGCTTAACAAGCATTTGAATGTCATTAACCTATCAAGAACACTTTTAAATTAGTATAGATCACAAATGATATAGATTGTTACACAGATTACCACACATTTTTTTATTGCTAATAGATAGCAAAATTTCATTTCATGAGTAATGGTCAAAAATATTTATGTACTAATAATTCAAATGGCCCAATTTTGCACAATTTAGGCAATAAAATAATTTAAAGGGGCCGGCCTTGTGGCCAAGTGGTTAAGTTCGCACATTCTGCTTCAGCGGCCCAGGGTTTCAACAGTTCGGATCCTCGGCGCGGACATGGCACCACTCAGGCCATGTTGAGGCGGTGTCCCATATGCCACAACTAGAAGGACCCACAACTAAAATATACAACTATGTACTGGGAGGATTTGGGCAGAAAAAGCAAAAAAAAAAAAAGACGATTGGCAACAGTTGTTAGCTCAGGTGCCAATCTTTAAGAAAAAAAATAATAATTTAAAATTTTTTAATTACAAAAATCAACAAATGTACAAAAGATCAACTTTAATAATTATGAATTATGCAATGAGCCAAAATTTCCCACTGTGTAAATCACTCTCCACGTTCAGAAGAGGAGATCAAACTGGATTTTTACATTGATATCAGATACATTGTACCCCTAACACATTAATAGAACCCTCTGTGAATAGAGACAGTAAGATGTTTCAGTTGAAAATTTTGTTTTAAAAAGAATGAAATTATGTGGTGAGAAGTTACCACTTTAATTCCAAATTCTGAAAAAGTAGAATACCCTGTGGTAATTAGAAACCAGGCTTTTCAATTCTGGTGCATGAGAGAGTCTCAGAGAAAGCTTTAAAGAAATACAAATGTGCAGCCCTTACCCTCTAGGAAGTCTAACTTAACTGGTTTGGATGAAGTGTGGTATACTTTTTAAAAGCTCTTCTGAGAATTCTAATATGCAGACAGGATTAAGAACTACAGTCATATGTAAACTACAAATGATTAATTAGGGACAATGATTATGGAAAGAAAAAGAAAGGAAAGAAAGAATAACAGAACGGTACATAGAATCAAGATACATTTGGTAACATCCTGGATAATTCAGATTCCACAAAAATGTATTAAATATGTATGACATAGCTCTTGCCCAAGACTTAGAGCCCAATAGAAAGATTTTTGAAGAAAACAATACAAATGACAATAAAACACGGTAGAATGTCATAAAATTTCATTGGAGAGCATAAATAAAATGTTCTGGGAGTTTGGAAGTCACAAAAAACGTTTCTACAGAAAATATCAAGATTAAAAAATAAAGAAAGAATGAGAAAAAAGAAAACATCATAAGCATTTTTTACATTTTTACACTGACTGGCAAATATATAATATTAGGTTAATGGTACACAGAAAAATCGGGGGGCTGGCCAGTGGCCAAGTGGTTAAAGTTCCACACACTCTGCTTTGGTTGCCACGGTTTGGAGGTTCGCAGACCTGCTCCACTTGTCAGCCATGCTATGGAAGCATCCCACATACAAAATAGAGGAAAACTGGCACAGATGTTAGCTCAGGGCTAATCTTCCTCAAGCAAAAAAAGAGGAGGATTGGCAACAGATGTTAGCTCAGGGCAAATCTTTCTCACTAAAAGTTAAAAAAAAAATCTGTGAAGCTATAAAAGAAAATGACACTGATATTTAACAACTTTATAGGAAAAGGAATGATAAAGTAAATCATTAGACAGAATTTGACAGTAATTGAAAAAAAAAACTAGGTTACAATATGCCAGCCTTAAATTATTTCAACCATGAGTCAGTACTCTTCCTTGATTAGAAAAACATTTTCTTCAGTTCAGTGGTTACCAGGGGAAGAGGGGATAGGATGGGCACAGGGGTGAAGGGAGCACTTGTGTGGTGACAGACAAGAAATATGTACAACTGAAATTTCACAATGATGTAAACTATTATGAATTCAATTAAAAATAAAACATTTTCTTTTAGAGTATTTTTTTCTTTGAAAATTATTTGCATATGAAGACGTTATCAGAAGTTAGAAACTGAACACAAGTTCTGATACCAAACTTCTATACAGTTATTACCACACTGGAACTGATAATTGATAGGCAACTTTACAGAAATGTTTTATATGAAGAATAAATACTCTTTACACATGTGTATGTTCTAAAAAAATAACAGTAGAAAGATATTTGAGCAAAATGTAGACAATCAGAATATTTGGAAGTTTTTTAAAAAATCATACACTTTTTTATGCAGAATATTTTGTCCTCTGAGTTAAGATACAAACAAAAAGAATGAGTTGCAAATATGGGTAAACTCTTCTTTGGGCTCAAGATAAATATAAGATTATAAAATTTTCGTTCTTCTTCCAATAAATCATAACCTACTGGGAATAAATATCCAACTCTGTTCTTAAATGTTTTCCAGATAGTTTTGGATAACTAATCATAAATATTACTAGGCATAAACTTATGAGTCAAGGAAAATTAAAATAAACTGCAGGACCTTTGGGGTAAAAATTACAACAGATTTGGATTTTGTGTTTAGCAGGCAAGCATTCAACCTTTGATTCTATTTCTCAGCACTGTCCTATTGGAGGATAAAGCCTTCTACCCTCCAGAATTGGCTCCCAATATTCATCAACATTCATGATATTATATAGCAGACACAAGTGAAAAACATAACATCTGTCATTACAGAAGTCCAGTTTTCTAAAGTAGTGACAAAATTAACATTATTTATTTAAAAAATATATTACACATACACATTCAAAAAAGAGATATATTTAAAATTTCAGAGGTGAAAAGGAAACAAAAAGTCATCTAGTCACCCTGAGTTCCAAGCTAGGAAATCCAAAACAGGCTTCAAAGGACTATGAACCATCCAAAATTGATCGCAAAATTTTATATACAGGTATATTTTTATGGAAAGAAGGTCTAAGCTTTCAATAGATTCTCAAAGAGGTTTGTGACTCAAATTTTTCCTGTAAACATCCAAGTCTGCATTAGGTTCCTCCCCTAAGGTTAGAGCTCCATAGCAATTTGCACATTCATCATTGTACTGTATTGCACCGTATCACAACTACCCAGTAATTTCTGCCTCCCTCCTCTCACCAAATGAATTGTAGAAACAGTGAAAGCAGAGAGCATCTCTGCTTTGTTCACAGCTATATTCCCAGTATTCTGCCTGGTGTCTGACATGTGATGGGTGATCAATAACCATTTCTTGAATGAATGAATCAATCAATCATTTATGTAATTAAATTTAGGCTAACTTTAAAAAAATGCTTTCTAAATGAATATTCCAATTACGTATCCTAAGTCAGTAAGAATTTATAATTCAATTAAAATAAACTTATGTTGAAGCTAACTATTCCAGAATATTTTTTCCAGAATATATTAAGTATCTATTAAGTTATAGAGCACATCTTCCATAAAACTTTTGTAGTCACTTAGTAATGTGAAGTTTGGATGGGTTTCTCAGTAGATAGGAACTTCCACAAGGATACTGCAAACCTGCTTGACTGAATAAAATTTTGATGGCTTGCAATTGGTCTACCTGTAAATTAAACATTTTGACATGATCTCACATAAAACAACAAACTCTGATCTTAAAGCATTTTCAAAATAAGAACTTTGGAGAAATTTAGTCTTTTCCATCACGATGTGAAAGTTTTTGCAATGTGATAAAACAGACAATGCGAATCAGAAATGAATTTTAATAATTATTAAATTTAAAACCTATTCAAGAGCTTTTAAAATGAACTTAATTTTAGATAAACTGGTATTTCTTCCTCTACCTTGACCTACTATCTTGACACAAAACTATTTCAACATTTTCAAAATGTTATCATTTTCAAAGTTGTGACTGACCTTTCATTGATTTCATCTACTAGAAAACAATTTTGCTTCTCCATCCAAATGTTTCTATAAATATTGGTCTTTATGGTTTTTGTTTGTTTTGCTGAGACTAAAATATCAGAATGATAACATTACTAACCAGATCAATCTGAAATAAAAAAATACCCATGTAACTTTAAATATATTCACACTTCTTTGGCTAACGTTACACGCTAAAATTTATCCTTTAAAAATTTCTAACATTTCTAGTGGCTTACATACCGGAAGCTGTGAATGCCCTGAAGTTCCTGCTGTAGAACCTCTTGTGTTGTTGCTATTAAGTCCAATGCTCCAACAAATTCAGAAGTAGATAACAACACCTGTACTGTAGGCTGAGTTTGGTGTACAGTGGCCATTAATTTCAGTTTATTGTACACTTTAACGCAATTATTTCTGGTAAGTGCCAGTCTTAAAACGTGTAGTGATCCTTCACACATTACTTTATCAATCCGTGCAATTTTGTCTCGAAGCATTTTTACAGCCTGGGAAGTTTTCTTGAGGTAGTCCTGCAATTCATGTTGAGAGGTCATTGCATGAAAAAATGCTTCTGAACGTAGAGAGATCTGGTGAGCAATGTTTACTTCCACGATATCCAGATAATGGCTCAGCTTAGGAGGAAAGGAAAAGAAAAAATCATGGAGTATTCTAAGTATACCTTCCTTGACTATCCAAATACTTTCTGAAAATGATACAAGATTTCTACATGTATTTTAAATCCCACTGTGTGAACTGTTCAATTATGGGATTCTTAATATTAGGCATAACAAAATAGAAGGGAGATGAAAGGTACAGCTGAAAGATTAATAAATCTAAGACAAAAGAATAGAAGAAGGTGATTTACCTTCTTCTGCTCCTCTCATTACTGCCCTCCAAACACTAACTACATTCTAGAAAGTAAGAATTATCTCACAGTCATCTCAGATTATAATCTAGTTTCAGAAACTAAAATCTGAGAGAGAATGATCTCCTTAACTCTCACACATCATTGCCATCACCAACATCACCTATCACTTATCTGACTAAAAGATTATTATAATTACCATTTATTGAACTCCTCCTTCTATATGTCAGGCACTGGTATTTTATTTCATTTTATTTTTGAGGAAGATCAGCCCTGAGCTAACATCTGCAGCCAAACCTCCTCTTTTTGCTGAGGAAGACTGGCCCTGAGCTAACATCTGTGCCCATCTTCCTCTACTTTATATGTGGGACGCCTGCCACAGCATGGCTTGACAAATGGTGCCGTGTCCACACCCGACATCCAAACTAGTGAACCCCAGGCTGCCGAATCGGAATGTGTGAACTTAACCACTGCACCACCGGGCTGGCCAAGCACTAGTATTTTATATACATCAAGTTTCTAATTTTAACAATGTTAGAATACAGGTGTTATTAGTATTCTCATTTTACAGATGAGGAAACTGAGGCTCAGAGACATGAAATAACTTGAATAAAGTCATGTAGTTAGTAAATAGCAAAACTAAAATTTGAACCCAGGTCTGTCTAATTCAAAAACTGAAGCTCTTTCCACTATACCATGCCGCCTTAAAATGCTAACGAATCCATGAAAGACAGATTGGTGGTCCAATCACAAATTATAGAAAGTATGTATCAGAATTCCTTTGGATTTTTTTTCAAGTCTGCTTATTTTACATTTCAAAAATTATTCTTTTATCCATTTGTAAAACTTAGTTTATTTCCAATGCATTTTCCTCTTAAAAGGTTGAGAAATGCCTTAAACAATTAGTTCATAAATATTTTATTTGTAACACTACCAAAATTCACTCCTAAGTAACATATATCAAAAACACTTTCTAATTTCAAATATGAAGTTCTAAAACTTGAGTTGTCTTTTCTTCCTTTCTAACTGCACATGACTTTTTTTTGGCTACGTTATCTTTCCATTTCTCTCTCACTTTTTTACTTTTAGATTCTCCAACCTATAGCTCAAACTTTAAGCATTATCTCTGAACATCTCAGGAGAATTTATAGTATTAAAGGGTTAATGGACTTTTAACACTTAGGAGTTCTAACATTAGAAGAGATTATTTGGTCACCACGCCTGTTTCCTTAAAACCACGCAGTATCACACATTTTTTCGATGTCTTCTTTAATAATCTATTATAATGTATAATAGGTTACAAACAAAAAATTCTTCCATAGTTCAAATCTCTTGAGTTTATACCCTTTTGTTGTTGTTCTTTTCATCTTCAATATGGCTGTTCATTTGTTTACCTAAAAAGCAATATAGGGACAAAGGTACCTGGGTTTGTTGCAAGCTAACGTGGACTAAATTTTCAGAATAGCAAATGGAGAATGGGCAAATCCTTTAGGACAGTGCTACTCAGAATGTGGTTTATATGCTGCTGCCAGTCTGTGAACTGTTTAACAGGTTCATGATAAAATAAGGAATTTGCTGGAAAGTAAATCAACTATATTACTAAGCCCACTGCATTGTTTTTCGTAGGAACAGTTTCTTAATGAAAGAAGAGCAATGTTTACATTCTAGTGCAAACTCCTTATTTTATGGCAGACCAGCACTTTGGGTAGCACTACATTAGGATACAAATTTCCCTAATCCTAGTTGTAGCATCCCCTGTCTTTAAAGCTAAGAAGATAAAACAGCTGTTTATAAACATAACAAACCCTATTCTGCAACTTACCAAAAAAAAGAATTCCATTACTTTAGTCACTTTAAACCTTCAGCATGAGAAAATTGCTTTTATTTGAATTTCAAAGATTTCTGCAATTTATCAATATTCCATTGATCTATTCTTTTCAAAGGCATATTTTCATAATTCATTTCCTATTAAAATTCTATAAAGGGAACAATTTTTAAAGCATTCCTAAAAGCATCTGTATAGATTGATGAGATTTTTATTGGCTTTTGTTGTTTTTTCTTTTAAGGTATTATTCCACCAGGGCATATACTTGGAATGTGAAAAAGCAGTCTCGGAGTAAGCCTGTGTCCATAAACCCATCATTTTCATCAGATTTATGAATCTGTTCTTACTCAAGGAAAACCTTTACAGGTGAAAATGTTGCCAAAGGAGAAAGTGAGTTCATTTTCATTTTCAACTGTGAGAAAAGGAATACTCATGGTTCTTTCCCCACATTTCTTCTCCTCTCCTCCCCAAGCTAGTCCTTTCTTGAGTTACTGAGAAGGACTGAACCTAATTTACTGAATAGTCAAAGACAAGCTTTCAGACTGCCAAGAGATGTCACCAGACTGAAGCAAAACGCTTTCTTCTCAGTTTAAGAACAACAGTCAGTGTTAGAAAAGCTCTAAACCAAGTGCTGAGAAAAGAACAGAGATCAAAGGTCTTTACTTCCTATTCAAGTTTAAAAAAAAGGATTCTTGATATGTGTTAAGATCTGCCTAAAGTTCAACATTTTAAATAACTTTCAAGATGCTGACTTCTAAATTATAGAACACTGTAAAATTTTTAAAAACTGATGACTAATAATATGCAAAAGACTGGGCTTTGCAAAGCTAAAAATACAATAGGAATATTGTATTTTTTAACTATGATAGTTTTGCTTCAAAATAATCATCCTTATTATGTGTAAATGAGGAAAAATAGTACCTCAGGAAAAGTTGATTTTCTGTGCTTTAAATCATAAAGAATATAAAATTAGCCAATACATTGTTTAGGATAAATGTAAAACAATTAATTGTTATCTAATATATCCTTTCAACTGAAATTTCCATCACCTGCTTTTTCAGATAAGAAGCACTCAAACAACAAGCTTTTCCTTTTTCACCAACACAACTTATATCCCACTGAATCAAAATGGTATTACTTTATCAGTTAAGATTTGAAGGCTTATAATTATCAGTAACAATAAAAATGAAATTAAAAGTAGTAGTGCTTACTAAATAACTAAATCTGAAGCCATGAAATAGTACAACTTAACCAGAATACAGTTTTCTACATGGAAAAAGTAAAAAAGAAATTACCTTTTCTTGTAGCAACTTTGAGGAAGCTGCATCACGATTTCCTTTTCCACCAGCAGTATTAAAATGAGACCATGGTAAAACTGAATTAAAAGTTAAGGAATCGTCCAAGGCAAAATCTGGTTTCAGAAAAATCTATTAAAAAAATGCATTTCCCTCAATT
Source organism: Equus asinus (assembly GCF_041296235.1). NCBI lineage: Eukaryota > Metazoa > Chordata > Mammalia > Perissodactyla > Equidae > Equus > Equus asinus. The sequence continues at coordinate 48,845,373 of NC_091795.1, read as the reverse complement.
AGATAACATTTTCTTTACATTCATCATCCCTTCTAACATCATAAGACCACTACACAATAATTAACTTGGATCTCAAGCATAAACAGGAAAAGCAAGTGATAACAGATTGAGTTATTTACACAAAAATCTGTGTAAGAAAAATGTATAAATAATGTTTCATTGAGCTAAAAATGTTCATGAAAGATAGAAAAACGGTTTTTTGTTTTTACCAGTGGAGATGATCATTCCATTACTATTTGATCAAACTCACTAATGCAGTCCCACTGGGCATACTTATCATACTTATCCTAAAATTTCCATATTATTTCCCACTGATAGTGGTTTTTTAAAAGTGCCAATGTCAATTTCTCTATACTTATATTTCTATTTTCTCCTGCTCAAAATTATTTCAAAATTAGTTCTTTACATTAGACATACACAAAATTTCAAAACCAAAGCAAATTCAATTTTATTAAGAGCCTCCTCTTTTTCCCTTACATATCACATCCATCTGGGCACTAAGTCCTAATCATTATATTTCCTAAATATCGTCTCCTCTATCTGCACAGCATTTCATCAGTGCAGTTCTTCATTATCTCTAGATTACAGTAAAAGCTACTTACTGATGTCCTTTCCCAATCTATCCCCTATACTGCTGTCAGATACACCTTTAAAATGCAAGTATAAGTGCATTAACTTCTCTGTTTAAACCTCTCAAGGGATTAGTATAACCCAAACACCAAACTCTTTAAAATGGCATCAAAAGCCCTTCATTGTTTTGGACTCACCTACCTCTTTGTATCTTGTCACTCCCACTATTTACAAGTTACATTCTAACAATACTCAACCGTCTTTCATACCCTTGTATGCTTAAGTATCTTTACACACACTTTTGGCCTAGAATGCCCTTTCTTGGCTATCTTCCTACAGAATACAACCCAATCAAAAGGACAAACATGTCTCTGTGTATGACACAGAGATTAATCACCCCATCTCTGAACACAAGGATACCATGTATACTATTTATCTCATACTTCACAAAAATTATTTATTTAATATGTATATCTCTCCCTGGATACCATATGTTCCTGTAAGATTGGATTTATAGCTTATTAATCTTTGTATCCCCACCACCTAGCATAAGGCCTGAAACATGGTTTAATCAATTAATTACTTAATTTCTATGCTATATTTTACTATATTTACTGATTCATTTTACCTACATCTAAAAATTAGGTTGAATGTGATAGGGGAAATCTAACTAGGGACATGACTACATTTTCTAATGCCAGCTTTAATATAAAGTATTGATTAATTCAATAAATATGTACTGATTGTCTACCTGTTATGCAAGGCACTGAGGGGGAAACAAAAATAAATTATTACAGAGGTCCTAATCTAAGGATCTTTAGTCCAAGGGGATAAAATACATACATAAATATCTTCTAAGGGGAGAGCGGCAAATGCCTTAAAAGTGAAGGCAGGGGTCTAGATAAAATGCTATGAAAATTCGGCGAAGGGGCCAATTATCTTCAGTTGGGGGTAAATATCTTCATGTAAAGTTGCCATTTAAGCAAAACATTGTAGAGAATTAGATATAGGGAGATGAGGGAAAAGTCTTCCAGGCTAAATGAACAGTGCAAGTAAAGCACAGAGCCAGCAAAAAACTTTGGCTGAAGTAAAGAATGTTTAAAGATTAGTAGGCAAAAGTTAAGAGTGTGACTATAATGGAAATGAATAATTAAGGGCCTTAAATGATGGAGTTTGAATTTTGTAGGAATCAAAGAACTTTAAAAATGACTGCCCTCTCCTTTTTGTTTCTGTCTTTCAATTGTCTTTCTCTTCTCACCCTAAAGAGCAATTATCACAGACCTCTTTGAGAATCTCAGGAGTGTAACAGACTCTGTGGGAAAAGAAGAAAAATAAATAGAAACTTCATCTATTACACATCTCTACAAAATTTTTCAGTGAAAATTTTTCAAATTCATTTCAAATTGAAATGAAAAAAATGTTCATTTCAAAGAAAATATCTCAATAATTTGAAGGGTGAGTAAGACTAACAAAATTCCTTTTTAGAATGGAGAGACAAACATATTTGTAGATTTTGGTGATGAAGAAGAGCTTGCTGAGGCAAAAGAGAGAGAAAAGAAATAATGCAACAAAGTCCCAAAAGAGGTAAAGTGGTCAAAGTGTCAAAAAACTGCTAAATGAAAGCTTCTTACAAGGCAAAATTAAAGACCAAATATTAAACAGCAGTATTCTCATTTTTTAAGCTTCGTTACCTTAGGTACTTGCTCCAGATCTGTCCTGGATTTATCTATGAACAAAAGGAAAAGGGAAAATATAATTTTTAAGCTTGTTTTCATTTTACTTCCATAAACTATATTTTGACAGATTCAATACTATACTAGGTCACAACAAATAACCATTTAAGTTTCTTACTTCAACAAGTATCAATCAAGCACCTCCTGTATGCCTAGCAGTAGGTAAAGTACTGACTAAGATCAACGTTTCAAATAATTTTAATCAACTGTATAGTAGCAATAAAACAACTAAATACATTTCAAGTCGTTTTTAAATGGATACAGAAAGCTTGATGTTATTAAGTTTTGGTGAGATCAAGTTTGGCATGCTATGCAGTTTTTAAAAATCAACTAAATTCTAAAATATGAATACTGTTTTCATTGTTGAAAATACCCACCATCCCATCCAGAATTTCTTATAATCAAAGATTTTTTTAATATCATATTAATTATTTTCTTAGACATCTTAGTTTGTATCATCTACAAACTTACCTGCAAATGAATCTACTTTACCTTCATCTCGCCAATCAGATCTCAGACAAGTTACCTTCCTTTCCAAAACTAACCTTTCTGCAGTTGGACTCCATCCTCTCCTGCCTCTTCTGTGAGCTCGCTTCATCAATTACCCTGCCTCTCTCCCTATCTTCAATCTCTTCCCTTCTAATAACTCTTGCCTCTTTGCATACAAGCATGTTCAGTTCTCTCCCACTAAAAAAAAAAAAAAGAAAAAGATAAAATCCCCAGGGCCCAGACTAGGTTGAAGCAAGGGAGGACCTTGGATGCAAAATTTAAGAAAGCACTCACTCTCAGGGTTATGCAAATATTTCTCTTGCTTCATCTAGTCTTGGCCATGTAAAAACATTCTTTCACTCTTTTCTTTCTAGTCAATCTCTATAGCTCAGATCTTCAAGTCACATCCATACTGGTAGTCTCCATTTCTTTCTCTTATTGTCACTCCTTAATATATAGTATTGAGGTTTCTGTAATCACCACTCCAGTCTAAAAGTTCTCCCTAAGATCTGCTAAATTGCCAAACCCACAGAGACTTCTCAGTGTGCAAACTGATCTATCCCTGAAGTATTGTGACACTGTAGACAAACCATTCTCACTTCTTTGAAACGCTCACTTTTCATTTCTAAGGTGGAACTCTCTTTTGGTTGACTCTCCTCTCTCTCGGATTAGTTCTTTTTAGTCTCCTTCACTCCTCATTTTCTACCTGCTCCTTAAATGTGACGTTTTCCTAGTGTTCTACCATCGTTTCCTTCTCATTATTTACCTCCTCCCTGGGTGATCCCATCCATGCCCTTGGATAAAACAACCATGATATTGTCTAGCATATATCATTTATGAGAATGCCTACCATACCTACATCTCCAGCCCAGATTTCTTTTCTGAGCTCTGGGTTGCATACCAGACATCTCCTTCTCTGCAAAGCTGCAATTAAACCAGCCTCCATCTCCTCCAAAATTCCTCCTCCTATATTGCCTCTCTCACCCAACCAGCTGCCCAAGCAAGAAATTTGGGAGTCATTTTTGCTCTATTATCTTGCTCTATTACCAACAACTGACTGACCACCAAAATCTGTGCCTTGATCTCTGAGATCTCTCTCAAAGGCCTAATTTCCTCTCCATCTTCATTGTAACGGCTGTTGGGGCCATGTGATTTCTCACTTGTATTACTGCAACAGCTTCCAACTGCCTCCTTGTCTCCAGTTTTATCATCATCCATAAACTTATTATCCATAACTGTTTTCACAGTGAAATGCATAATCATAAATCTGATCGTGTCTAGTTAAAAATATTTTGTAGCTGTATACTGCTTTTAGAAAAGAAAAATTCCTTAGCATGGCACATAGGCTCTTTGTGATCTGACTCCTGCCTATTTCTTCAGCTTTATTTCTTGCTCCCAGTGGAGCCAACATACTGAACTCTTGCAGGTCCTTGAACATGCTAATTTCTCTCTTGACTCTCCGGCTTTGCATAAACTGTTTCCTTTTCCTGGAATGTGTTTTCCCACAAAAATCATTCTCGATTGCTCATTTAGAACACAAGCAATCACCATCAACGCTGGGAAGTCTTCTAAGGCTAAGTTAGGAACTCTATACCATCTTACCAAACTGACTTACTGCTTGATATACAGTGCTGCATTGTTGGTTTATTTATTTAACCTAACTCAGGAGACCATCAGCTTCTTGAGGACAGGGACTATTTCCTATTCATCCATTTTTAAGCAACAAGAAAAGCACCAAGCACCAAGATATTAAATAAGTATTTGTTGATTGAAGGATAACACCACCATCAGACCCATGATTTTTCTCTTAAATGCTTTTAGAAAAGATTATGATCACAGACTATAAAAATTTCACTAGAAATGAAAATTATAGGTATGACAGCCAACAAGGTCCCCAAATTAAGACTTTAATCATTAATACTTATGCTATGCTACAAATAGTACATATTCATACCATGAGTATGTAAGAGAGTCCTGTCAAAGATATCTTTAGGAGGACAAATATTCTTGCATCTCTCATGAATCTTCTCTCTCTAATAAAAAGATATAAATAATGTGATCAATGCTATGTGGCAATATGAGTACTCAAAGCATCAAAATGTTTCACAAGAGTATCAGAATATACCAAACTAGTTCGACAATTTTTAAATAAAATCACTAGCCTCTTGAACTTAAAAACAAATAACAAGTATGCTTAATAAACCAAATACTAATGAGATGTATAAATACCTATATACCTATATTCACCCAATTTTATATAATTACAGTAAAATTTCCATAAATTTGGAATGAAGTGGGAAAGCAAATGAAAAATTCTTACTTGCATAACAGAAATCACTTAAGAGAATAATTTCTTTTAAAAAAAGAAGAAAATTTGAAAACATATACCTAAGATAGAAAGATAGATACTAGTTGACACTTTCTCTCTGAGTCAAAAAATAAAAGAAATTCCACTCTGATTTCAGATTAGATGACCACTAACAACACTGTTATCCTTTCAGAGACACCATAAATACGACACATAAGAAAGTGGAGAGTGGTAAGGAAAAAGCAATGCATTAGTGGTGTTCAGAGTTCTGATTGCAGTTCTATCAGAAACTACAGGACTGTCTTCCAAAGTGGCTGCACTATTTGGCATTCCTAACCACAGTAAATGAGAGTTTCCATTAGTCCACATCCTTCGCAACATTTGGTGGTGTCAGTGGTTTGGATTTTTGCCATTCTAATAGACATATAGTAGCATCTCATTGCTGTTTAAATTTGCAATATCCCAATGATATGTGACATCCAGCACCTTTTCATATGCTTATTTGCCACCTGTATGTCTTCTTTGGTGAAATGCCTGTTCAAATCTTTTACCCCTTTTTTGTATTTGTGGCAAAATGTACGTAACATAAAATTTACCATTTAAAACCTTTGGTGATGTAGACCATCTTTTCACGTGCTTATTGGTCATCTTCGGAGAAATGTCTTTCCAAGTTCTTTGGACATTTTTTAATTGGGTTGTTTGTTTTCTTACTGTTGAGTTTTAAGAGTCCTTTGTATATTTTGGATACCAGTCCTTTATCATTTATGTGTTTTTCAAATATTTTCTCCCAGTCTCTGGTTTGTCTTTATTCTCTTAACAGTGTCTTTCACAGAGTGGAAGTTTTTAATTTTAACAAAGTCCAACATGTCAGTATTTTCCTTCATGGATTTCATTTGATGTTGTATCTAAAAAGTCATCACCAAACTCAAGGTCACAAATTTTCTTCTGTTACGTCTATAAGTTTTACAGTTTTGCATTTTACATTTAAGTCTATGATCCATTTTGCACTAATTTCTGTGAAAGGTGTAGGCAGTCTGTGTCTAGATTATTTTTCTTTTTTGCAAGTGGATGTCTAGTTGTTCCAGGACTATTTATTCAAAAGACTCTCCTTTCTCTATTGAATTGCCTTTGCACCTCTGTCAAAAATCAGTTGGCTATATTTGTATGGGTTCCTCTCTGAGCTCTCTATTCTGCTTCTTTGATCTCTATGTCTATTCTTTCACCAATACCACACTGCCTGTATTACTATAGCTTTACATTAAGTCTTGAAGTTAGGTAGTGTCAGTTCTCTGACTTTGTTCTTCTCCTTCAATAATGTGTTAGCTATTCTCTTTTTTCTTTCCATATAAACTTTGGAATCAGTTTCTCGATACCTATGAAATAAACTGCTCGGATTTTAATAGGGATTGCATTGAATCTATAGATCAAGTTGGAAAGAACAAACATGTTGACGATATTGAGTCTTCCTATCCACATACGCAGAATCTGTGTCCATTTATTTTACTGATTTCTTTCATCAGAGTTTTGGGTTCTCCTCATACAAATCTTGTACATATTTTGTTAGATTTATACCTATTTCATTTTCTTTGGTGCTAATGTAAATGGTGTTATGTATTTAATTTCAAATTCCAATTGTATGTCGCTGGTATATAAGAAAGCAATTAACTTGTGTAATATTAACCTTGTATCCTATAACCTTGCTATAAATGCTTATTAGTTCTACCAGTTTCTTTTTTGATTCTTTGCGATTTTCCACAGACGATGATGTCATCTGAGAATAAAAAGTTCTATTTCTTCCTTCCCAATCTGTCTACCTTTTATTTTCTTTTCTTGTCTACCTTATTCCTGATCTTAGTGGGAGAGCATTTAGTTTCTCACCATTAGCTGTAGGATTTTTGTAGATGTTCTTTATCAAGTTGAGGAAGTTCCCCTGTACTCCTAGTTTGCTGAGAGTTTTTATCATGAACGGGTACTGAATTCTGTCAAAGGTTTTTCTGTATCTATTTATATGAACATAAGATTTTTCTTCTTCAGCTGTTAATGTGATGGATTACACTAATTGCTTTTTGAATACTGAATCAGTCTTGCCTATCTGGAATTAATTCCACTTAGTCATGGTGTATAATTCTTTTTAAACATTGTTGGGTTTGATTTTCTAATATTTTGTTCAGGATTTTTTGCATCCATGTTCATGAGATATTGGTCTGTAGTTTTCCTTTTTTGTAATGTCTTTATCTAATTTTACTATTAGGTTAATGCTGGTCTCATAGAGTAAATTAGAAAGCATCCCCTCTGCTTCTACTTTCTGGAATAGATTATAAACAATTGGTATAATTTCTTCCTTAAATGGTTGGTACACCAGTGAACCCATCTGGCCCTGGTGCTTTTTGCTTTGAGAAGTTACTATTGATTCAATTTCTTTAATAAGTATAGGCCTATTCAGAGTATCTATTTCTCATGTGTAAGTTTTGGTAGATTGTGTCTTTCAAGGAATTGGTCCATTTCATTTAAGCTATCAAATCTGTGGGTAGAGAATTGTTCATCATGTTCTTTTATTATCCTTTTAACGTCCATGGAATTAGTGATGTACCCCCTTTCATTTCTGACATTAGTAATTTATGTCGTCTCTCTTTTTTTCTTAATTAACCTGGCTGGAGGGTTTACCAATTTTATCGATCTCGTCAAAGAATCAGCTTTTGGTTTTGGTGATTTTCTCTACTGATTTCCTGCTTTCAATTTCACAGAGTTCTGCTCTAATTTTCATTATTTCTTTTCTTCTGCTTACTTTAGAATTTGTTCTTTTTCCGGTTTCCTATGGTGGAAGCTTAGATTATTAATTTTATATGTTTCTTCTTTCCTAATACATGCATTCAATGCTATCACTTCAACCCACACATTCTGGTAAGTTTATATCAACATCTCCTTAAGCTCACTGATTCTTTTCTCCACCATTTCAAGTCTATTGATGAATCCATAAAAAAGCATTCTCCATTTCTGTTACAGTGTTTTTGATTTCTAGCATTTCCTTTTGATTCTTAGAGTTTCCATCTCTCTGCTTACACTACCCATCTATTCTTACATGTTGTCCACATTTTCCTTTAGAATCCTTAGCATATTAATCATAGTTGTTTTAAATTCCCAGTCTGATAATTCCAGCTTTGCTACTATATCTGTGTCTGTCTCTTTAAACTATGTTTTTTTGTCATTAGTATATATTGTAATTTTTTGTTGAAAGCCAGATGTGATGTACTAGATAAAAGGAACTGAGGAAAACAGACCTTTGGGTGTGAGGTTTTGTTTCTCTGGCTAGGAATTAGGCTGTATTTACTGTCTGCTGTAGTGGTAGGTATGAGAGCCTAAAATCTCCTCTGGTGTCCTTGTTTTTGTCTCCCTTGCTGTCTTTAGAGACCTCTTCAACTAAGTCTGAAACACGCAGTTCTTCCAGTTGTAATCCTCTATTATAAATAGGTGCCCTATTGATGTGGTGGTAAGGTGTGGGAAGAGGGGAAGTAGTCCTATGATTAGGTCTCAGTATTTTAGTGAGCCTGTGCCCCTGAGCTGTGACCTTCAAAAAGTTTCTCAGTTGTTGATTTTCAGTTTGTTCAGATTTTTCTTATTATGAAGACAGGAGTAAAGACTTCCAAGCTCCTTGCATGCTGGACCAGAAGTATTTTTAAGAAACTGCCAAACTCTTTTCCAAAAGGGTTTTACCAATTTAAATGCCCACCAACAGTATACGAGTGTTCTAGTTAATCCACTAGGGCTGGGAGTAGGGCGAGGCCTAGAGTGCAATATTTAAGGAGGCACCTACTCTCAGATTCTGGCGCCCCTTCATATTCTACACCTTAATCATCTCACTTGCCTCATCCTAGTACTAGCCCTGTCCTCCACATCCTCGCGAAAACGTGAAAGAATAGTGTAGACTTGGGATTATTTTTTCCTTAAATGTTTGGTAGAATTCAATAGTGAAGCCATGTGGACCTTAGTTTTCTTTGTGGAAAGGTACTTAACCACACATCAATTTTTAAAATAAGTACAAAGTTATTTGGGTTATTTAATTCTTCTTAAGAGAGATTGGTAATTTATGTCATCCAAGGAATTTGTCAGTTCATCTAACATGTTGAATTTATTGGCATAAAGTTGTTTATAATATTTCATTAGTAGCCTTTTAATCTCTGCAGAACCTATTATGATGTTACCACTCTCATTCTTGTTATTGGTGATTTGTGCCTTCTCTCTTTTCTTCCTCATCAGTATTGCTATAGGTTTGTCAATTTTATTGATCTTCTCAAAGAACCAGCCTTAGGTTTCTCTATTTTCTATTTCATTGATTCTTACTTTGATAGTCATTTTTCTCCTCTGCTTATTTTGATTTAAATTTGCTCCTCTTTTTCTAGCTTTTTAAGGTAGAAGCTGAGGTCATCGATTTCAGACCATTCTTCTTTTCTAATATATGTATTTATTGCTCTAAATTTCTGCCTAAATACTGCTTGAGTAGTGTCCCACAAATACCAATGTTGTGTTTTCATTTCCAGTCAGTTCAAACTACTTTCTAATTTCCCTTTCCTCTTTGACCCACATTTTATTTAGAAGTTTTGGTTTTCGAATATTTGTGGATTTCCACATAACATTTCTGTTATTAATTTCTAATTTAATTCTATTGCGGTCAGAGAATATACTTTGTATAATCTGAAGGCTTCTAAATGTATTAACATTTGTTTTACAGCCCAGATTATGGTCTATCTTGACAAATGTTCCATGAACACTTGAGAAGAAAAAGTATCATCTTTTGTGTTGTATGCAATGTTCTTTAAATGCGTTCTGTTAAGTCAGGTTGGTTGATAGTGTTCAAGTCTACTATATACTTGCTGATTTTCTGTTTTTGTTTGTTCTACCATTTATTGAGAGACAAGTTTTGAAATCTCCAACCATAATTGTGAATTCATCTACTTCCCCATAAAGTTCCCAGTCTTTGCTTCATGTATTTTGAAGCTCTGCTATTAGAGGCATAAACCTTTAGAATTATTATTTCTTCCTGATTAACTGACAGTTTTATCATTATAAAATAACTTCTTTATCCCTAGTAATAATCCTTGCTCTGAAATCTACTTTGATTGATTTAATATAGCCACGCCAGTTTTCTTTTGACTGGTGTTAAGCCTGGTATACCTTTTTCCATCCTTTTACTTTTGAATGTTTTGCGTCTTTGTATTTAAAATGCATTTCTTATAGGTAGCGTATGGTTGGGTCTTGCTTTTTCATCTGATCTCACAATCTCTGCCTTTTAATGAGGGTTCTTACAAAACATTTACATTTAATGTGATTATTGATAGGGTTAGTTTAAGACTATCAATCTAGATGTTTATTTTCTTTTTGTTTCATCCATCCATTCTGTGTTCCCTTTTTACTCTTTTTTGCCTTTGTTTGGATTGAGAATTTTTTTATTCCATGTTATCTCTTCCATTGGCTTACTAGCTATAATTCTTTGTTTTGTTATTTTAGTGGTTGTTCTTTATAAAATACATACATAATATATCATTATTTGATATTGTTTATACCCCTTGCTAGAAATGTAAGCTTTGTAATGGAGGGAACTGATGTCTGTTTTGGTCTGTTGTATCCCTAGTGTTAGAACAGTGCCAGGCATATGGAAGGCACTCAATAAAAATTTGATCAATAAATGGATAAATAGAAAAGCCAAATTGTAGTCACGAGGTGTCAGACTAGAAATCATGAAAAAGAAGGTATATTAGGACTCATCAACTTAACAACATCCAGGCAGATGTGATCACTGAAAACAGAACACAAAAACTCTAGACAGTATATGGCTATATACACATACAAAGGTAAATAATATTTACAGATTCTGTACAAAAATATTAAGCAGTACTAAAAATGAACAAGATACTGTATAGTATTAATGCCAATAATATAGCCATATTCAGCCTATTTCCAAATTATAAAAAGAACAAAGTAGTCAAGTGAAATAAAATCAGCTAAATGCAAATTAGGCTTGCTAATGAAAAAAGTATAAAAAAGAATAATTATAAAATTATAGATAAATATCTCCTATATAAACTTTCATTTATAAAATAAATAAGTCACAGGGATGTAATGTAAAGCATGGTGACCATAGTTAATAATACTGTATTGCACATTTGAAAGTTTCTAAGAGGGTCAACCTTAAAAGTTCTCATCACAAGAAAAAAATTTTTTTTGTAACAATGTATGGTGATAGATGTTAACTAGACTTGTTGTGGTGGTCATTTCACAATATATACAAATATCTAATCATTATGTTGTACATCTGAAACTAACATAATGTTACATGTCAATTATACTGCAATAAAAAAAACTTTTAATATCCCATGTACAACTTTAATGATTTGTTTTTAAAGACTAAAATGAACGGAATTGTATTGATATCAGTCACTTACTAAAAACGAGTAACAAGCCACCTCAAACTTAGCACTGCATTCAGTTCTTGCTCTCAGAACCGAGTTTAGAGAAACATATTATGTCTACAGATATTAAGAGTATCTGCTAGAGCTAATGCTCTATTAAATTGTCCATGGTGAATCAGAAGCATAGAAACAACTCCACTCTACTCATTTCTTAAACCTCATAAATCATCTGGGCTTTACAGGCCTAATAGAATTATCTTCTTCTTAGTAGGTAGGGTGGGCTTCATGTTGATTCTTAACACTATTAGGAATGTGTCATTCTGAAAAATCACTACAGTAGGAGAAATATATTTACATATATTTAAATAAGGAATTAAATACAACCCAGGACAATAAAATGTGTATGAATAGAAAAGAATACCATAGACTCATCAAAGATTATTGGTCAAAATCTATAATATATCAAACTAAAAGGCTTTCAATTACTTTTGACCTGATTATAACTAACTTTAAGATTAGATATTACTTGGCAGTACACTCTGACATCGGTCTTAGCAGCATCTTTTCATATACTATGTCTACTCAGGCAAGGAAGACAAAAGAAAAAATAAACAAATGGGACTACATCAGACTATATAGCTTCTGCAAGGCAAAGGAAACCATCAATAAATGAAAAGACAACTTATCAACTGGGAGAAAATATTTGCAAATCATATATCCGACAAGGGGTTAATTTCCAAAATATATAAAGAACTCATACAACTCAACAACAAAAAAACAAACAACCTGATCAAAAAATGGGCAGAGGATATGAATAGACATTTTCCCAAAGAAGATACACAGATGGCCAACAGCCACATAAAAAGATGTTCAACATCATTAATTATTAGAGAAATGCAAATCAAAACTACCTTGAGATATCACCTTACACCTGTCAGAATGGCTATAATTAACAAGACAAAAACTAACAAATGTTGGAATGGATGTAGAGAAAACGGAACCCTCAAACACTGCTGGTGGGAATGCAAACTGGTGCAGCCACTATGGAAAACAGTATGGAGATTTCTCAAAAAATTGAAATAGAAATACTATATGATCCACCTCTCCCACTACTGGGTATTTATCCAAAGAACACAAAATCAACAATACAAAGAGATTTATGCACTTTTATGTTCCTTGCAGCATTATTCACAACAGCCAAGATGTGAAAGCAATCCAAGTGACCATCAACAGATAAATCGATAAAGATGCAGTATATATACAGAATGGAATATTATTCAGCCATAAAAAAGACAAAATCGTCCCATTTGCAACAACATGGATAGACCCTGAAGGTATTATGTTAAGCGAAATAATACAGACAGAGAAAGACAAATACTGTATGATTTCACTCGTATGTGGAAGATAAACACAGGGATAAAGAGAACAGATTAGTGGTTACCAGAGGGGAAGGGGGTGGGGGGTGGGGTAAAAGGAGTAAAGGAGTACATACGTATGGTGACAGATTAAAAACTGGACTATTAGTGGTGAGCACTACATAGTCTATACAGAAACTGATATACAATAATGTACACCTGAAATTACACAATGGTATAAACCATTATGACCCAATAAAATAATTTTTAAAAAAAGATTAGATATTACCTGAGAGATTTCTTGTTGATATACTGTAAAATGTTCCTTGCTGATCTGTGGGAGGTAGAATGAAGGTATGACTTCAGTGTCCACAAAGTCCAATCCCCATGTTTTTGTGAAGAAGTCAGATTCTCTTTTTGCTAATCTAGGATCATTTAATGCTGCTGGGAGATTTACTTTGGAATGATATATAGTCCATCTATGTTGATCTGTAACTAGAGATGGGGCAACACATAAACTATGTGAATCACCTGCAAAAAGTAAACAAGAGAACTCTGTAAAGTAAGTTCTGTGTTTGAAAGTATATCCTAGAAAAATAAAAATGCTTAGACTCCACTTTATACAAAACAACTAAACTCTCTCCTCAATAGCAAATGTTTTAATAAAAATCAATCTGATTAAATAACCTTCAGCTTTCCCCATCAATTGCCAAGGGGAGGAAAAACATGCACAAATAAAGGATATGCAAAATTTGAGGGTTGCAGTTGCAGGGTGGGGTGGATGGTAAAGAAAGTCTTTCATTAATTCCTTAATGTACAATTTCTCTCTCTTTTTCAACATCAAAACTCTTCTACCTTCTATTGTATATCTTCTATCCCTTAATACTCTAGTTTTCTTCTCAGGTAGGCCTTTTTTCTATTGTATTATGGCAGACACTCCTGGTTCCAATATCCTCTGTTTGGCTTATAATTAGATAACATAAATGCTGATGTGGCATTAACCATAGAGGAAAGAAAACTATACAGTTAATTCTTGTTATTCACAGTAGTTTTGTTCTATAAAGTCACTGGAATACTTAATTAGCAAATGCTGAACTATTGCTCCTAGGGGAAATACAGGGTTAGGTTTCTGTGAGTCTCTGGTCACATTTTCTCAACCAATCCATACATAGTCTTGTTTCATGTGTGTTTCTGTTTAAAGACATCTTATTTAGTATATATTGTCCATTCATTAACATTGAACTCATACCTAACATCACTGTAACTCATATCTGAATAAAATTTACATAACACATATTTTCTTCATAAGGTACATTACAGCTTTCTTTGCTTAGGAACACTAGAAAGTACTTCAGCACTACATTTGGGAACCATTTTAAAAAGCAAAATCACCAACAAAAAGCACAAAAGTGCAAAAAACATGGCACTAAATAGACGACAAAAATGACACTTGTTTACAGCATGACAGCTAAAACAAGAAGGCAGAGTGTAGCCTTTTTCAATCTCAGGTGGGAACGTGTGCATCAGGTGATTCATACTTTTCATTCTTCTGCACATGTCTGCAAATGACCACAAAAGTGCCATAAGTATTGATTTTGGGGGTCACAAATAAATTTTAGGGAGTAGGCAAATTTGCAAATACAAAATCCGTAAATAACAAGGATTGACTGTACTATGTTTAACTAAAGAACTTTCACTCTGTACCCTCATTTTCAAAACTTTTCGTTTATGTAATTAACTTCTTTTATGAAAATGCATAAAAAGGGCTATAATTCCAATTTCCCAATCAATTTACTTCCAAATTACTTACCTCTCTTTAGTTTTAACATCATAAAATTTACTCTTTTAAAATAAGTATATGAAATCTGACTAATCATTTAAAGATTGTACAAATCCTCAGTAAAAATTCTCAAAAAAAAGGCATTACCTGTGGGTTCCTTGGGACACACATCTGGCAGTGACTGCACAGGTCGAATGTGTTTTGCTGGATCTACCTCTTTTTTAAAGAAAACATCACTGCTGCTTCCTTGAGGCACTGGTGAAGAACTGTGGCTTGAAGCCATTGCATAAAATCACCACTCAACTGAAAACAAGTAACAAATAATAATCAAGACACTAATACAAATCAAAATTCATCCATAAGTATTATGCATGTCACATATTTTCTTTTAAAAAGACACATTATTCAAAATCCCTGAAAGTATAAGTACACAATTTGAATATTCACTGTTAACTGGGAGTCACTCATAACATTTAGTTTGCTAAGAAAGTTATTTGTCCTTGTTTAAAAAATATTCTCCCCAAAGTGAAATATCCTTACTTAGTCTTTTATCCAAAGTGCAAATAGATGCCAAAGCTGAAACCAATATATATTAAAGATGAAAACATTCCATTCATTCAACAAGTATGCAGTAATTACACATTATAGCAAAATGGTTAAGTGCACGGGTTTTTGAAATATGACTGCCTGAGTTCACATGCCAGCTTCAATTACCAGCAGTATAACCTTAAGGAAATTTACTTAACCTTTACATGCTTTACCTCACATGTAAAAATGGAGATGAAAAGAGATCCTATCTCATAAACATTTGGTAAGAATTAAAGGAATGGATAGAAGAAAAGCATTTAAAACAATGCCAGCCTCAAAGTTAGTGTTCATAAATGTTAGTTATCATTATGATTATTACTATGTGACTGTCACTATATTAAATGATTATAAAATAAAAGCAGCATCATTCGTCATCAAAACACTAAGCAAAACACAAGTTAACCTATGTCTACATTTTTAATAAGTGATGAAAGAATCTGTGGTGCAAGGCAACATAATATAGGTTACAGTGTCAGGCAAGACTTTACAAATGAAGCAGTACATAACCTGGATACTGAAGAACGTGTATTATTTTATTATTGGAGGGTAGATAATCTTATATTGCTGAGCATATCTATCAAATAGGCAGGCATTCAATAAATATTTTTAATGAAGGAATAAATAAATGAACATAAACAGAAGCTGATAGCTGAAAGTGAACTTAGAGACCCCCTAGTCTAAGTTCCTCATACTAGAGATATGTACAGCAAGGCCCAGAAAGACTACTTAGTTTACAAAGATACATGTGGTTTAACGAGTTAAAAAAAAAAAAAAAGCCAAGTTAGGAAATTTGGTGAATAGAAAAATAAGAGTAAGAAATAAAGAACAGAGATATAAGGCTAGGACTGGTGACAAAAAGTACATCCACTCTAACTCTCCTTTAGTCTGGTGGAAAGCTAAAAATTACATTTCTCAGACTTCCTTGCATATCTGTCTCTGTCCTTCTAATGCAAAGGAAGCATATCCAACTACACCATTCACTGAGACCATAAGAAACAAGCTGCCAAGAAAACGCACAAATAACTTCCTCAAGGTCCCTGAACATAAAAGCAAACAG
Organism: Equus asinus; assembly: GCF_041296235.1. Lineage (NCBI taxonomy): Eukaryota > Metazoa > Chordata > Mammalia > Perissodactyla > Equidae > Equus > Equus asinus. The sequence goes on along the minus strand of NC_091795.1, from coordinate 48,829,089 downwards.
CATGAACAAAGGTTAAGGGACATGGAATAATCATAAGAGTGTGTGGAAACTGACCTGGTTAGAGTGAAATGTTTGCGTTGGAAAGTAGTGACAAATAAATCATATTTACACACACACACACACACCAACACACACCCACGGTATGGGCAGACTAGAGTTGGCTCTTTAAGCAATAAGGAGCCATTAGAGGTTTGGGGGTAAAAGAACACTACAATGAAAATATCTGGGAAAATTAATCAGTGCCTTGGTTTGAAAGGCATCACTCGTCTGTTGTATTTATATCCATATACATTAAGTGTACGGTTGTTTCTAGATAAAAGCACCAGCATATTTAAGACAGCAGAAATGTCTAAAGGATAGGAAACACTGTATAACACAGAAATTTGTACATTAAGTGTTTGGTAAAGACGATTCTAAATTTAACATTAAATGTGTTTAACTTTTTTGTTAATTTCATCAAGTAAAATGGCTAAAATAAACATATTTTGACACTTAAAGAGGTAAAGCTACAAATATATGGAAAATATATTTATGTTGAAAGCCCACTGCTTGATGTCAGATAAATTAAATATTGATTCCAACAATAGTACACTACTATTTCAATTTATTTTATTTATCATCACGTTGTTTTTACAGCAAAAAGAAATCCTAAGTGCCATCTTAGGTAACTTTTGGAAAAACATTTCTAGACTCCTATAAGTTATTTCTGTATCTGGGAGGGAAAAAACACCTTATTTACTCCTTAAAGAATCTTAATTGGGAAACATACACAGGTTTTCTGCTTTTTCCTAGACCTTTCCTAATTCTTCTTATGAAAAGAGGGACAGGGGCCGGCCCTGTGGCTTTGTGGTTAAGTTCATGTGCTCCCCTTCGGCAGCCTAGGGTTTCGCTGGTTCGGATCCTGGGTGTGGACATGGCACCGCTCATCAAGCCATGCTGAGGCGGCGTCCCACATACCACAACTAGAAGGACCCCACAAGTAAAAAATATACAACTATGTACCAGGGGGCTTTGGGGAGAAAAAGGAAAAAATAAAATCTTAAAAAAAAAAAAAGAGGGACAATCTCCAGCTATAAAGAGATTATGTAAAACTAGGGGACTGCCTACACAGGCGAGTCCCAATTTCCAACCATTTGACTCTCCATTCCCTTCACCATCCTAATTTTATTAAGAAGTTCTCCCCACAGTAAGAACCAAACTTTGTATTAATGATGACATAGCAAGTATGATGCAGACTTAGTAAGTGCAATCATTGGTAATAAAATATGATGAATTTATTCATAATGCATAGATATATAAACAAAGACAGCAAATCCACATGGCCTCTAAACCAAACAATTTCAACAAAGAAATAATCTTTTATTGAAAGGCTAAAGAACAGAAATGATGAAGTATCTTAGTAAGTTTCAGTGTAAGCAAAGAACAGCTTGTCTACCTAGAAAAAAAAACGTTAGCAAAAATAAAAGCAAACAGGGGCCAGCACCATGGCCGAGTGGTTAAGTTCGCACACTCCACTTCAGCGGCCCAGAGTTTCACCAGTTTGGATCCTGGGCACAGACCCAGTGCTGCTCATCAAGCCAGGCTGAGGTGGCATTCCATGTAGCAGAGCCAGACGGACCTACAACTAGAATATACAACTATGTAGTGGGGGGCTTTGGTGAGAAGAAGAAGAAAAAGAAAAGACTGGCAACAGATGTTAGCTCAGGTGCCAATCTTTAAAAAAATAAATAAAAACAAACAAAAAACAGAGAATATAGGAAAAAGGAAAACGTTAAGCACTAAATGCAGGTAACCTCTGATTTCAAATAATTCCACTTGTAACTACACATCTAGAAACAAATCAGTGGTCACCTACAATGAGAATCCATAAATAACTCTATTCTTCTTCATATGGCAATCCTCTCATAATTTCATCAATGCCATACTCAAATATTATCTTCACCTCCTTCTTTGGTTTCTCACACTTAGTCACTCTTTATGTATTTCTACGTTTGCACCAATCATATGGAAATTTTGGTTTTCATATAGGTCTTCCCTGTTAGACTGTGAACTTCTTGATAGTTCCATTTTCCTGTGTATTCTACATGCCTAACACATTTCCTGGCACACAGACAGTATGTAATAAATATTTTATAAATGAATGAAACAGGTGGTATATAGAACAGATGAGAAGAGACAGACATTAGTTATGACAGCTACCAAAAACCCTTGAGTGAACAGATAAGAGCATGGGGCTGGGCTGATAAGGAAAGGAATAAACAAATACATTCATTTCAAAAGAAAGAATTTGCAAGGATGAGTAAAACAGAGACATTTGAATTTCTTTCTTGTAGCTCAAAATATCTTTTTATGTTAAAAGTTTAGTTAAAAGCTTCTATTAAAAATGCCCAGAAGTAATGAGCGCATCAAGTACTCAGACTTTGGCTTCTAAATACCATTCCCCACAAGGAAGCCATGGTTCTTTGAAGAAATATCTCACTCCAGACTTGGAGCACAAAAAGAACAAGTTGATCCTGAGAACTCTTACTGTGTCAGAAAGCAAGGAAATGCTCAACGATGAGTAGGGTCTGTCAAAAGCGAAAAGGACCAAATTAAAGGGGTTCCCTCTGGCCAATCTGGACAATTTGAGTACTAAAAAAAAAAAAACCTAATTGAGTGCAATATATTGAATAAATAAAGGTTAATGAATCCATAGTGATACTTAGGGCACCACAGGAGGGGGGAAATGAGCAAAAGGAGGTGGGGTAGGGTGGGGAAAGGAAATCTCATATCTTTACAGAAGAATGCCAATAACAAATGTAAAGGTATGACTGAATTAGAAAATCACCATTTTGTAACCCCCAAGGTAAAAACCGATTCAGGCAAAAATCATCAATGTATGCTAAAGCCATTAGGTGAACGCTTGTTCAGAAACACAAAACTCACCTCGTGCCAAAGTAGCACGTATAGATTACTCAGCAATGCAAAGGGAAAAAAGGATCCAGCTCTCATCACTCTAACTAAATCATCAAACTTGGCATCACTGATAATAGCAAGACAACTAGATATGATGTGATTCGTGAAATGACAATATGACATAAACATCACCATCTATGAAGCATTCTCACCAAAAATGTTTAAGGCAATCTAATAAAGCCTCTAGACCAGGGGTTAAGCTATTTCATCCTACGGATTCCTTTGGCAGTCTGGTAAAGTCTATGGACCTCCTCCCAGAATGTTTATAATGCATAAAATACATATGATTATAGTGGACAATTATACTGATATCTAGCTGTCAAGCTATGTTTTTAAATTGTAATATAGAAATATTTTTGTTTCTCGATTAATAAGAAATCTATCTTAATTTCTGCAATAAATACATTTTGAGATACCTGCAACACCTTAATGGGATATGAAAATATCTGAAATTTCTATTGGTAACAAAGTCACAAGTAGTGCTAGTATCCCTGTGAAGGGTTCCTACATTCATAATTAAAGAAAATGCTAAAACTCAGTTAAAGTAGGGTTTCTCAACGATGGCACTATTGACATTTTGAGCTGGATAATTCTTTGTTGTTGGGAACTCTGCCCCTGTACACTGTAGGATCTTTAGATACATCCCTGGCCTCTATCCACTTGATGCCATAGCACCCTTCCATCCAGCTGTGACAAGCAAAAATGTCTCCAGACAAAGCCAAACAACCAGGGTAGGGGAAAAGACAGGAGAAGACAAATCACCCTTGTTGAGAACCACTGAATTAAAATACAGATTCAATTTTTTCCCCCATCCAAAGTTCGGAGACTCCCTAAATTCTATCCATAGACCCTCTGAAGTCTGTGAACCCAAGGTTAAGCACCCCTCTTCTAAACCTACCTTCCAGTCTACAGGAAACAGGGGAACAGGATAGTGATGTTTAAACCACAACATGGGGAAGCAATCCAACAAACTGAGAATATGAGACATTCTACAAAAAAACTGGCGTGGACACTTAGATCAAATGTCATTTTAAAAAGGTAGAGAACTATTCTATATTAAAATGAATAAAGAGACAACAATTAAAGGCACTATGTGAGCCTTGATTGGGTCTTGGTTCAAAAAGAAAAAATTGGCTCTAATACACTCTTGGGACATTTGGGAAATTTTGAATATGGGCTGAATGTTATATGATATTTTGGAATTATTATTAATTTTCTTAGGTATCTTATTAATGGTCTGAGATCATGAGAAAATGTCCTTATACTTAAAACATGAATACTGAAGTATTTAGGAGTGAAGTACGATGTCACCTGCAACTTACTTCTAATGATTCAGCAAAAAATACACACAGTTAAAACAAATATCGCAAAATGTTAAAAATGCCTTATCTAAGTAGAGTATATATGAGTGTAACATGTTCTGTTCTTTCACTTTTTCCCTATGTTTTTAAATTTTCTCAATAAAAAGTCAGAGGAAAGAAACTTTAAATATTTGTCAAATGTTAAATAGATAAACAATGCAAAATATATCAGAGAGAAGAAAAACATTCCATTTGTAAGTGCTAATCTACCTGAAGATGACATTATTGTATAACTTCAATTATGGAGGGAAAAAATCAACAGATTTCGATCAAATTTTAATGTTGCATAAGAATAATACCATATATAGAAACTGGAATTCTTAAAGGCTGAATGAGAAGGCAGCTGAGACAGAGAAACATTTACCACAGACATTACCCAGAAACTGTGCAAAAGTTTCTTCCTTTGCTTCTACATTGTAATAGTAACTGCTTTCAGAGAACACTGATATCACAAAAACATTTAGTCAATTCTAACCTAACTATCCATGAAATTGCCTATTACAAGTAAAGTAATAGCAAAAGTTTTTTTTTCCCCTCTACCATTTCAACGTATACAAAACATTTTACCAGTGGTTAACATAGAGATATACTAATTAATCATTTTATTTCCCTTCTCCTATTTTTCAAAAGTGACACGCTACTTTATAAAATATCCTACATTATAAAATCTAAACTTGCCTGCTCTCTATCATGCTTCTATCATACTGTGGTCCCCTAACTGGTCTCTCTGCTTCCAGTCTAAACCATTCTGCATATTACTTTAGGATTAATGTTCCAGAAAGTCTTCATTCTGTCATACTTCAGCTCAAAAACCTTTAATGTTATTCATCACCTTCCAAACAAAGGCCAAGCTTCACAAACTGGTATTCAAGGCTTTCTACAATCTGATGCTTGTCATCCTTTCTAGCCTTATTTCCTATTACCCTTGGATAACCTCTATTCCAGACAGGGTGCTGTTTGTCCCTAATCCATCATGCTATCGAGGCTTCCTTGTCTTTGTTATGGCTTTGCCCTTCCTGGAATATTAATACCATCTTTCTACTCTTGTAATAATGCCTCTTCTCCCTTCAAAGGTCATTTTAAATTTCATTTCTAGATTACATATCCTAAGAAAACAAATATACACACACTTCAAAATATGAGAAATAACCCCAGAATTATTTTTAAGAATGAAAAAGTTGAAACAAACAAACACTTAAATAAGAAGGAGCTGGTTAATAAGATTTAGTACAACCAAACAATGGATTATACTGCCATTAAAAATAGGATTGCAGATCTCACATCCATTAGGATGGGTATAAAAAAAAAAACAGAAAAGAAGTGTTAGCAAGGATGTGGAGAAACTGGAACACTTACGCACTGTTGGTGGGAATTTAAAATGGTGCAGCTGTTATGGAAAACATTATGGCGGTTCCTCAAAAAAAGTACAAATAGAACTACCATATGACCCAGCAATTCCACTTCTGGGTATATACCTACAAGAACTGAAAGCAGGGTCTTGAGGAGATATTTGTATACCCATGTCACAGAAACATCATTATATTAGCCAAGAAGTGGAAGCGATCCAAGTGTCCCTTCACAGATAAATGGATAAACAAATGTGGTATACATACGCAATGGATTATTATTATTATTCAGCCTTAAAAAGAAAGGAAATTCTGAGATATGCTGCAACATGGATGAACCTTGAGGACATTATGCTAAGTGAAATAAGCCAATCACAGAAAGACAAATATTGTATGATTCCACTTACATAAGGTAACAAAGTAGTTGAATTCATAGAGACGGAAAGTAGAATGGTGGCTGTCAGGGTCTAGGGGAGGGAGAAACAGGGAGCTGTTTAATGGGTATAGTGTTTCAGTTTTACAAGAGGAAAAAGTTCTGGAGATCAGCTGCATAACGATGTAAATATATTTAACACTACTGAACTGTACACTTAAAAAAGGTTATGATGGTAAATTTTATATGTATTTTACCACAATTAAAACTTCTAAAAAATAGGATTGCAGAATACCTAATGACATAAAAATTGTTTAACACATATTGTTAACTGGAAACAGTTTTCAAAACAATACACACAGTATGATCCCAATTTTCTAGTTTAAAATAAGCATATTTGCAAAAAAAATTGCAGAGACATATACCACAATATTAACAATAGTTACCTCCAAATAAGAGAATTGTAAGAAATTTTTATTTTTGTTTGTGCTTTTTTTAATTTTCCAAATATTCTCCTATAAAAACAAATTACTTTGTGTATATTAGTTAGAGATCTCCAGAGAAACACAACCAATGGGATATACAGAAGAGGAGATTTAATAAAGGAATTGGTTCATGCAGTTATGGAGGCTGAGAAGTACCACAATCTGCTTTCTGCAAGATGTAAAACCAGTAAAGCCAATGGTATAATTCAGTCTGAGGCCAATAGCATGAGCTGGTGTTAAGTCCTGGAGTCCAAAGGCCGGAGAACCAAGAGCTCTGATGTATGAGGGCCAATGAAGATAGATGCCCCAACTCAAGAAGAGAGAGCTAGGGCCACCTCAAGTCAGTGGGCCTAGTGGTTAATTAAGTTCAGCGTGCTCCATTTTGGTGGCCCAGGTTTGGTTCACAGGTGTGGACCTATACCACTCATCAGCAGTCATGCCGTGGCAGCGACCCACATACAAAATAGAGGAACACTGGCACAGATACCAGCTCAAGGCGAATGTTCCTCAAGCAAAAAAAGGAAGACAGGCAATGGATGTTACCTCAGGGCGAAACTTCCCCAGAAAAAAAAAATAAGAGAGTGAATTCGCCCTTCCTTTGCCTTTTTGTTTTACTAGGACCATCTAAGGATTGGATGACAATGATGCCTGCCCACATTGGTGCTGGCAGATCTCTTTACTCAGCCTACTGCATGAAATGCTAATTTCTCCCAGAAACATCCTCAAAGACATACTTAGAAATAATGTTTTACCAACTATACGGGCATCCCTTTGCCCAGTCAAGTTGACACACAAAATTAACCATGACACTTTGTTAAATGAGGAACAATGCTATTATTAAACTGCTATTATTAAACAGCTTCAGCTCTACACCTACCTCCACTATGAATCTTTTCTAATGACTATAACCCACAGAAAACTAGCCTTTCATTGAACTTGGGATGCTTATTGTCTATATCAGCAGTCTGTAAATTTTTTTGATCCTGTATCCTATCAGTCAAAAATTTTTAAGCAATCACCATTTATAAATTATATGGGGTATCATTGTATCAATATGTGTCATATAAAACTGCAGTAAATGGAAATTTTTAAGAGATTACATAAAGAGGAAAGACTTTTTTAAATAATCTATTTTAATAATTAATGGCAAAAAATATCTTTTTACTCTCACTATTTTTAATTGATAGTAATGTTACTCACTATGCCTATTATTATTAAAAATCTTGATTTAACAGTTTATGAAATGGTAATTCAAATGTTTGGCTCTTAGTTCAATTTATTTTTATACCTGGCTTTAATGCCTGTTATAGAAAAAAAAAAAGATATCTCACAAATGTATGTAGAAATAGAAGAAATACATTACTGCATCACTGATTATACTTTCTAAACTCTCTATTTTGAAGTTTTTAAAACAGGTTAGTAAACTCCATTCTGGGTTTTTGAAGAGTTCATCACTTAACAAAATCACATAATGATGGAATATTTCCAAACATCCATTTTCAAAATACATTTACCATAGCTTGATTGTTTCTAGAAAATCAACTATTTTCTCACTTTTTATTTAAAAAGAAAAAACACCTTGAAAGAACAGACTGTGAGAGAGAGACAGAGAGACAGAGAGAGAGAGAGAGAGAGTGTTTATCTGTTTGGTTAAATATTACTGTCAGTCACATGCCATCTCTGAAAAGATTAGCAAATTCGGAAAACTTTTTTTTTGTTAAAAAGAAAACAGAGCCAGCCCTGCTGGCCTAGTTGTTAAAGTTTGGCATGCTCTGCTTCAGTGGCATAGGTTCAGTTCCCAGGCACACAACCATACACTCATCTGTCAGTAGCCATGCTGTGGCAGTGGCTCAGAGAGAAGAAACAGAAAGACTTAGAACTAGAATATACAACTATGTACTGGGGCTCTGAGGAGGAAAAAAAGAAAAAAGAGAGAGGAAGATTAGCAACGGATGGTAGCTCAAGGCAAATCTTTCCCAGCAAAAACAAACGCAAAAAAAACAAAAAACAAAATCACATAACATGTTCTTATGCTTGATAATTCTTTTGAGTACTGTTATGTATGACTATGGAAGAGTTTGAACTAGGAGCAGGAGAACGCAGCTCTGTACTTTGTTGTTTACTTGTGGTTCCATTATTAGTATTATCTTTAATCCAAGATGTGATTTCTCCACAGGAATCATTTTAGGTTAATTGGACATTTTGTGAGAGTTGGTTTAGTTAAAACTAGATAACATAATCTGTAAACCCAATTAATTACTCATGTAAACTATATTACATCACAAGGATGAACTAAGTGAAGGATACCACCATTAATCCCTTGTGCTTGCTCACTTATTTAAAATGTGACCATCTGATAAATGAACATACGGACAGACTGAAGGTGCTGGTATCAATCCTTACAACAAATATTAGTAATGGTTTCTTTCTTTTGTTCTTTAGATTAAAAAAAGAATATTCCTTAAACTGGGTGGAATCTTACAAAGGAGTTTGGACTTAATCCACAAGATTGTGGAGAGTCATTATAGACTTTAGGACACTGGTGTTGAATTTTGAATACATCACTCTAGGAGAGTATTAGTAAGGAGGGTCAAATACAAAACCTAAGAGGATTCCAATATTTCTGAAGAAAGAAATGAAAGAAAGATATAAAGAAAAGATTGTGATAAAGGAGGAACATCCAAGAAGGTGGGAGAAAAACGAGGAGAGAAATATCAGCTCAGAATTTGCAGATAAAATAAGAAGGAAAAAAACATCCTTTATATTTGGCAATTAGGAAGTCACCAGTTACATGAGAAAGCAATGTCAGGTCCAACAGTGGAGGTGGAAGCCAGACTGCAGAGGTTAGCATTGAACAGAAGGTGAGGAAATTAAAAAACAATGGCTATTGTTTCAAGAGACTCAATTATGAGATTACAAAACAGAACATATAGTACAATCTCATTTTGATATAAAAACTTTATATAGCTATATATAATGTATGAAAAGGTATACAACAAAATGTTAACAGTCGTTATACTTGCTTAGTGGGATAATAGGTCTTTCCTGACCACTGTATCTCAACATGTCCTCCCCCGATCTTTTCCCCCATCCAACATACACACCCTGTTATTCTCTAACACTAGCATTATAGTTTGTGATCTTCATAGTACTTTCTCAAATTATAACTGATAATTTATTTACCTATTTCCTGTCTCCCCCACTATACTGTAAACTAATATTTGTTTCATTCACCTTCCTATACCACACCCAGCACAGAGTCTAAGCACTCCGTAAACTGCATTACTGTTCAGTGAATGAATGAACAAACAAATGACTATTGTGGAAAAAGAGGTAAGCACACACAAGCCACTAACAATGTCTCATACAGGTTCACACACATTCAAAACAATCTAAAAACCTAAGTCAAAAATACATCATTTTGTTTGTATAACATTACCCGACTTTCTAAAGTTTGATTCTAGATCTCTACATTTCTTTTTTTAAAGATTGGCAGCTGTGCTAACATCTGTTACCAATCTTCCTTTTTTTTTTCTTCTTCTTCTCCCCAAAGCCCACCCCCACTCCCGGTGCATCACTGTATATTCTAGTTGTGTGTGCCTCTGGTTGTGCTATATGGGATGCCGCCTCAACATGGCCTGATGGGTAGTGGTAGGTCTGCGCCCAGGATCTGAACCAGTGGAACCTTGGGCTGCCGAAGCAGAGCACGTGAACTTAACCACTTGGCCACAGGGCCAGCCACTCTACCTTTCTTATAACACAGTATAATATTCTGGTTAAGAAAACTGGCCATAAAGTGAGTCAGACCTCCGTCATTTATTAGCTAGCTGCGTGACCTTTGACAACTTTCTTACCTTCCTAAACCTCAGTTTCCTCATTTGTAAAATGGGACAGCAACAGTATATTCCTCATAGGAATGTCGTAAGATTTAAATGAAATATAACTTATATAACCTATGTAAGCTCATGGCACAATAGTTGGCACATAGCTGATATTCAATAAGTAACTGCAACTACTACTATTTATTATTATAAACATCTTAAGCATTAACATTTGGACTGTGCCATATAAAGTTCTACAATAAATTTAAATGTTAGGATCCCGAGCATCCTCTATTGGTGTCCTTTGCTTGACTGCCCCTAGTTTGGAGCTGGAAAAGGGGGGAGAGAAAGCAGCAAACCAATATAAGCAGATATAATTTACTATTAGAAAAGTAGCCGCAGCACAGAACAGCAGTCCTCAAAGCCAGGCCAGTAAAAGGAAAAAAAAAAGAGTACTGGAAAATGATGATGAAACTAGAAAACACAGTGGCCTACAACAGAGGCAATTTTGATGACAAAAACTGCTTGTAGGACAGAAGAGGGATGAGAAGGCAGAGAGGCTAGAAACAATGCTTTGGAAGACATTTGAATAAAGGTCAAAGTTGAATCCATGGGAATGGAGTGGATGAGACAAAACTTATAATCTCTGAGTTGGACAAGACTTTAAAAGATCATCTGGCTCAAATTTCTACCTAGAACATGAATCCTTTCTACAAGCGGTCTTTCTGCCTCCACTTGAGAACTTTCAATAATGGAGAATTGACTGCTTCAAAAGCAGAGTATTACTGTAAACAACTATAATTATTTAAGGAAAAAAATTCTTCCTGTAGTGAACAGAATCCTCCCTCCCTGAATTTTCCATCACTGTTCCTAGTTCAATTACATTATAGGAATAATAGGACAAATAATTCTAGTTACAGGAAAGTAATATTTCAAAGGGAGAGAGTACAGAAAAAGAGAGTTAATGAGAGCTCAGAGCAAGGAGTGAGGCAAACACATTTAAGAGGAAAGGAAGAAAGCAATCAAAAATACCATCCTTATAGAAGCCAAGGGAGAAGTGTCCAGAAGGAAAGTGGAAACAGTAGGGTCAACACGCTGTGGAGAGAGAGGTCAAGGAGGTTACTAACTTCAGAAAGGACACAGGATTAGAACAGTTTTATGACAGTAGTTGAGGCAGAAGCCATACCACAAAAATTCAGTAATAAAGGCAAGAAGATCAACATCTCTTTGGTGATGAAAGAAATGAGACTAAGAGTTGAGCAAGAATCTTTCAGGCCATGGGAAACCCAAGCATATCTGTAGGCAAACAACAAGAAAGCAAGTGAAGGGTGAAATTAAAAAGTAACAAGAAAGAGTGGTGAAGAAGAGATGTGGGGAGAGGTAGGAGATACACATGGGAATGAGGCAGGATGGGGTAGAGGCAGAGAGAGAGACTGACCACACTCCAGGACTATGAGGCACCTTAGGCTATACTCCACCTTGAGGAAGACAGGACTTTGTCAGGCAAGAGTGAGAAAATAAACAAGCTGATCCAGAAAAGTTGCTTTCCATTCTATTCCTCTGCCTAATGCCCTTATTTGGGAGGGAAAAAAAAGATCACCTGGGACTTGGGCAAACCTGGATTGCCTCACTCCCACCACTAATTCTAAAGATTATCTGAAGTCCTAAGATCAAGCTGTTGCTAGTGCAGACAAGTCGATTCCAACTCTTTGGGACTCTGTGTACAGCAGAGCAGAAATCTGCTCAGTCTCCCCTGCCCCCATCCTCTCATCTTCCAGTGTTGTATCAGATAATGCTCTGCTGCTATTCATAGGATTTTCATGGCCAATTTTTCTGGAAATGGGTGGCCAGATTATTCTTCCCAGTCTAGAAGCTCCACTGAAACCTGTCCACTATGGGTGACTCTGCTGGTATTTGAAATACCGGTAGCATAGCTTTCAGCATCACAGCAACACGCAGTGGCCTCAGTAAGACAACTGACAGATGGGTGGTGTGGCTCCCTGAAGGGGAAATGAAGAGGCTGTGGCAGTGTGAGTGCTGAATCTTATCCATTAGACCACCAGGGCTGGCTCCTAAGACGAAGAGTGCAGTGAAAATATGTCATCAGTGAAAGAAGCGAGGATGGCAAGGGAGAGGCAAGACAGTAAGAAGAATTACATCGTCACTAATATTTGACTAAACACTATACAGTTCCTAATTGCTTGCTTTCATTCAGATTATTCTGTCAGTCTTTCTAACAACCTAGTAAGAAGAACATTTCTGAATGAATCAATGATCCCCATTATGTGGATAAAGAAACAGGTTCAAGAGTAACTTGGTTTTAGATCATTTAGCCAGTTAATTATGAAGATGGGATTTACATTCAGATGTTCTGATTCTAAATAACATGCCTCTGTCTCTACAGCACTCTGCCTCTCCAAAAGAGTAAGTTATTTCACTACTGTCTCCCATCCATTTCAGGCACCCAGTGCTTTCCTCTTCTGCCTTCTTCTCCTTATCAGATAAATTACTGATCAAATAACAATTATTTATACTAACAAATTATTATGTCCATCTTATATTAAAAATAAATGACAGCAATAATTAACATCTGATAGTAATAAGAATTTTTTAAGACTTTATTTTTTCAGGGCAGTTTTAGGGTCAAAGAATTTTATAAGACTGGGAGTGCTAGAAAATTATCCCTCAAGGAAAAAGACACTATACATTTTCATCAGTATAATTTACTATATTTTCTTAGCAAAGAGATAATTCTGGAGTTGCAATGTGAGATAAATATACTACTATGAGCCATCCTTTTAGCACTTTCAATAGGAAATGTGTTCTGAATTCCAAATAATTGACTTACTAATGAACTTTTGTAACTTGCCTATTATAATTTGAGAAGGTAAGGAAAAAGTGGGATTTTTTTTTACGCTGGACAGAAGTAGCATTTTTTGATATAATTTTGGATTTAAGTTTAGTAAAAAAGAAAAAATCAATATTCAATGCTATTTTCTTTAAAGCAAACAAAAAATGGCAAACTTGATCTCCTTGAATTTAGAAGTACTGAGATACGCAAGGAAAAAAAAGAACCACCATACTGTAATATACTACCAAAGATGAATTTGATAGAAATCAGTAGAGATTATTTTTTTAATCATAGTAATTTAAAATACCTTAAATATCTCATATTCTAAGAAGCACTTCCCACAACACTTCTGAAATTTTAAGAGCTAATTTCTGGTAAATGGTATAGTTAAGCTTCTTTCATACAGCCTAGACACAAATAACAATATACTTCTACACTAAGTATAAGATTTATCATCTGACAAAATCTAGTTTAATCATACTTTTGAAAAGTATTTAAAATTTTAAAAAATATGTATCCTATACATTATTGCTCACAACAATCTCAATAATGAAGCTAAAAGTTAAACAAAGATCTGGGCTTTTAAGAAATACTAACAAATTATGGCTGTCATATAAATAAGTATTTGTATACTCATCTTGGGCACTAAAGGAGTATGGAAGAAGCTAAAGGAATCCAGAAAATAAGAACAAAGTTGCACTAATCTAATTTGCTTTTTTCTTACTTTCCCATTTAACAAAGATGAGACCCGGTGCCTTGCAGGAAACTCTGAATGTATGTGTTTCCTGAAGTTCCTTATTTACTTTCAATCTAGTGACAAGAAAGAACAATAGGAAATAATCTTGGCTAGATGGATAAAAAGTATAACTATTTACAATATTAAATTTAATTATTTTTAAATAGCTATCAAATAAATATTTCATGTGTGACATTCTTATCACAAATAAAAATCATAAATTTCTTCAAAAAACTATACACATATATATAGTTTTTAAATCTATGTGTTATTCAAAATAAAAGCAATGTCTTTTTTCCCTAGCACTCATCAGAGACTTAATACACTAAAATAACATAATATAGCAGCCAGCGAAATTAACTAAGGGTCACAGGCCTGCAATCGAATGATAAAACTGTACTGAGATAAAATCTGTCTCTAGTACATAAAAAATTCAATGAAAACCAAATATAACTTGAATGCTTTATTTTACTCCTTTGGGCCATTTATATGACTGTATTACCAGGGAAATTTTTGTCAAAGTGAATCAGATTAGAGCATTGGTATTCGGTTCTTTGTGTCTTGGCCAAAGATAAGCAAATAAATCCTAAAATCACTCATCCAAAGTTACTGGAGATTACATATGTCTTAAATATGTAAACCATGAGACACATTAAATGCCTACAAAAAAGCAAATTTAAAATAAAATCTATATAATCTACCCTACCTTGAAAATAGCTGCTAGAAGAAATTACATATTAATATATTCCTAAGAACAAAAATGGCACTTGCATTTATTCACTGTTTTGGGTCATCCCTGCCTTGCTTCTTTCAAGAGCAGAAATAATCTAGAGTTAACAGTTTATCTTTGTTAGTAAAATATATTTTATATCTATGTCTGTAAAGGGTAGGGTCTTCAAATAATCTAAACAAGTACTTTATAAATGGTAAGTAACGATAAAGATGATGCTTTCTAGAAATTTTCTTTTTAGAGAAAATAAAGTAAAATAGCTAGAAACTCACCTGCAATGAATCAGTAAGAGGCTCAAGACTGAAAATATTAAATGTTAGTTTGAGGTATAAACTATAAAGTTCATTACTACTATAACTCAAACCAATATTAAATTAGTATTTTAATTAATCACTGCTTGGCATTACCTCTATACCCTTCCCCACTGTTTGGGTCTCTTAGCCCAGTTCTGCCTTAGTAGCTTCTCCTCTTAGCTTGCATCCCATGTTCAATTACTTTAGCAGTCTCCGTTGTATCTCAATTCTCTCCTTCCTCACCCATCTTCAATATGATCTGTCTTTGCTTTGTTCTTGGCTGCAGAACACTGCCAGGGAAACTTTATGTAAAATAGGCAGATTATAAACTTATGAGCTCCAATTTCAGATGAGGCCCTGCTCACCAGTCCTTTCACTTATTTATCTTGAAACACTTCTCTTTCCCAGTCCCCACAGTATTTATAACAAACTTTCATCACCCACCTCATGTCCCCTACCTTACCGTCATCAATCCCAGCCTCAAAGAGTAACTGTCTTTCTACTTAATACCAAAAAGAAAACCCCAAGTCCTCAGATATGACTTCTTCCCTCCATATCCAAACATATCTGATTCTCACCTATACACAACTCCTAACTTCCTAAGGTATAGTATAGATGTCTACTCTTTTCCAGAGTTAACCTCCCAACCAGCTGTTCTTTTTTTTTTTTCTATGCTTTTTGGTGAGGAAGATTGGCCCTGAGCTAACATCTGTTACCAATCTTCCTCTTTTTTTTTTCTCCCCAAAGCCCCAGTACATAGATGTATATCCTAGTTATAAGTCCTTCTAGTTCTTCTATGTGGGATGCCACCACAGCATGGCTTGGCAAGAGGTGTGTAGGTCCATGCCCAGGATCCGAACCAGGAAACCCTGGGCTGCCAAAGCAGAGTGTGCAAACTTAACCACTATGCCACTGGCCAGCCCCACAACCAGCTGTTCTTGATCTCACCTCTCCTCATTTCACCTGAGACCTTGTTCTATTAATTATCCCTGACTCTCCTATCTTCAATCTCATCAGCCCATCAAAAAAATGTTCAAGTACTAAAGTTCTTTCCCTCAACTCTGCCTCTTCAAGGTACTTCTTGCCTCCCCTTCCTTGGCAAACTTCTATTCTCTCTTTGTTCTACCTCCTTAGCAATCTGTCTTCCATCTTCACCACTCACTTGGTTTTGGAAAAGGTGAGGACTGATCTGATTTCTAAATTCAATTGCCTATAGTCAGTCTTCATTTAACCTGACCTCAGTGCCCTCAAAAGTCAATGAAGGTAATAAATGTAGATGAAATGAAAGAAGTAGAAAGTCACCATTTGTAATCCTCCAATGCAATGACTGATTCAAGCAGGAATCATTAATGGATGCTAAAACCACTGGTTTAAAAGGTTGTTAGGAACAGGATATTTACATGCCATGAAGTATCACACTATCAATTATTTATTAATTAAATAGTAGAGAGATCTGTAAGTTCCCACCTTTACCAAGTGGTCAAGCTGGAATCACTAAGAGAAGTGATTTTATGTGCCTCCTGATGTGATAAAGTGGTAGAACTACATACCATCTGTGTGGTAATCTTGCCAGAAACATCCAACCAGAATCTAATCATGAAGAAAGAGACTAATTCAGAATATGGAATATACTCAAGGACAAATGCTCTACTTTTCAAAGGATAAACCAAAGAAGAGAGGGAGGCAGTGGGACTGGTCCAGACGAGGGGAGGCTAAAGAGACATCCCAGCCAAATGCAATGCATGAACCTTGATTGAATCTTGCATTAGACAGGGAAAAAAGTTATAAAGAATTTGAGGACAAAGGAGGAAATTTAAGGATGGACTATATATTGAATAATGTTACTGAATAATTGTTGATATTCTTAGGTATCATAATGGTACTGTGGTTGTGTAAGAGAATGTCTTTGTAATTGGGAGATGCATTCTTAAATATTTAGGAGTGAAGTGTCATGATATTTACATCCTGTATTCAGGTTTGGCAGAAGGGAAGTGTGTGTGTGTGTGTGTGTGTGTGTGTGTAGGTGTTCACTCTACTATTCTTTTGATTTTTCAGTAGGTTTAAAATTTTTCAATAATAAAAATGAACCAATGAAGGAAGAACTGAAGACATGTAGAAATGAGACAGACAAATGGAGGGGAGAAAGGGCATGATAAGAAGAAAATTCCAGGAACAGGGAACATCATGTGCAAAGGTTTGGAAGGAAAAAGAGAGCCTATTGCCAGAATCCACAAGAAATCCAGATGTCTGAGAAAATTATATATTTGGAGGGAGGAGGGAGTTGTGGAGAGTCATAGGCCAGTGAGATAAGTTGGGTAGAGAACTTAATGAATTTATAATCTGTTAAAGGAGTAAGAAATGCAGACTTCATTGTGAAGATAAAAAAAATTACAGAAATAATTTAAGCTGAGGAATGATGCAATCAAATCTGCCCTTTAGAAAGATCACTAATTCCATCACAGAGAATGCACTGAAGAAGACTAAGACTAGAACAGACCAGATGGGAAATTTGCAATAATCTAGGTGAGAGATAACAGTAGCCTGAACTCAGATAAGGGTAGAGGAGATGGCGAAAACTCAGTAGAGTCCAGTCCAGCCTCTTTTCAGTGTCCTACAACCAAATTTATAACTACCTACTGCTCATCTTCACCTACAAGTCTCATAGATACCTAAAATTCAACATATCCAAAACTTAAACTCATTATCTATCATCCATCTACCCCCTCCTTCACTTCCCCCAAATTTATTCCTTCTCTAGCTCAGTTAATGGTAACATCATCTATGCAGTTTCCAAAGTTAGAAACTCTAGAGCCAACTTGACTCCCCAATCTCTCTCCATTCTTCAATTTCTATACCAACTTAGACTGTCCTATGGATTCTACCTCCAAAATTCATCACAGATCCATCCCTTGTTCTCCATTCCAACAGCCACTGTTCTAGTTCAGGATTTTATTTGCAGATTAGACTACTGCAAGAGTCTCCAACCAAAAGCCCTTCTTTGGTCCTAACCTCACTCAACTTCAGAATTATCTTTCTAAAATTCAGATCTGATTAGTTCACTCTCCTTAAGTATTCCTTCTATCAAGTCTAAAAACTCTTCACAACCTGGGCCCAATCTACACACTCAGTTTAGCCAAACTGAAAAGCAAAGCAAAACAAAACCAAGACATGAACTTTCCCAAAATACTTATGATTTCGAAATTTTACTTTATTTACTCTATAGGAGAAAAACATGATAAAATATGATGCATCACCTTAATATTCATATACAAACACACATTCTCTGAACTTCCTTTTAGTCAAAAAGCCAACTATTTGAATATAAAATTTCCCAAATCAGTAGCATCTTTTTTGCCATGAAAACTTCTCCCCACTTTCTAAAATGCAATTTTTTTAAGTTCACCATATTAAAAAAAGAAAAAACATCAATACCACTACATGACTTATTCTCAATACTGTCTCCAACTATTATACCTTCATACTACCCCAGAAAAATCTCACCAAAGAGCTGGAGCTCTGTTTACCCTGCAGTCTTACTTTTGTATGATTGTGAAGGAAAGTTGACCAGTTAACAAAATTGTAAGAGATTACATTCTTCCCCATTCATTTCATGTATTTTAGTTAATGCAGCTCTACTTAGGACCTTCAGATTATGACACTGACATGCTGCCGACTGGGCTAAGAGGGCAGCTTTAGTTAATTCAACTCTAAATGCCACAGCACAACTATGGACTAGGAGACATGTAGAAAAATACAAGCATCTCATTTTATGTAAAAAGATATTGAAAAATAGTAAGGAAAAGAAACAAACCTAGAACAAGAAGCGATTTTACAAATATGAGAAAACTTTAAAACCACTATTTCTTCAGCTAAATCCTCGCATTTGGAAGAGCAATTACCAGCGGTAGAAAAACCCTTCAAATATAAAGGGAGGCATGAATAGTAAATGAAGACAGAGGAATAATTCCCAAGAAGAAAATTAACCCAGATAACTGTAGCTTACTCTTGAAAAGGCCAAAAGTTTTTGTACAAATAAGTCACTTCTGCAAAATTTAATTCTGAAGTTAAGTATATATTTTCACTTTTCAAATAGTATATTTTGAAACCAAGGTAATCTTTTCTCTTTTTTTAACCTCTTCATTGCCAGAAATGTTATGTTTTTATTTTATTTTTAATTTTACTTATTCATGTGTGTGTGTAAGGAAGACTGGCCCTGAGCTAACATCTCTGTCCTCCTTCCTCTATTTTATGTAGAATGCCACCACAGCATGGCCTGATGAGCAGTGCTAGGTCCTCACCCGGGATCCCAACCTGCAAGCCCTGGGCAGCCAAAGCGGAATGTGCAAACAACCACTACACCACCAGGCAGGTCCCTATTTTTATTTTTATCATTAGTGCACTTTCTTTTTTTCTTGAGGTAACATTGGTTTATAACATTATATAAACTTTAGGTGTACATCTTTATATTTTGATTTCCATGTAGACTACATCATGTTCACCACCCAAAGTCTAATTGCCATCCATCACCATACACATCTGCCATCTGACCCCTTCCACACTCCCCCATCCCCCATCCCCTCTGGTAACCACCAACCGATTCTCTATAGCTATGTGTTTATTTGTCATTGTTGTTGTTGTTTTCATCTTCCATATATGAGTGAAATCATACAGTACTTGGCTTTCTCCATCTGACTTATTTCACTTAGCATAATGTCTCAAGGTCCATCCATGTTGCTGCAAATGGCAAGATTTCATCTTTTTTATGGCTGAGTAGTATTCCATTGTACACACACACACACACACACACACACACACACACATATATATATATATACACACCCCACATCCTCTTTCCATTCATCATCATTTCCATCATCATTTCCATTCATACTCAACCACGGATGGGCACTTTGGTTGTTTCCAAGTCTTGGCTATTGTAAATAATGCTGCAATGAACATAGCGGGTGCATGTATCTTTTCAAATTAGTGTTTTCATGTTCTTAGGATGCATACTCAGAAGTCGAATAGTGGATCATATGGTCTGATATAAGTATTGCCACTCCAGCTTTCTTTTCATTTCCTTTTGCATGGACTATCTTTTCCACCCCTTGACTTTCAGTATATGACTATCTTTAGGTTTGAAGCACGTCTCTTGTATGCAGCATATATCTGGGTCTTGTTTTTTAATTCATTCAGCCACCCTATGTCTTTTGATTGGAGCATTTAATCTATTTACATTTAAAGTAACTATGATATGTACTTACTGACATTTTGTTACTTTTTTTCTGGATGTTTTTATAGTTCTCTGTTCCTTTCTTCTTCTCTTGCTCTCTTCCCTTGTGATATGATGGCTTTTTTTAGGTTATATTTCGTTTCTTTTCTCTTTATTTTCTGCACATTTATAATAGGTTTTTGGTTTGGGATTACCATGAGGTTCATATATAATAACCTACGAAAACAGTAATCTACATTAAGTTGATGGTCTTTTAAGTTTGACCTCTAACTAAAAGCCCTACACTTTTACTCCCCCTGCCATATTTTATGCTTTTGATGTCTTATTTTACCTCTTTTGCTTTTGCATATCCCTTAACCTCTTATCATAGATATGGATGATTTTACTACTTTTGTCTTTTGACCTTCATACAAGTTTTACTGTATATTTATGTTTGCCAGTGATATTTTTTCTTGATAACTTTCTTATTCCTATTTGTGGGCTTTTCTTTTCCATGTAAGTAAGTCCCTTCAACATTTCTTATAAGGGCAGTATAGTAGTGGTGAACTCCTTTAGTTTTTGCTTGTTTAGAAAACTCTTTATCTTTCCTTCTGTTTTGAATGATAACCTTGCCAGGTAAAGTATTCTTGACTGTAGGTTTTTCCTTTTGGCACTTTGAGTATATTGTGCCACTCCCTTCTAGCCTCTAAGATTTCTGCTGAGAAGTCAGCTGATGGCCATATGAGGTTTCCTTTGTATGTAACTCATTGCCTTTCTCTTCCAGCTTTTAGGGTTCTCTCTTTATCTTTAATTCTTGACATTTTAATTGTAATGTGTCTTGGTGTGGGCCTTTTTGGATTCATCTCATTTGGTGCTCTCTGTGCTTCTTGTACCTGGATATCTGTTTCCTTCTCAGGTTAGGGAAGTTTTCAGCTATTATTTCTTCAAATAAGTTCTCTGCCCCTTTGTCTCTCTTTTTTCCTTCTGGGACGCCTATAATGCAGATATTAGTATGCTCGATGTTGTCCCAGAGGTCCCTCAGACTGTCCTCATTCTTTTTAATTTTTTCTTTTTTCTGTTCAGCTTGAGTGATTTCTTCTCCTCTGTCATTCAGATCACTGATTCTTTCTTCTGTGTCATCTACTCTGCTGTTGATGTCCTCTAGCAAATTTTTTATTTCCATTATTGTATTCTTCAGCTCCGATTGGCTCTTTTTTATATTTTCCAAATCTTCGTTGATGTTCTGTGTTGAGCAAATCTTCTCCCCAGATCAGTAAGCATCCTTATGACTATTAGTTTGTACTCTTTATCAAGTACATTATTTATATCTGTTTCATTTAGTTCTTTTTCTGAGGAATTGTCCTGTTCCCTTATTTGGAACATATTCCTTTGTCTCCTCATTTTGCCTACTTCTCTGCGCTTATTTATATATGTTAGATAGATCAGCTATGTCTCCTGATCTTGGAAATGTGGCCTTATGTAAGAGATGCCTTATGGAGCCCAGGAGCATGCTCCCCTCTCATCACTCATGCCAAATGCTCTAAGTGTGTCCCCTGTGTGGGCTGTGTGTGCCCTTCTGTTGTTGCAGGGTTGCTATTGCTACAGGTGCACAGGTAGGCTAGGCTGACTCCCTGGCCAGCTGGTGGTAAGGCTCTGTCAAATGTGGCTGCTACAGTCACTTTATTGGGCAGGGCAAGCCCCTGTCAGAGTTGGCTGCGAGGTCTAGTAGCATACCACTACTGCAGTTTTGCTAGTGGGTCAGGCCCCCAATGTGGCTGGTTGCTAGGCTCAGGGCACACAGTAGCATAGGTTGTTGTAGATCTGTTGTTTCCATGGGAGGAGATGAATTCAGGATCCTTCTATACCGCCATCTTCCAAACTCTCACCAGAAATTTTCAAGTCCCATAATACCAAGTTGTCAGGATATAATCACTGGTGAAGAATGTATAAATTGGTATAACCACTTCTCTAGTAAAATTGAAAATGTACATATCCTGCAAACCAGCAGTTTCATTCTTAAATATCTTCCCTGAAAAAACTCTTGGACATGTGCACAAGAAGATAACGCAGAAGAAGGTTTATGACAGCTTTCCTTGAACAGAGAGGCATCTGAAACAAACTTGAGTCAGAAAAGAATCCATTAGTCCATAGCAACACTCAAAATATGGTGGAGATGAGCTTTCTTCTTTCAAAGGGTGCCAGCTTGATTGACCTTTAAGAACCTTTAGTAGCCCAGAAATGGGAGCAGCTCTTTTATCCAAGGTAACCTTTCCTTGATAACTTAATTTCACCATTCTAATAATCAGTTTTATACTGAGCTTTAAGTGATACTCACAGGAGCTACTGAAGGAAGTCAGTTTGCCCCCATATTAAAGAGCTTCAGATTATAGTGATAACACTAGTTCTTTTATTACTTTGTTATCAATATATTTTTAGAATTTCTCTCTTCTCCCTAGAGAGGTTGTCAGCAGTCACTGTTCTCTGCCTTGCTATCTATATTTCTGCCTTTGGTACCCTCTATATCCCCTTCTAATTTGATTCTCCTGAAACAAGTAATCAACTTTTATTGTTTTTAGTTGAGGTATAATTTACATATAACGTTATATTAGTTTCAGGTGTAGTACCTAACTTCTACAGTACTTTATAGTTGGCATAGCATCTTAACACACATTACCTCATTTAATTCTCACAATAACCTTATAATACAGGTCCTATCACTATTCCTATTTTATATATGAGAAAACTGAGGCTCTAAAAGATTGAGTGATTTATCTGAGGACATAAAGCAGGTAAATAGCAAAAGTGATCTCAATTGTCAATCTTTTCTTCTTTCATCACCAAACAGCTTGTTAAAAACAAATAAGAGTCGAAAGTAGAGCCTATAAGAAAAAAAACCATGAGACTTATGTATAAGCTTTGAATTTTTTTGGACATTCATAACATATATTATTAATTAATTAAAACACTTAGCTTACTTCTCTACTTTCTTGGCAGTCGAAGCTACCAGGAAAAAAATCACGTCCAGATAAAGAAAATACTAATATATATCTATTGCCAATTTAAAAAACCTATGCACCAGTAATGAACAATTCAAAACATAACAGTAGTTCAAATGTGCTGTAAAATAAGGCTACCATTTTCAGAAAAAAAATTTTTTCTTCACATTTGAAGACAACGAAACAGACTAAAGAATATGTGCATTACGTAATAAATAGATTTCCTTTTACTTTTCCCTCTTTGCCTCCCTCTGCAAAGAGAGTTGCTAGAGGACCTAAAGGGTTAATCTAATCCATCAAACAGTGCCCACTGAGAGCATTTTCCCATCTGGTGGGAGTCAAGAACACTAGCTCAGGCCCTTACCAGAATCATGTAAACCATAGGTTTAGAACAATACTACTGACATTTTTGGATCAGACAATTCTTTGTTGTATGTTTGGGGTAGGGTGGGGTGCGATATATTCTGTGCCTTGTAGGATGTTTAGCAACATCCCTGGCTGGATGCCAGTAGCACCCCACCTTCAGTAACCACAAAGAAAAATGTTTCCTGATACTACCAAATGTCCCTTGGAGGGCAAAATCACCCATCTGACCATTGATTTAGATGTTAGGGTCCAGGTCTTTGAAAAAGGAGGCCTCCAACCAGCCCTAATTATAATTTTTAAAAATTAATTTTGATGTTAAATCTTGGATTTTAAAAAATAAGATGGTAATAGTACAAGAAGATACCTAAATAATTAATATGAATCCTCCTTTAAGTTCAAGCATTTTTACAGGATTTTGTAACACGGATGTCATCTATGTGTATACATTGGTCCCCTCCTCCTCGCCCCATCCCAAAGTGAGGAAATGTCCAGTTCTCTCCCTACTTTGCTAGTAAAATGTCAAATACATACATAAGAAGACCTAAACAACTCTAACTTGCAAATCCCCAATTCTTGCCTTACAGGCCACATTGTGGTTCTTCAGCCACGCATCCTAGAGATTCAAGCTTCCACTCTTCAGATTTCCTCATCTGGTTCCTGCCATCTATTTGTGAAGCGAGGAGGAAGTAAACTGATAACCTTTAACCCTGATATCCTAATATTCGATGACAAAAATAATCCTTCAACTTTTACTTACTGACTCCCAGCTGACCAGACCACGTCTTGAGATCACTGAAGCCATTCATGCTAACTTTTTTATTTCTCCATTCTTTATTATTAATCTATGCTGAAAACAGTATGTCAGTTGTTTAAAACATCACTTATTAATACCAGCGATCAGTTGTTTATTCTCTGACTCAAAATATTTTAAACATGTAAATTGATTTTAAAAGAAAAATTTTTCAAGAAGCTGTGAGCTGATCCATTTATATGAATGAACCACAATAGGCAAATATTGAGATAGAAAGTAGATTAGCAGTTGCCTAGGCCTGAGGGTGGGGTGGGGAGAATGGGGAGTAACTGCTAATAGGCAGGTTTCTTTTGGAGGTGATGAAAATATTCTAAAAAATTAGATTATGATGATGGTTCCATGCTGTGTAAATACACTTAAAGAATCATTGAATTTTACATTTTAAATGAGTGTACTTTACTCAATAAAGTTGTTTGTAAAAAGCTAAAAGCAGGAAAAAGGAATTTTAATCAACTTTTATTGACAGGAAAAGAAATGTGACTAAGAACAAATTCTGCAGTTTGTCATTTCATGAATTATATAACATTTGGTTTTAATTCTGACATACAACTTAATACCTATTCAGTAATAAATTTTTACTTTTCCAGAAAACAAACATATGCAAGTTCAATCATCTTTTCCTAGTAAACTTTGGATAATTTGAAAGCAATGAAAAACATTTCAGAAAACCAAATGCTAGAGTAACAATACTTCTACAAGAACAAAATATATCAATATCATTAACAACAACAAAACATGGACAGTCTTTTTAGTTTTCTTGTGATGCATTCTTTACAAAGAAAACCATTAAGACATTTTTCATTTCTCTTAAAAGTGATCCTCAAACTGTACTGTCTGTCCCGGTAGTGTGATAATTCTGAAGTTACCAGAGCATAATTTAAAAAGAGCCAAATCACAATAAAACAGCAAACATCTAATCCCCTAATCACAACTATCAATCACCCAAAATTTGCACACATTGATCATTTTTACCAAAACCTATCACAAGCGATGATGATTACAATGAACTATGAATACCTATTTCTAGGAAATCAGACTATCACTGCAATACAAATCGAGTCAAACAAACAAATCCCATCATTCCATCTTTCTATCATAACTGCTTAGAAATCATTAAAGCTCTCAAGGTACTTTTCCAATGAGAACTCTCCATCAGATTTATAAAAGTCAACCTGAACGTCCATCAAAATCTGCAGTTTAAGTTACCACAATAAGACAATTCTCAGTGTACTATCACGCTATCACTTGCCTTGTAAGCGTTTAAGATTGCCCTGGGGTTTGACAAATCAGAAAGAGTCAATTAAAAACCAAAAACACTACCAACAATTTAATTCTTCGAAAGAACTTCAATAAAGACCAGAAGATAAACCCGGTTAAAGGCGAATTAAAAAAAAAAATTGCAACCCGAGTCAGCGAAAATTCTAAAAATATCCTGAACTCAGCACGTGGACAGACCAAGTGGTAAACTGTAATGGGCAGTCAAAAGTTCCCTTGTTAACGATGGGAGGGCAGGGGAGGCCTGCCTTTTTATCAATGCAGAGATGGAAAGCAGCAGAAGTGAAGAAAATTCTTTAACAAATCATTGCGAGCTAAATTGCCAAACTGCAAAACACCGCGTTACTCTTTAGGTTAGCCTTCCCCAAGAAGAAAAATGATTTTTTAAATTTAAATTATTCCAGTAGGATCCAAAGAAGGCTAAGGGCCCGGCTGGAAACAGAAAGGGAAAGTTTGGGGGCAGCACGTAAGAAGGCGGTAGAAGTTCCAGAGCCCGGATCCCGGAGGGGGCGAGAGGGGCGAGAGCAGCGGCTGAGGCCGCCGGCTGGAGGAGGGGAGCACAGCTGCCGGTCCCGGTCCCGGTCCCGGTCCCGGAGCGAGCGTGAAAAGGAAGAGGAGGTGGCCGACAGGAGAATGGAAGACGCTTCAGCGCCGGTCAGTTGTGACCAAAACTCTGTGCGCTCCAGGCCGGGGAGGAGACAGAGGGGGTGGGGTCTCAGGCCCTCTCTCCACTGAGGGTGAGGGTGAGGGTGGGCCGCGAAGCGCCGGGGGCCGCGGGGGGCCGGCCCGACACCTACCTGCGGGTCCCGGGCAGCCGCCCCAGAGCGAGGCCTAGTGCATCGCCGCCGCCTCCAGCCCTCCACGTCTCGCTGAGGCTGCTCCTCCGCGGCCGCCGCCGCCCGCAGCCCCTTCAGGCCCAAGCCCGGCTTTCCGCCCCCGCCCCGCGCCTGCTGGCCTGTCGGCCGGGGGAGCCCAGGGCCGCCCTCTCGAGCCCAGCTCCGCTCAGGGGTGAGAGGCGGCAGCGGCGGCTCCCTCACGTCTCTCCCGGGTGTCCTGTCAGCCAGCAGTTTCCCCCGGGTCCGCAGCGCCGCCTCCGCCGCTGCTGCCACCGCCTCTCCCACATCCCCGGCCTCCAGAGGAGCCGCCGCCGCGCCGCGACCACTACCCCTAGCGCTTCTGCTCCTTGCTCCACTGCTCCCCTCACCCCGCCGGCCCGGCTTGGCCCGGCTAGGTCCGGGGAGACCGCGCCGGAGGCCGCCGCAGCCCCCAGCCCACAATCCACCGCGCGGCTCCGCCGGGGCGGGAGGGCCGCGGCCCGGGCCGCGGGGAGTGCTCGCCGCCTCGGGAGGAGGGCCACGGCGCGGGCGCCCCCGGCGTTCCCCCGGAGCGGGGAATACCCCGCGCGATGCTCTGCGTCTCCCCCAATAATCCTGCCCGCCAAGACACAAACCCACGCTGAACTCAGCTTTTCCCCACGACCCCTCCCCCACCCGAGTGGTTCTCAGGGGCAGCCAGGGGCCGCCTTCCGCCTGCCCTGGGACTGACCCGCGCTCCCTCAGCCCGGCCCTGCCCCCCCCCCCAGACCAGCCGACTCCAAACGCACCCATATCACCCAGGACCTATTAAAGTAGATACTCCCACTACACTCCACCTCTCCTTTCATCCCCTAAAAGCGAACCCTGTTCAGAGTTTCCTAAATAAATGTTCTTTGAAAGGTTAAAGGTCACCCCCTCCCCAACAACCCACAGGACTCTGAAAACTACATTGTCTATTGAGGCCTTCCCCCACCAACTCTAAGTTTTCCCCTGGTTCAGGCCTTCCTCCAAGGCACTTATCACACTTCTCTGGCACTGAAATCGGTTATTCCTGCTATTTGACTGAGATACTTTAAGTGTGTGTGTATTATTAATACATCCTCGTTGTGATTAAGAGTAATCCAACTCAACCTGGTTTGAGAGGGCTTGCAATCTTAATCCGATAAAATACAATCTGCAAGAAAGGGAACGTCTTGGAATATTTTTAAAAAGAAAAAAAAGGGCCCTCAATCATTCGAGTGCTTATGTCTTAATTTTAGAAAGATTTCTTTCAATTTTGAAACTATTTCTTTGCCTAAAAATATCTGTCAAAGTCTCAGGCATTTATAAAATACTAGTATGTTTTAACAAATCAAAAGTGAAAATGTAATTCTTACAGTTGGGGATTGAAAAACAAGTTGATACAAGTTTCACTTCCAAGAAGTCACTGAAAGCTGCAAATATAACTGTGAAATAATATTTTACCCACTAAAGAGCTAAAGTTGGGGGAATGGAAGGACAAAAGAGAAGAAGCAACAAAAATAGTTGAGAGAAAATTCTTATATTATGTTTTTCTAAATTCTCTACAATTTTGGGATAAAAGGAGTGAGAATATCAATCCCCAATATGAAATAAATGTAGCTATAAAAAATAAAGACATCCTCTTAAATCCCCCGTCTCATATAAAACCAGTTGAGTTTATCTTGTGAAAACGTTAAGGAAAGGTTCAGCAAATTTCATCCAAGGCCGGAAAGGAAAATAATTTCGTTTTAAGTCTACAATCAGTTGATGGATTATACTAAGAAATGGATTTAGCAAGTTCCTATATTTTGAACCTGCATAAGGAAGTCAAGAACAGTTGGAAAGCTACCTTTAACTTGGCAGTTTGACATTTTAAAAAATATTTGCATTTATGCCCCTCCTTGTTCCAAAAAAGATTCCAAGTTGCTCCAGTTGGCACTTGGATTAAATAATAGCCATGAGGTATCTCCCAGACACTAGAACAAGACAGACTGGTTTGCTCTCCTCATTATCCATCTGTAGATAACACACCATAGGAAGAAAATACACATTGAGTATTATGCTTTGCTCTTTCAGGGATCCAGCATGATTTTTGCTTTTACTTTTCCACAGAACAATTCATAATCATGAATCGAAACAGAAAAGTAAATGCTGATGGCCAGGTTTGCCAACGACAAAAGAAAACAAAATGAAAAACTGTTAACTGGATAAATAATTTAATTTAAAGGTAGATAAATTTCAAATTAATTAATATATTCACTTATCCCTTAAATCATTTCAGTATTAGAAAAGGCAAATTACAGAGAAATATGTATACATATATTATTAGTGTTCATTTCCAGAGACCACAGATGACAGAAAATTAAAAATTGACAGAGATCACCACTGCCCTCTTGCAAATAGGAAGAAAATATTTAGCTACCATATTACTAAAACTGTATTTGGCATAGTATTTATTAAACCTATTAAGAATTATGAATGGTGATATTCATCAGGGTCATATATTCTCATTAGAGGGAGAATGGGCAAATTTTCTAATGCTGTAATATCTATAAAGGAACTACGTTTATGTTAGTGTATGTTCAGTGGGTATTTGTGTGTGTGACAGTAGTGAGACTAACATGTCTACTCAACCAATGAACACCATTTTTAATGACTTATTTTACAGAAACTATACATTCACATGCCAATATAAATACAGAAGGGAAGGGAACACTGGTAGAAGGAACAACTCAGAAAAATTACTTTGCAATTTAGTTAGATTTGAGAACTAGCCCTTCTTTTTTCCACAATAACAAACCTTAAATCTATCAAATGGAAATCATTCAAGTTCTCTAACCTAATCTATAGCTAAATATGTGTAATTACATTGTGTGTTTACTATAAATTATCTTTGGTAAGCAAAATCCACATGCACTCATGAACTTAAAGTATTCTGCAGATAGTAATTTGTGTTTTTTTTTTTTGAGGAAGATTAGCTCTGAGCTAACTACTGCCAATCCTCCTCTTTTTGCTGAGGAAGACTGGTCCTGAGCTAACATCCATGCCCATCTTCCTCTACATTATACGTGGGACGCCTTCCATAACATGGCTTTTGCCAAATGGTGCCATGTCCGCACCTGGGATCCGAACCAGTGAACCCCAGGCCACAGAGAAGCAGAACATTTGAACTTAACCGCTGCGCTACCAGGCCAGCCCCCCAGATAGTAGTTTTTGATGTAATACCCTAAATTATTTTATCCATTATATTTAAGCTATTTTAAAATGTTATAATGCTTAAAAATCACAATGTATAACAAAGCAATTGGAACTGGAAACTATGTTTTAATGTTTATTCATATCTAATGTAGGAAAACTTTCCGATTTACTTTGAGAATGGTATAAGACATTAAACCTAAATGCAAGTATAAGCACCACTATAAATTTTATAACATTTTGTGTGATAATAACATACTCAATAACTGTTGGGAGTAAAATACAAGTTTTCAGCATACCATCATCTGTTTGTGTCTTCTAAATCAGCTGCTTGATTACTTTGGAAACAAGTACTTAACTCTATTAAATTTCTCTGGTACATTTCTCTTTGACTCTGATATTCCAAATTTCCATTTTTATTATCATAATAATAGCAACTACCATTTACTAAGAATTTACTGTGCTCCAAGCATGGGGAAAACCAAGGTAGTGTGGTATATTAGTTTTCTATTGTGTGTACAAACTACCACAAACTTAGCAGTTTAAAATAACACGTATTTATTATGTTACAGTTTCTGTGAGTCAGGAGTCCAGGCACAGCTTAGCTTGGTCTTCTGCTCAAGGCCTCATAAGGCTGCAATCAAAGCATCAGTCAGGCTGTGTTCTTATCTTATCTGTTTTCAGTGTCATTCAGATTGTTGACAGAATTTATTTTCTTGTGGTTGTAGGACTGAGAGCCCTAGCTTCTTGCTGGATGGAAACTGCCCTCAGCTCGTAGAGGCCACCTGCAGTTCCTTGCCATGTAGGTTTTCCCAACGTGGTTGCTTTGGTTGCTTGCTTTATCAAACCAGCAAGGAATGTCTCTAAGCTCTCTAAAGTGAGTCAGCCCACAAGACAAAGTGATATTCTATCATCTTTGCCATGTTTTATGGTTTAGAAGCAAGTCACAAGGTTGGTTCACACTCAAGGAGAGGGGATTTTACACAAAGGTGTGAATGCCAGGAGGTAGGAATCATGGAGGCCACCCTAGTCTGTCTACCACCTGCGGTGATTTATTGCATAGGCTTCGGAACTTAGCTAACCCTGGGTTTTCACCTCGGCTTTGACACTTTTGCTATGTACTTTTGATCTCAGTTTCTAATCCTTTGTTTCTTCATCTGCCAAATAGGAGTAATAACCTCTTCACACTTTTTTTTTCTCCCATGTAAAATGAGGATAATAGTAGAATTGTTGTAAGGATTAAATGAGCATTTAACACAGTAACTGATAACATGAAAAGCTCAGTAAACACTTGTTAGTTTTCTTCCTCTTCCATCCTCTCTTTGTTATTTTGCTCTTAGTCTAGTAGAAGTCCCAATGGCATTTCTACTTTCAACTGCTACTTCTTTAGCCTGTGTCCAGAGTGTGTGTGTGTGTGTGTGTGTGTGTGTGTCTAGGGCTATGAAAAACAATTCTAGTATCAATATCTTTAAAAATAGGACTGTATTGCAGATGTTGTCTACAACTTGAACTAAGCAAAATTAAAAAATGATAAATTCATAACATTAGAAAGATAGCTATTAGACACACAGACTTTGAGAGTTTAGAGAACTTTGTTAGGATTGGCTTTTTTTCTCCCTCTGAATCATGTTTAATGTGCATATGGTACAAAAGGACCTGTTATGGCATAGTAGTATTCATGGGCTCTGGGTTTGCATTCTAGCTCTGCTACTTTCTAGCTGAGTAACCTTAGGCATGTTAAGCTCTCAAAAGCTCAGTTCCTTATGGGAATAATGATAGTACCCACTTCATAGACGTGCTGTGAGGATTACATTTAAAGTGTAGTTAAATAGCATAGATTAGTGCCTAGCTCACAGTCAGTACTGAAAAATGTTAGGCTATCATACCCATTATTATAATCTTCGCTATCTCTTTATTATTAGGAAGCTTGTGTTAATGAAAATCACAGAACAGTAAGCAACAAGACATGGCTGTGAATGAAGTAGGCAAGGTGAGACATGAGAAGCCACAAAATCTCAAAAGTCCTCATGAGACAAAGTGCCACAAGTAAGGTAAGTGGTCAGAAGATATGAAAATTCACAAGTCAGAAATTGGACAAATAGGAACTAGGGGCCAAGGTAAGACTGTGAATTCTCAGCCAAACTCTGAGGAATATAACCTAAGACATCAGCAAGAGAAGAGCACATCAAACAGGTAATTCCTACCTCAGACATAAAGCCTTTTATATACTTCCTCCTGGAACAGGAGTCAACCATAGAGCCTATCTAGTCCAGCATTTTGAATAGGAAACATACAAGTTGTATTACTATTGGAAAATAGTGAATCAGTTGTTGAATAGATTAGAGGAGTATAGCTATCAGAAATATGGGGAAATCCTGACAACTGTAAAATTATTTTCACATTGGACCATTTCCCTAGAGGAGTACTTATATATATATACCATTTTGTTAGTCCCGTTATTATATTTTTTCTTATGTTGCTTTAGACAGTATTTGGTCATTTTATTGTTTCATTTGGTTCTTTTATCTATGGAGGCTTTGTCTAATAAACTAAGTTATAAATATTTCCAGGACAGGATTTTCTGTTGCTGCTACTATTGTACTTTTTAAAATATCCCTACAGAATTTGGGATAATATACTACATAGTAGACTTTCAATAAATGCTTGTTAAAAAAATAAATAGGAATTACTCCCCCTTAGTAAACGGTATTTAGTATAATGAATATTAATAATTCATGAAATTAATGGATGACCTTGAAATCATACTTGACTCTTTCATACCCCACATCTATCGTGTCAGCAAATTCTATTAGTTCTACCTTTGCAATACATCTAGACTAAACACTTCTCATCACTCACATTGCATTCACCCTTGTCCAAGCTCTCTTGCCTGCAGGGCCCTTAACTACATCAGTTGGGCTATACACTGCTCATTACAGGAAGCACCATCCACAGAGACTACAGGGTGAATGATGCTTCTTGGAGTTGTGTAGTGCAATGATCCTACTTGCCTGGATTATTGCAAAAGTCTCCTAACCTTTGTCCTCCACCAGTCTATTCTCAACACAATAGTCAGCTTGATCCTACTAAACCTTAAGTCAGATCATGTCATTCCTCTGCTTAAAACTCTATTGTGGCTCTGTCTCATTCATGGTAAAAGATTAAAGTCCTTGCAAGGCCCCAGATGACATCATCCCACTCTTACCTCTCTAACTTTATCTCCTCCTGCTCATCCTACTTCTCACTCTGCTCTAGTCATTTGGGCTCCTCACTGTTCCTCAGTTATACAAGGCATGTTCCTGCCTCAGAGCATTTGCACTTGCTCTTCCCTCTGCCTAGAATGCTTTTCTCCTAGATATCCGAATGGCTAACTCCCTCACCTCCTTCAGGTCTTTATTCAAATCTTACCTTCTCAGAGAGACTTTCCATGACACCCATAATTCTCATTGCAACCTCATGCCCTGTCTGCTTTTCCACTTTATTTTTCTCCTCAGCCCTTATTATCATCTAACCCCCCATATGTTTTACTTATTTATCATCTGTCTTTCCCCTACAGGAATGCAAGCTCTATGAAGGCAGAGAGCTTTGTCTCTTTTGTTTACCACCTTATACCCTGCCCCCAGCACCTGAAACAGTATCTGGCACAAGTTGAGAGCTTAATAAATACTTGCTGAAATAATGAATGAGAGATAAAGACAAGCTGGCACTTATAAACATAAGCCACTTTCTTGTATACACTAAGCGGAATGAGTAACCAATTAGTCTAAAGTCTTGAAAACAACTTGCCACTGTTATAGGGCTCAAGATTTTTGTAAGCCACTATTAATTTATTAGATTTATGATAAAGATAATAGGCTTGGCTTGTTTTACAATTGGAGTATTTTAGGTAATAACTATATGAAATTATTTTTAAAATATGCAATTCTATAGTGAAGTAGAATTCTAAGGATGGAATGGTTAAACATTTATTAGGAAAAAACTTCTCACTTAAAACTTCTCTAGGAAAGGAGAAATTGCATTTAAAACTTTTCTAGGAAAATTATGGGCAATTTAGAAGCCATACATTTCCAGAGAAACAGAAACCATAGTTGGCCTATCAAGAGATTTCCTCTAGAACCACCTTCTACATCAACTAGATCCATGCCTCAACACCAGCCATCACTCAGAAAGAACCCCCTAAGTATCAGGAATACAAATTCTTACACCACTATGTAATATTTTTAAATAGAGAAAAACAACCAAACAGTGAGGAAATATTTTACGAGCAAAATAAACAGAGACAAAAAAATACTGGGTATCATAAAACCAGGACAATTTCAAAACATAATCCAAAGTAAAAGATTAATATAACAATGGGTTGCAATTATATAATGGACTTTCCTTGGATACCAAAATGCATTAGAAAGCCCATTTAATTCTCATGCCACTGTCTGGTCATTTTAGTTCCCATTCTACCAGAAAGTGAAATATCTGTGTTTTCTCACCTTGGTCTCTTTACTTCTATGAATTCCTGAGCTTTAGTAAAGACAAATTCTCAATCAGAATCTGATTTCATTGTAGAAGTCTTATTTCCAAAAATCTAACATTAGATTTAGAACAGAATTTTTCCCTTTTGCACTTTTATTTATTAGCTTTTCAGGCTCTATGTAAAATAAAAATAATAAACTCAAAAGAAAGAAAACATTGTTGAAATCAAAGACTCTTTTGGAACAGAAGAGGTCTCTCATTTGCCAGATGAGGAAATGGAGGTCCAAAGGACTGAGACAGATAACTTTTTAGTGGTGGCAGCCAATTTCCAATCGGAAGCCAGGTTTAAGGACTTCCAGTCTTGTGGTCTTTGTCCCACACTATACTGTGGGAATGCTACAGCAACAAATTACAAAAAAAAAGCAAAGAATTATGTTAAGTGGAATTACTTATCATTTGAATCCAAAAAATATCAGATTCCCTCTTTCCTACAAAGAAAAATTAAGGCTTTCTCTAAAGTGTGGCATACGAAGGTTCTCACTACTTGTAAGAAAAAAATGTCTTGTAGGGAAGATTTTGCTTGGTAATTAGTATTTAATAACTTAGGAAATAATGAATGTAGATTAATTTATTGTTTTAAGTACTCTTTACCAGTTCTCAAATCCAAGAGACTGTTCCCATATTTGGTTGCAAGAATGAAGTATTTTAGAAAATGTATAGCTTATTTTGGTGTATTCTTTCTTTATAAATATGCAAAAGCCTATTTCCATTCTTCCAACTTTATCCCAACTCTACTTTGCAGTTCAGTATGCACAGCAAAAGAAATGGTAAAGTAAGCATAAAAGACACATTTACAAAACATAAGTATTTCTGTGTCTATTACAAATTGAAAGTCAAACTACTGATAGTTGTTTTTCCACAGATCCCTACAAAACGCATATATCAAATCAGTGAGCAAACAAAAAGCTTGTCTAAATGTCTTTGTCTTTATGATTAAACTGGTTCACTCATGTGCGCCAGTGAGTGCTGCTTTGACTCCAGGTGGTCAGCAAATCTCTCTGGTTAATGGCGTCCAGAGGAAAACTGCTTTCCTCTCTGTCTAATTCTTTACTGCCTGCCCTTAGCTGCCTGCATTTTGCCCCAGTATGTGAGAGGCTACCTCAGTTACTCGATATTTGCCCCCAGAATGGGGTTAATTTTTGGTCAAAATTGTGATTTCTCTTAATGGTGGAATCAATATTCTGATTCTGATTCTAAATCTCTTATTATAATGAAGAGGTAGGAAAAAATATTCCTTAATCTCGTGCACCCATCCTCATACTCAAGTAGACGTTTAGACATCCATTCATACTCAGCAAATATTTATCAAGGATGTTTCTGGGTCGTAGGTGCTAGCAGTAAGCAAGATTGATTCAGTTCATGCTCTAATAGCACTCAGTCAGGGGTGGGGTGGACAGGAAGTACAGAATAGAGACATTAAACAAACACTGATAGGCATTGTTCAACAACAGTTGGGATATGTGTCATGGAAAGGTAAAAGACGCCATGAGAGCTTGTAAAGGTGAGTGTAATTTAACGTAGGTGAACAGAGACTCCTTGTCCAAGGAAGCAGTGTGTAAACTGAAAAATGAATAGGAATTGGCCAGGGAAGGGGAATAGAGGTAGTGAAAAGTCCCAGGCAGAGGAAACAGCCAGCAGAAAGAAACTTAAGGCATGAAGGTGAGCAGAGGGAACAGAAAAAAGGCCAACGTGGCTGGCATGTAATGAGACAGAAATAGGCTGAAGCCAGACCATACAGGGAGTTAAACATCATGTTGGAGTTTGAACTGTATTATAACCTATGATAGGACTTTGGGAAAGGAGATGACACAAGCATGTTTTTAAAAGATCAATTTGACCACTGTGTGGAGAATGAGTTAGTAGAGATAACCAAAAGGAGGTGTGGCACAAGCAATTAGAAGGGTATCTGTTATAAACTGAATGTTTGTGCCCCAACTTCATATGTTGAAGCCCTAACCCCCAATGTGATGGTATTTGAAGGGGGAACCTTTGGGAGGTAATTAGTTTTAGATGAGATCATAAGAGTGAAGCCCCCATGATGGGGTTATTGTCCTTATAAGAAGAAGAAGAAGAAGAAAGAGATTGCTCTCTCTCCACCATGTGAGGACACAGCAAGAAGGTGACTATCTGTAAACCAGGAAGAGGGCTCTCATTAAGAACGGAATCTGTTGGCACCTTGATCTTGGACTCCCCAGAGTCTACAACTGTGAGAAATAAATGTCTGTTGTTTAAGCCACCCAGTCTATGGTATTTTGTTGTAGCAGCCCAAGCTGACAAAGACAGTGTCCGAGTGGTCCAGGTGTTGGGCTAAGGTGGTGATGGTAAAGACAAAGAGCAATAGATAGATTTTAGAGGTACCCTGGGAGACAGAATTGACAGTACTTGCTGATTGATTGGACAAAGGGGCTAAGAAATAGGTAGATGTTAAGGATGATTCCTAGGTTCCTGACATGAGCAACTGGGAGGATGCCAGAGCCTTTTAATGAGGTAGGAAACATTGGAGGAGGAAAAGATTTGGCACCATAAATTCAGTAATGAACATGTCCAATTTGGAATGTCTATGTAATGGGTACCTGGAAATATTAGGGAGGCAGTTAAATATATGGGTCTGGAACTCAGAAGAGAGACCTGAATGAAGATATAAATTCAGAAGTTGTCAACAGGCAGTTAGTAATTGAAAGGATGGATGTGTGTGAGATTTCTGGGAAAGAGAATTTAGAGAGAAGAGAAGGGGAAAAAAGGGAAGAGGGCTTGTGACTGGCCACAGATCCACACAACAAGCATATATTAGCACATATCACATCAATGAGCAAACAAAACATTTGTATAATTGGCTCTGTCTTTATGATTAAACTGACTCACTCATGCGTGCCAGTGAGTGCTGCTTTGGTTCCAGGTGTCACCATATCACTCTGGTTAATGGACTAGGTCCTGAGAGGGGAAAACCAGCAAGGGGAGACTAGAAATATGAGCCAGAGAAATAACAGGAAAGACAGGAGACCATGGGGTCACGGAAGACAAAGGAAGGTATTTTTTTGAAAGAAGCCAGGACTGGTTAACTATGGCAAATAAGATGTATGCTGTCCATTAGATTTAGCAGCACGAATGTCACCACTGATCCTAGCAAGACAAGTTAGGTAGACGGTAGAATTAGAAGCAGATTATGAGTTGAGGACTATTATATGGAGAAGATCAAAGGATGAATAAACTGTTTCTGGAAGCTTAGTTGTAAAAAATAAATAAATAAATAAAGAGGAGTAGATGGAGTGGTAGGTGGAAGTGGGTGTGAGGGAGGATTTTCTTAAAATAGATATTTGAACATGTTTGAATTCCCAAAAGTTATCTTCAAAAAGAAAAAAAAGTAACTCCACTGAACATAATAATTTTTTCCCAAATATTTGTTTGCTCATGTTATTCTGTGATTCAGGAGATCTAATATCATTTAAAACTTTTGATTGAACTTGACAAAAACAACAAGGCAGGGGTATAAATTATTGTCTGATGACATTGAAAAGTCTGTGGTTAGGGATAACTTCGGATATGGTTGGCTTTAGAGGCTCAAATGATCAAGCAAGAACCAATTTTTTCTCCATCTCTCAGCTTTTCTGTCACCTGTTTATTCATTTAAAAATATTTATTGCAAAGCTACTATGTCTTATGGTCTATTTTAAGCACTGGAGATACAATGATATAAAAAGAGAAGCAAGCCCACTTTCACTATTTCTTTTCAGCATCATACTGGCGGTTCCCCATTTCATTGTACTGGAGGTTCTAGCCAGTAAGGTAAGAAAAAAAGAAATTTAACAATATAAGAAGTGGGAAGAAATAAAACTGATGTTATATTTAGATAATGTAATTATATATTTAGAAATCTCAATGAATCGATAGCTATATTACTAGAATTAATTAACCAGTAAGGTTACTTGATACAAGGTATGGTAGGTAGAATTCTAGGTTTTCCCCAAGGTTCCGGTCCCTCGTGTACATGCCCCATGTAATCCCCTTCCCTTAAGTGTAGGTGGACTTGTGAATATGATGAAATTTCACTCACATAATTAGGTTATGATATGTGGCAAAGGTGAAGGAATTTTGCAGATGCGATTAAGGCCCTCAATCAGTTGAACCTGGGTTGATCAAAAGAGGAGATCATCCTATTGGCCCTGCCTAATCAGATGAGCCCTTTTTAAGGAGAGTTTAGAGGTCAGAGACATTTGAGGCAAGAGAAATGGTCTCCTGCTGGCCTTGAGGAAGCAAGATGCCATGTTTCAGAGAGGGCTACATGACAGGAAATTGCAGTGGCCTCTAGGAGCTGAGAGTGGCTGCTGGAGGACAGCCAGTGTAAAAGAAGAAACTCAGACCTACAAGTGCAAGGAAATGAATTGCACCAGTAATCAGTGAGCTTGGAAGAAGCCCCTCAGCCTGAGATGAGATCATAGGCCCAGCTGACACCTTGATTTCAGCCTAGTGAGACTCTAAGCAGATGACGCCACTAACTCATATCCAGGCTACTGATTCATGGAAACTGAGATAATAAATTTGTTTTTTAAAATGCTAAGTTTGGGGCTGGCCCCATGGCCGAGTGGTTAAGTTTGCCCACTCCGCTTCGGCAGCCCAGGGTTTCACTGGTTCAGATTCTGGGCGTGGACATGGCACTGCTCATCAGGCCATGATGAAGTGGTGTCCCACATAGCACAACCAGAAGGACCTACAGACAGAATATACAGCTATGTACTGGGGGCTTTGAGGAGAAGAAAAAAAAAAAAGATGCTAGGTTTGTGATAATTTGTTATGCAGCAATAGAAAACATATATAAGGTCAATATTCAAAAATTCAATTGTTTTTGTGTATATCAGCAACAAACAGAAAATCTAAAAAGTTTGCTACCATTTGGAATTACACAAAAATATCAAATACCTATGAATAAATCTAATAAAAGAATGCAAGACCCTTCTACACAGAAAACTATAGAACTTTGAGATAAATTGAAGATAACTTAAATAAATGGAAACATATGCATTTGTTCATGGATTAGAAGTTTCAATGCTGTAAAATGTCAGTCCTTCCAAATTAATTTACGGATTCAATGCAATCCCAATGAAAATCCCAACAGGTTTATTTGTGGCAAATAGCAACCTGACTCCAAAATGTATATGAAAATGCAAAGGGCCAAGAATAGCTAAAACTCTCTTAAAAAGAAGAACAAGGTAGGAGGACATGGTTACCAGTTACCAAAGTTTACTATAAAACTATAATATAATATGATGTAGTTTTAGTGTAGTAAACTAAAGATAAAAGATTTTAAAACCTCTTACAAATCAAAAAAGAAAATACAGCCAACTCAATAAAAAAGTAGGCCAAATGCTTAACAGTCCCTTCTGGGAAAAGGATATCCAAATGGCCATATGAAAAGTATATTTCATTAGCATTCAGCCTCATTAGTAATTATGAAAATGCAATATGATATACTACACATCCATACATAAAAGACTGGTAATACCAAATGCTGCCTACAATGTTAAGCAACAGATACGCACCAGGGTGGAAGAGTAAATTGGTACAATCACTTTGGAACATAATTTGGCAATATATTCTAAAGTTGAACATATGTATACTCTATGACCTAGCAGTTCTACTCTTGAGAATATATCCAATAGAAATGCATGCATATGGGGCCGGCCCGGGGGCCAAGTGGTTAAGTTTGCAGGCTCTGCTTTGGCTGCCCAGGGTTTCACCAGTTTGGATCCTGGGTGCAGACATGGCACTGCTCATCATGCCATGCTGAGGTGGTGTCCCACATAGAACAACCAGAAGGACCTACAACAGAATATACAACTATGTATTAGGGGGCTTTGGGGAGAAGGAACAAGAAGGAGGAGGCGGGGGGGGGGAGGGGGAGGAGGAGGAGAAAGATTAGCAACAGATGTTAGCTCAGGTGCAAATCTTAAAAAAAAATTTAAAAAAAGAAATACATGTATGTATTCATCAAAGACATTTACAATAATGTTGAGTGACAGAAACCAGGCACATAAGAATATATATTGTATAATTCCATTTATATAAAATTTGAAAACTCAAAACTATGTTTCTAATAGTCAAGAGGAGGGGGGCTAATGATTAGGAGGGGCATGAAGTGGGTAATGTTCTATTTCTTTATCTGGGTGGTAGTTAAATATAGGTATTCACTTAATAATACTCTTTTTTACTCAAACATTTGTTTTGTACATTTTTTTCTGTATGTGGGTGATACATCAATAAAAAAGATTTTAAAAATAAGCCAAGCTTCCTGCCCTCATGGATTTTATATTCTACTCTGAGGATCCCTGCTCTCCTCCATGCTGTTTGACTTCAATCTCGGGCCTCAAGTGGTGGGAACTGGTAGGAAGATGGCTGCTGGCAGCCCCTAGTCTACAACTTACCATGTTCAAACAAGTAGATGCCAAGGCGTACTTGTCTTACAGGCTCAACAAAAGTCCAAGATGCTTCTTTCTGGCTCTAATTGGGTGATGCACCCATCCCAATCACTGTGGCCGGTGTGAGGCTCTTATTGGCCAGGCTTGAACCACAGCCAACACTGAAACCAGAATCAAATGTTGTCAACTTCACCAGAACACATCAAATAGAATGAGGAAAGATGTGGTTCTCCAGAAAAAGAAAAAACAAAACAAAACTGAGTTCCCATTTCAGAAAAGGAAATAAATGTGGGCTGAAAACCCAGCAAATGTCCACAGTGGGTCTCCTGCAAGTGAAAATCCAGATTTGCTACTTCCTAGTAGGTCAACTTCCCTTTAATCTCTGTCATTTTACCACATATATTTCAGGGATTTGGCTTGCTTACTTCTTCCACTGCTAATGTAATTGCAAATGGACTCTCTTCTTCTCATTTGTCAGCTGAGAAATAGGGTACTTTCCCCCACGCCATTTCTGTTGCTCTGGCTTTGAAATAAGCCAAAAACAATCAACCAAACAAACAAAAAATAACAACAAAAATCCATTTAAACTGTTTCTGCTAGAAACTACAATATAACAAGAAGATTAATGAAAATAATCAGACCTTGGAAAATAAATTCTATTTCTACCTACCTTTAGAGGCTCCTTCAGTTGCCTCAGGGGCTGCTTCCTCTGGTAAGCTCTCTTTACCACCCCCATCCCTTATCTGAGTTACTCAGCTCCTCTGACTGCTCACTTACACTATATGGTAATTTTCTTTACTTATCTGTCTTTCCCATTGCCTCATGCGTTCCTAGAGGATAGGGTTTTGGCCTTTATCTCAGTACAAAGCTCATTATCTGGGACATACAAGGTAGAGGGTCAATAACTATTTTCTGAATGAATGAGTGGTTCGCATTCTAATTGCATTTAGTCCTGATAACAGTCCTGTGACATAGAGATTATTAACCTGCAGCTTGGAGAGGTAAGGTAAGAGACTTGCTCAAGATCACACACAGTAAGTGGAATCAGGATTGGAGCTTGAATGTATCTGATGTCAAAGTCTGGGCTCTCGGCCGCTGCCTTGGTCAAAACTGTTCATTTATTTAGACTAAGGTTCAAACTCCAGCTTGCAAAAGTTTTCCCTAACTGGATCCTACCTGCCTTTT
Organism: Equus asinus; assembly: GCF_041296235.1. NCBI lineage: Eukaryota > Metazoa > Chordata > Mammalia > Perissodactyla > Equidae > Equus > Equus asinus. The sequence goes on along the minus strand of NC_091795.1, from coordinate 48,787,346 downwards.
TAAGCCTTTCCGTCATTGTTTACCTTCATGCATCTTTCCTCACAGCCCCTGAAACAGACTTAGGTTTTCCTACCTCTTGGTCTTTGCTGGGCTCTGCCAGCTCAGCCTACTAAAATCTTATCCCTTCTTCAAGAGTCAGCTCAGATGACATCTCTTTTATGAAATGTTCCCTTATCATTTAGCCAGAAGTGACATCCTCCTTCTCTCAATTGTCATATCATTTATTCCCTGAACCATGGAAATGACATTTATGACATTCTAGCTCTTGTTCAAGGTATTAGTGGACCTCTTAGTTTCCATATTAGACTACTACACTATGGCTTGTCCTCTCCATGGCCCCTAGTACAGTGACTCACACATAGTGACTTAAAAAAATTGTTGGAGCCTTGTGACTGAGTGGTTACAGTTCTGCACACTCCACTTCGGCAGCCCGGGTCTGTGGTTTCGGTTCCCAGGTGCAGACCTACTCCACTCACCAACCATGCTGTGGAGGTGTCCCACATACAAAAAAAAAAGAGGAAGATTGACACAGATGTTAGCTCAGGGCTAGTCTTCCTCAAGCAAAAAAAGAGGAGGATTGGCAATGGATGTTTGCTCCGACCAAATCTTACTCAGAAAAAAGAAAAAAATAATTATTGGATGACTTAATGGTGGTAGTTGTGCCTTCTTGGTATACCACCCATTTCCCTCACTGTCTAGGTCTTAGGACTGTGTGTATCATTGTTAAGTCTGCCCTCATATCCTATATCCTCCTCATATCCCATACTATGTGTTCTCTCTTGATACTCAAAGTGATCTTATGCATTCGGAATTACCAGCTATTAAATTGGGAAACTGAAGTATAGAAGGGGCTTTTGATAACTGTTAACAACATGGCATGGTTTCACAAATAGTTTGAAGATGTGGCTTTGTGAATAATATTTTTTAGTTTAGAAGGACTAGTGACTACGAGAAGAAAAATAAAAGAATTTATTCTGGTTGTTTCTAGAGATGAGGTAATTTGGTCTGCTCACAGTAAAACCTCAAATTAACCAGAACTCAATTAACTGGCACCTCCAATTACACAGACACATAAAGCAGAGAGAAAGAGAGGATTTGCCCTTAGTAGAAAGAGACAAATGACGACAGAACAAAATGTTATCAGGGGTGCATTAAAATCAGCAACTAGCAGCATGTGTCCTCTTCTAAATAACAGCATCATTTCCAGAAATGAAGCAACTCAAAATTCCAAATTATGCAACGAGACAGAAAGATAAAAGGGTTTAACCAGAGAATTCATTTAATCTGCTTTATGTCATTTCCCACAAATTGTAGTCAAGCAGTGTTATATCAAAAGACTATAGTGAGCTGCTTTGGAGTTGTGCGTAAGTATAATATTCCTTAAAAAACAACAACTTTGTAAACTTGTTTAAGGAAAGAATTATAGCAACTAAACTAACTAGAAACGTAAGGTCATTTTCAAAAAGAGACCAGAATCCTCAATGTGCAGCTGGAGCAGAAGATCCTGGTGTGCCTTGTTTTCTGCCATATTGCAGGCTTCTTCAATGATCAGGTTTCGGGTTTCACAGCAGCAACTGACTCAAAGTGATTATTTAGCCTGCAAAAGAGAAAAGAGTAAAGGGACATGATTGCGGTACTGAAAACTGCAATTACAGGGGGCACATGAAAATTGATCTGTTCCTCTTTTTAATCTGGTTGAACAATACAGGAACAAGAAAATTTAAAATAAAGTTTTAATATGAATGGAAATACCAGAGAAGTATGATTTTAGGTGGCATTTGTAAAGAAGTACTATTCACAATGGCAAAGTGGGGCATGGAGAAAAAGGCTGAAATAAGATATGTATTTTTAACTGAGCAGTCACACATAGCATTTAATGAAAACTCAACAAACTCAACTTTCAGGTGATTAGAACCCAAACTTGTGGTAACACTGAAGATTCTGCTGGAAGAATACAACAGATAGCTATTATAATAAATAGGGTTGGAAGAAAATTAGCATGTTGAGCAAAGGGTCAATATGTCAAATCTGTTCACATGATGATGACGATGATAGCTGGTGTCTTCACAGCTACTTCCCCGTTATTTATTGTTAAAAAAATTCTCTGAGTTTCTTTTTGTTTTGTTTTGGTTTTCTCCATTTCCTGGATTACCTTCCCTGAGCCCCTTCCCACCCCCAACTCTGAACATCCAAATTCTCTCTCTTCATCAAAGAGCCTTTTAAAAATGCAGTTTAATCCAGGAAGTGATCTCTGACCTCACTACTAAGAAAAAGCAAGCGTCTACTCTATCCCTCCTCCGTACCTCTTGTGAGGCAGTAGTCGTTTTCTGCCTTGTAATATGGATATATATTATGTGGCTCATTTCCCCACTAGACCTTAAGCATGATTTATTTCTATATTCTCTACATTATCATTTTTTATATATAGTAAGCAACCAACAAATATTTGTAAATAATTATAAATATGTGTTTAATGAGTGACATAGAGATGAAGTTGCATTGATGTAACTTTCTTTTATCCAGATTCCTTTGACTAATGTGTCATTTTTTCAAAGGCTAAAAATGCAGTTCTTATGACTTCATGGGCTAAGCACTGCCGGTATTCAGCATACAATAGATATGTTCCAGAATCTATATGTGAATTAATCCTATAAATTTAATTATATTTTAATGCCAGAGGGGTCTTGCTATTTAGAGAAACTATGTATAGGATCCTTTTGAAATACTTAGCTCCTCCTAATTTAAATATTTTGTTGTGATTTTAACACACAGGGATGGTTTGATTTTTAAAAAAATACTTATTTACATACAATAAAAGCCACTCTTTTTGGTGCATAATTCTATAAGTTTTGACAAATGCATACAGTCACATAATCAAGAAACAGAACAGTGCCATCACTCAAAAAATTCTCTCTTGCTGCCCCTTTGTTAGCCCAGCCCCTCACCACAGACCCCTGGAAACCATCCGTCTGTTCTCTGTCCCTATAGTTTTGCCTTTTCCAGAATGTCATATAAGTGGAACCAGATAACACATATAGCCTTTTGAGTTTGGCATCTTTCACTTAGCATAATGCATTTGAAATTCATCCATATTGTTGATGTATCAATAGTTCATTTCTTTTAATTGCTGAGTTATATTCCATTGTATAGAGATATTATAGTTAAAGAATATTTGGATTATTTCCAGGTTTTGGCTATTATAAATGACTGTGTTATAAATATTCAAATACAGGTTTTTGTGTGAACACCTTATACTTTCATTTCTCTTGGGTAAATACCTAGGAATGGGATTACTTGGTCATATGGTAAATATGATCTGTAACATTTTGCATCCCCATCAACAATGCATGAGATTGCTCTGCATCCTAACCAGCACTTGGTATTATAAATTTTGTTTTTAAAAGCCATTCTAGTGAGTATGTAGTGGTATCTCGTGATTTTAATCTGTGTTTCCTGAATGACCAAAGATGTTGTACACCTTTCTATGTACTTATTTGCTATCCACATATCTTCTTTGATGGAATATCTGTTGAAATCTTTTGTCCATTTTTTAAAAATTAGGTTGTTTATTTCTTCTGGTTTGTTTTACTTAATTTTAAAAATCACATAATTTTGTAGAAAAAGAAGAAAATTAAAATCACCCATGAATCCACACTAAGAGAACTATATTAAAATTTTGGTATATGTACATCCAGACTATTGTTTTGTGTAGGTTAACATGTTACAGTCAGCCCTGGTAGTCTAGTGGTTAAGATTAAGTGCCTTCACTGACACACCCACCTGTGTTCTTTCCCAGTCAGGGAACCATACTACCCATCTGTCGGTTGTCATACTAAGGAGACTGTGTGTTTGCTGTGATGTTAAAAAGCTATGCCACTGGTATTTCAAATACTATCAGGGTCACCTGTGGTGGACAGGTTTCAGCAAAGCTTCCAGACTGAGACAGACCAGGAAGAAGAACCTGGCCACTCACTTCTGAAAAAATTGTCCATGTAAACCCTATGAATATCAGCAGAGCGTTGTCTGATATAGTGCCAGAATGTGAGAGGATGGTGCAAAAGACCAGGCAAGATTCTGCTCTGCTGTCCACAGGGTCCAATGTTACAGATATGTAAACTGAACTTCCTTGTTTGCACCAGCCTAAATATGCAAACAAGGTCAGTAAGTAGTGACAACTCAGATGTTACTCACGTTCATTTCTACACCTTGCTCACAAAATGCTAAAGATAGGAGAATGGAGGATTCTTCAATGGAGAAACTAAACAGCCTCAGAAAAAAAATATTTTCATATACTAGCATTTGGTAATCTGCCGATAAAAAGGCTAGTGCACTAACTGATCACCCTAAGAGAACCCCACCATTTAACCTGTCCTCCTCACCCCAGTAAGGGTTTCAATTTACTTTTTTAGTTGATTTTCTCACTTAAAAAAAGAACAGAGACCCAAGAGTCACAAGACAATTAAGAAAAGCCGACAGCATCAGAGGTAACAAACAAAAAAGGAACTCAGGAAACAAAGATGATGCAGGAAGCAGAAAAAAAAAAACTTTTTAAGAAAGCTTTTGAAAATTAAAAAGATGATCACTTAAAAAAAAGTCCAAAAGATCAGGAGGAGGACATTGAAGACACCTCCTAGAAAGTCAAACGAGACAAAGAGATGGAAAATAGGAGAAAAAAACGTAAGAGACTTAAAAAAATCAAACAGAAATTCCATCATTCAGCAAGTTAGAGTTCCAGAGAGTACACAACAAATGTGAAGGAGAAAAAATAAATGAAATCCAAGAAAATTTATCTGATCTGAAGAACATGAATCTCCAGGTCAAAATATCCAGCCCAATGAATGAAAAAAGGCCAAAACAGGATATGATGATGAAATATCAGAGCACTGAGAATAAAGATCATAAAAGCTTCCACAGAGGGGGAAAAAATGATTGTATCCAAAGGAAGGGGAAACAACCACCTCAGGCTTCTCAGCAGCATCACTCAATTCTAGACGACAATGGAATATTATCTTCAAAATTCTGAAGTGAAATTATGTTTAGCTAAGAATTTTATATCCAACCACCAATACTGGGTGAGCGTAGAATAAAGACATTTTTAGAGATTTAAGTTATCAAAAATTTATATCTTATGTACTCTTTCTTAGGAAATTATTATTTCAGTGATATAAGAGATTCAAGAAAGAAGAAGACAGAGAGTCAGGAAATGGGCAAGCTAACCTAGAGAATGTCCTAGGGTGACAGCCATGCCTCAAGCCTAGGGCGCAGTCAGTCCTTATTAGATCTAGGGGACAGAGGGATTTTTTTTTTTGAAGAAAAAATGGAACTGATAGATTGTTTGATGGTTTTGTGTTTGGAGGTTTGGAAAAAAATACTGCTAGCCATTTGACATTTGAAAATCTTTATGTAGTCATAATTATGTAAATACTGAGTGCTGAATTAATCAAAATATTTTTGCCTTATGATATTTTTGCCAAACAGTCCTGCCATGTGACATTTAAAGAATATGATAAAGCCACAGAGGGAGGAGGTGGGGAAGGGAAGTGGAGGTGGAGGTTGAGAACAGAGCTAAATCTTCAGTTATCATAACAGGATGTCAATAGACAATGTCTTAAGTTGATAAATCAAGAAACGCCTGAATGAACAAATTATTTAAACAGAAAGAGGTCAATAATAGATAAAACAACTAGAAGTTCAAAGTGGTGGCCTCTCAAGAGCAGTATGGGTAAGAGATGGAGCAGACGTCCCACTGTATCCCCATGTAAGTCTTTTAGAATAACTTATTTTTTCAGTACCATGTGTATATATTACTTTGATGGAAAAAAACACAAAAATTAAATAAAAAATATTTGCAGACACTTTTCAGATGGAATTAGAATTGATGGCTCAAAATGCCTAACATTCTTTGGGTTTTTGCTATATACCGTAAAATTGTCTTCCAGAAGTTATCACTTTTACTACCACCAGCATATATGACAAGAATCCATTTCCCTACATCTTCGCCAACCTAGGTTATGTTTTTAAATCTTTGTCAGTTGGATAGGGAAGAAAAAGTTTCTATTATTTGAAGTATGTTTTCTTTAAGTAAGTCCTACTTATAGTGGAGGCTAAATGGCGTTCTCTCAGTTTCCTTCTTGTTGAGTTCCTGGATTAACATTTGATAAAATTATTAATCTTCTATGTGAGCATATGTCTTAAGATCTAGACTCTAGATCTAGAGGAACTGCAAGAATTGCCTTTATTGTGAAGTAACAGAAAATATATCCCAAACTGAATTATTTATCTGCTTGCCCAAACAAGGGCCTCTTCCTGACTTCCCTATTTCTATTAATGTCCCTAGTAATTTTGGACCCTTCCCTCCATATTTAGTCAGCCATCTAACAAATCAACTTTGTCTCTACGTAGACTCTTATACCCGTTGCTTCCTTTCTGTTCCCTCTCTTAATGCTCAAATGTTGCTTTTGCTTTCATGAGAATTTTGATAGATATATCCAAATTACCCTTCCAAGAGATTTTATGTGAATTTATATTTCCACCAATAGTGTAGGAGAACAACTGCATCCTCAAGCTGTCAACAATACTTATTATCCACAAGCTTTTTGATCTTTATCAATCTAGTGAGTGAAAAATAGATTACACTTTGTTGTTATTTTGATTTGTCTTGTTTATGTAAGTGGGTATAATGTGATATTTCTGCCTACAGCTCAGTAACCAGCATTAGGTCACATAGATAGACTCAGTGCCAGAGCATTAGCAATGCTTTCCAGCCTCTACAATGGCAGGCAAGGAGGAAGAGGGCTGGAATGGATGTTGAAGCCATTATCAATTTTTTCATTTATGACTTTTGGGTTTTATGTCCTTCTCCATCATAAGATTAAAATTCCAACCATGATTTTTTTTCACTTTTTATTACAAAAGCATTCAAATACATAAAATATAGAGACTAAAGAACTTTCATGTATCTGTCACATGAAGTTATGTTAAATATTAAAAAATTACTAACAGTCTATATTTTTGTTTCATCTATCCCACACCTAATTATTTTTCTCGTTCCCCCCCCAAAAAATCTCAGATATATTATTTCACTCTTGAATACTTTAGTATGTTTCTCTAACAAGTAAGGACTTTTTATTGATGTATAATATATATACATTAAAATTCATGGCTCGATTAACTTTCACAAAATGAAAACACTCATGTAACCACATCTCACATCAAGAAATGGAACATTACTGATCCAGGTACTCCAGAAGACCCCTTTTTGTCCTCTCCAGGTTACTACTATAGGGGAGGAGAAAGTTTTCCCCATCACTCTTAGGGTCCCTGGCTAGGTCTAAAAATTAAACTGACAAAAACAGATTAACAGGAGAAAAGAATACAAATTTATTTAATATATAAGTTTTACATGAGCATAGGAGACTTCATAAGGAAGTGAAGACCCAAAGAAACAGACCGGTGTATTTTTATGTTAGGTTTGGTAAAGAGTGGACAAGTCATAGAGGAACATGATAAGTTAAGAAGCATGAGGTAATTGTAGTAAGTTGGGGGAAGTTTAGCAAGGCCTGTTTGTTAGGATTCTTCTTGGCGTCCCTTTGTCTTCCAAGATAAGGATGCTCCTTTTCTCCAGGTATAGGGAGGGTACCTCTCACATGAGAAGTTTATGACCTGTTTCAGAGGGTGGGATGGGGGAGCGATGGAGGGAAGGTCAGAGTCACCTTCCTGCTTTGCCATTTTCTCAAACTCCTTCAGCTTAAAATATTCAATATACCAAGGTGTCATATTTTGTGGTAGTGTATCCTGAACCCCGTCACTACCCTACCCCCAAAGTTAAGCACTATTAGCTTCAATTAGTTTTGCCTGTTTTTGAACTTTATATACATAGAATTGCATTACAAACTCTACATATATAAATGGTAGCATATTGTTTGGTGTCTGGCTTACTTCACTCGACATTATGCTTATAAGATTCATCCATGTCATGTATAGCAATAGTTTCTTTGTTCTCATCACTCTAGAGTATTTCATTGTATAAAAATTCCATAAGTTTTTAACCATTCTATTGAAGGATATTTGGGTGTTTCCAATTTTTGGCTATTGCAAGTAGTGCTGTTATGATAATTCTTACACGAGTCTTTTACTGCACATATGTCTGCATTTCTCTTGTGTATGTACCTACGAGTAGCATTACAGAATGATAGGGTATGCTTATGTTCAGTTTTAGTAGATTCTTTCAGTTTTCTAAAATGTTTGTACCAAGTTACACTCCCACAAGTAGTGTATGAGAATTACAATTGTTCTACACTGTCATCAACACCTGGCATTGTCACTTGTTACAAGTTGAGTTCCCTGGGAAGTAGACTATGAGAAGGAGATTATCACGCAGGAAATTTGTTAGGAGGTGCTCTTGGGATCAACACCTATGGAAGGGAAAGGGCATAGGCAGGATTGGACAGAAGGAGAACTTGGGCTGTGATGCAGCTTCAACTAGTGCTTCAGCTGACCCCACAGAGAGCCCCTGCCTTTGGGCCCTGGCACAGCCTCCATCCTGCCACCATGGCTACTCTGTTTATATGTCTATTACATTAGCACTAGAAGCTGATGATGGAGGCTGACTGAAGTCAACCAGCCTAGTCATTTTGTCTCCTGCTTGTTTAGTGCCTCTTCTGTGGTAGATGCTCTCTGCTGGGTGTTAACATGCAATCTTCATACCCACTTTATACCCACTCCCATATGGCCATCCCACCTCAGAGCTTCTTGTCCCTGATCTTCCAACCCTCCTTCTTCCAGACCCTGACCAGTTAGCCAAGCCTTTTGCCACTGCTCATGACTCTGTGTATATTCTAACCTCTAGCCACTTCTCTTTCCACACAAAGTGGATGACAAGTACAATGAGATTAGTATTTATTAAAGCACCCAGTCAGTGGTTGTCAATGCCCAGACTATATACCCCAGGCCAATTAAATAAAAATCTTGGTGGAGCCAGCCCCATGGCCTTGTGGTTAAGTTCACGTGCTCCACTTTGGTGGCCCAGGGTTTTGCCAGTTCAGATCCTGGGCAAGGACATGGCACTGCTCATCAAACCATGCTGAGGTGGCATCCTACATAGCAGAAGTAGAGGGACCTACAAATAGAATATACAACAATGTACTGGGGGGCTTTGGGCAGAAGAAGAAGGAAAAAAAAAGATTGGCAATAGATGTTAGTTCAGGTGCCAATCTTTAAAAAAAAAAAAATCTTGGCAATTGGGACTCAGACATCCGTATTTCTTTAAAGTTTTCCAGGTGATTCCGTTGTTCATCCAAGGTTAAGAACCACTGCTCATGTGTTCAGCTTTCTGCTAAAGCTTGAAAGACAGTGGTTCTCAAACTTTGATGTGCATTAGAATCAACTGGTCAGCTTATTTAAAATGTAGATTCTAAAGCCCCAAACCCAGAGATTCTGATTCAGAGGACTGAATTAAGGCCAAAATCTTTGTACTTTTTAACAGGCACTCAAGGATAGGCGATTCTGATGTAAGTGGATCAAAGATGTAACTATGACAATCTCTGATATAAGTAAACAAAGTTCCTTGGTTTCCAGGAACTTAAATCTCATAGAGAAGCAAGTTATTTTCATTGGTGGCAAAAGGAATTTTAGGAAAGAGTGTTGAAAGCTCATCTCTAGAGGATTTTAGAAATCAGATAATCCATTATCTGCCAGGATGATTTAAGTAAAATCTGTACTTGAAAAACGGAGGGGTCTGAGTTGCTGTGAAACACTATATAAGCTTATATTTAAAGCTCTCCATTAATATTCATGGTGGGCTCTCTTTTCTGCTAAAGCCCTTAGACAACTGGCAGTGCAATTTTCACTGTCAAGAGCACTGCTTCTCCAACTTAATGTGCATAACAATCACCTGGAACTTGTTAAAATGCAGATACAGATTCAGTAGTTCTGGGCTTCTGCACTTCTAACAAGTGGTGGCGTTTCTAATATCCCAGGTCATGCAGCTGGTTTGGCGACCACATTCTGAATAACCAAGATGTATGGCCTCTTGTCCTTCCCCTCCAGCCCACACTTCACCTTATAACAAAGTCTGACCCTCTTTAGCCCTTTGGGTTAAAGCCATAAATCCAAACTGCCTAAGATGTTCAAATCTGGGAGGTTAACTGATCCCATTACATATTCTGCCCTGCAAGTTTGAATGGGGACTTAAATGAGAAATTAAACTAAAATCAAGTACAGATGTTAAAAACAATTAAAAATGTGACCCACACTCTCCACATCTTTTGATTTCAGCAGTTTTATTGTCATGACTTGAGCTCTTATTAACAAGATTTAAAAAGATGTTTTGATAGAAATGATATGCTAAACAACTTATCTGATGACATTGCAAATAAGTAAAATTCTTTTGGAAAGCTATTTAGTAATCTATACCAAGAGACATTAAGTTTGCTTACACCAGAATTGTTTTCATATTTGACTTTATATTCTAATTTCTGATAATTGATCATAAATATTTACTTATACAACAAATATTTGCTAAGTATTTACTACATGTCCTTCACTCTAATGGATGACGAATTAACTAGAAGAAGGAAAAAAGCGTTTTCCATAAATATATTTATTTCAGTATTAACTAAAATGAGAAACTTGGAAACTAAATCTTCAACACCTGGGGAATAATTATGTAAGTTTTGTTAGAACAACTCAGAGGAGTAGTTCAAGACATTAAAAATGCTGTGTCGATTACAAAACTGTATGTGAAAGCAATACAGATGCCAAAAACTGTAGAAGCAGAAAAATGAAATAAAACCTAGAGAGGTAGAATTTAAAACAGTATTGTTATAATATTACAATAAACAAAACATTGCCTTAAAAAACGTATTCAAAAAACCACACACACACAAATGTGAAGCAGCTTGGATACTGTAAGGGTTCATTTCTTTGCCTATTGATGCAATTTTTTTAAACCTTCTCTTACGTCAACGAAAACATTTCTGTCCCTTCCTTCCTCCATAGCCTGCTTTTTCCTGCCCGTAAATGTAGGCAGGAGATATTGGTGTGGTAATCTAGAGCTCTCCAGTGACTTACAGCGAGAAAAATAACACAGTTTCCTGAAGAGGTTGGCAAATATTATGCAGATATTTTATATCTGTTATCAGCTGTGTCAATGCCATGGACTCTACAAAGCTAAAACCAGGCAGCGAGATATTCTTTCAGCTATTTTTCTTAGGCGTTATTGGTTCTTGTATATATTTTCCTCATATTGCAAACTTTTTGAATATTGGATTTTTTTAGTTGTAAATGTCAGTTTGTTTATACTCAAGTTTACTCAGAGTTGGAATCCCTAAGTAATTCTTTAAGTTTGATAAGTTTCCAGATATAAAGACATAATTTAGGGAGAGAGGGTGGGAGTGGTAAGACTTTTTGCTGGGAAGATAATGGAGAGCAAAACTTCTCAAAGGTGTGTGTGTGTGTGTGTGTAAACTACAGCAGCCGGTGGGTAATTAATGGTGTCAGGGTGAGAGTGGAGAAGAGGGGAAAGGAGTTTGGGATTTTTGCAGAAAGTTAGAGTGCAAGGTTCAGGGATGCTGCCCTGAAAACTGTTAATTTTTATTCTCCTCTCATCCTTTCACCTACCAAAGACTTGCCAGGACTGTGAAGAATAGATAAAGATACACAGAACTACACAGAAGGATCGAGGAAGTAATAAGCCTATTAACGGCAGAGATTTTCTCATGGTTACTGTGAGCTAATTTGAAAAACAGTGCTGCTGAGTGGTGAAGAAAGGATTCTCTTATATTCAGACTTAGGGTGATACCTATTCCTTCTAGGCACCATTCATATGGATGAGTTTGTTTCTCTGCCCTATGTCAAAAAATTAAGAGGAATGACTCCCGGTTTGCCCTCCTCCTTACGCTCCTGACACACAGTGGTGAAGGCAGGTAGCTTGGGCATACATTAATTTTGTATGGAGGAAGTTTTTGCTCAGTGACCTTGGAAAAGCCCAATGCTAATGTATTACAGCAGGTGGCAGCCTTTCCCTGGGAGAGAAGAGCTCATCTTACCTAATGCAAAATTGTTTTAGTTTTACAGCTTTTCTTTGATATAAGTGTTAGGTGAATTACCTAGTTAAGATTGGCTTTACAACAGAGGGAAGAGGAGCAGGGACCCTAGAACCTGGAAAAAGTGGGTGTGGGCTCACTTCCAGGACCCAGCCCTGAAGCCACTGGCTCTCAGTTAACTCAGTGGCTGCCCTCAGGGAACCTGGTCAAGTTCAGACTCAGAACCAACAGGTGTTGTGGATGAAGGCATCTGCTTGAAGCTCAGAAGGGGGCTTTGAGCAAGAGTCCACAGGGAGGTACAGAACGGACCCAAAGACACAGAATCGGAGCAGATCAAGAATTACCTTCTTGTATATTGTAAGGGAGGGCATTTGATAACAAAAGTGCCCCTTTTTCATTCCAGATCTGTAAAGCAACCTTTTCAACTAATCTGCCAAATGTTTTGAAAAAGTTATTAAAGTTTGCAAAATTCCTAGTGGAAAGCCAGACTGGGTGGAGAAGCTTGACACTAGAAATATATCCAGTTTGTTTCTGCTTTGTTAATGGTAGGATTATATTTTATCATTTATCAAGAAGGTACTGCGTAGAAAGCGAAGTTATTCAAAACTTAACATGAATGAAGAGACATTTACTAAAGTCCCTACAGATGGATTTGCTTTGTGCCTAAAGGCAATTGGGTGATGAGACAGGAGTAGGAGCAGACAGAAATCAATGTGCTAACTTTGACTATTAAAATTAAAATTAAATAAAGTTAAAACTAAAAATTCAATTGCTCAGTTGTGCTAGCCGTATTTCAAGAGTTCAATAGACACATTTGGCTAGTGGCTACCATATTGGACAGAGGAGATTATTGACTATTTTCATGATCACAGAAAGTTCTACTGAATAGCACTGGACTAGAGGGAAAAACCAGGGAGTGATGCCAAGTGAAAAAGTAGATAGTTAAGAACAAACCTTCCATGTAATACTAAGTATTGTTACAATAATTCCTAAGTGTGTCAGGAGTTCAAATAGAGTATTCCATATAATCCTCATGGCAATCCACGACTATAACAACAATGCTGCAGACATTTGTTGAAACCTTACAGCAGGCCAGGCACTAAGGGCTCTGTTGTAATAACTCAGTCTTTGCAAGAATGCAATGAGGTCAATACTATTACTGTCCCTATTTAACAGATGAGGAAACTGTGGCAAAGAGAGAGTTAGCAATTTACCCATAGTTACCTGGCTTGTAAGAACAGCTGGGATTCAAACCCATGTTTTTCTGGGTTGTAGTAATTAGAGAGAAGACATGGAAATTGACTAGGACACTCTGTATGTGAGTAAAATTGGCTTTTAAGCCCCTTTTTCCTAAGACAGACCCAACTCTGGGAGTCTCTGTCACATGATTGTCTTTGGCTGGAGAAGGCTTTATGCCAATTCTGATAAAGTAACAATGATCCCCTGTTAACCAGGATGTGAGCCACTTCCTTCCCCGCAAAGCAGAATCTGCTGTTTGCACAAAGGAAGTTGGTTTCTCAGAAGCTCACCTTTGCAGAAACAGGTCTGTTTGGGTGAAAATTTTGAAGTAAAATATTCTTGTTTAAGACTAGAAGTATATGTGGGAAAATGCTATTTTCTCTAGGCGGCGAGATTATGAAAAATTGTTTTATGTTCAGCTATAGTGGTAACTTTTACATAAATATGTGTAATAAAATTTTAGAAATCAAAGCCAGACACTGCATCATAAAAATTGTTAATTGATTATAATATCTTAGGCTTTTGATAATACATCAAATGTTTTTTATCTAATAGCCAATAAAAAACTTTGAGTGCTAAATACTTTAATCAATAGCAGAGGAAGTGTGTAATTTAATTATAAGCTTACAAAGGGCATTAAACAATGTGCAGGTACTCAGTGCTTCTCTGCAGATGGGGACTCAGTTGCTTCGTGTCCATGGCCCTACAGACGGCTGCCTTATGTCATCCAGTTAAAGCTGAAGCACAGTTTGGCTGATAAAACAGAGATTCTGTGAATCACACATGAATTTTATCATCAGCACCAAATGGTCTCTAAAAACTGGTAAACTTGATGTGGGGAAAACAAAAGGGATCTTTTCAAACTACAGCATAGGTGTTTATCTTTCCCAGGTGAGCCTCATTATGTAGGAGAGCCGTTACTGAGTATGTTGCAGTGGAGTCAGAAAAAAAATAAAGAGGTCAGTCAGTAATTGCTAAGGTTTTTTTCTCCTGTAAAATTATGTCTTTGTGATGGTTTTACTTTAGTAGTATTTCTTTATATACTTTTTAAAAGTTATATTCTTTTAAATTTATACACATTTTAAAGTTAATTTTCTTTAATTAAATTTGGTGTGCTGCTAAAGGATTTCTTGGTATACTTTTAGTCAAACCTATAGGTGAGTCTACTATGAAATGAGAGCCAAATGAAATTGTAGCCAAAAACGTTTTCAAATATCTAAGTATCCGGATTGAGTGCAGCTTACAGCATCATTGACTTTAATGGTCAAATAAAGGGATTTTTAGGTACAAAAGATAACTCCGAGGAAGGATCAAGTGATAATGTAGCACCAAAGAACCAAGAATTCACTCCTCATTTCCTCACTTCCCCACCTCTCAGGCTTCCATTTAAAAGCAGTACCTGCTAACTTTAGAGGGTAATTTAAGTGAGTTGGCTAGAGTCTTAAAGCTAAGGAAAAACAAAAGATGTGAATTCCCAGCAATCGTCTGTCTAGGCAGGCAGTTGGAGATGAGAAAGAATGAACTGAAAAAGGGCAACAGGTTTATTCCACAGGTGGTGTATGCAGCTGCAAGGACTCTGGCGAGACAAGCCCTTCTCAGAAACACAGAGAAATATTCAGCCTTGTTCGCTCTCATTCCCTGTAAGAGGACAAACCTGGCAACCTTAAAAAGAAAGAGTCCTGGAATCACACCAGGCTCCTTTGTGTGTCCTGTTTGACTGAAGGCAATTTGAAGCAAACAGAAACCTGAGATCAATTCACTTTTTAAAAAAATCTATATATACACACACATAGGTCTATGTATTTTTTTTTTGCCTGATGATACAAATCCACCTTTGCCAATTAAATTTTCTTTGCAGATGACTTAGAGCTACCTATTTGTCTGCTCTGTTCTGCTTTTCATAGTTAGATAATATTTCAAATAATTTTTCTTTTTGCTTGAGGGAAATAACCAAGCTAGGGTCACTGATCTGACACCCGAACATGTTCATTCTTGGTTTCACACTGCACATCTAGTTTCGTAAAGCTGCGTTTAGGCTTTGGTTTATAGCGTTCAGTTTGCAAGTGTATGCTCTACTCTATTTTATTCTCACCCTCTGGCTTTTCACGGGTATGTGCTTTGCTCAAGTGTCCCCAGAGACCTGGAAGGACTGGCTAGATGGATGAGCTACTCACACAGCTGTTTACATGGATTATCTTAAAAAGTGGGTATTGCTTCTCATTTGTGGAATGAGAAAACTTCAAGGAAGATAGGATTTAGATCTTTCTTTTCTTTCTTTGGACTTTAAGTGCAAAGACTTGAGTTAATCTCCCTCCTCAGTTCATGATCATCCTTGTGAGCCCTTTTCTTGTTTTATTTTACTTTATCATTTTTTTCTGTTAATTGATTGTTTTCCCCCTTCATCTCCAGCATTGGCAGCCACTCAAATGTATTTACTATGTGCTTGGATATGCACATATCCCCGAGTTGGTTTTTATATAATGTTCTATGAATGTATGTGTTTTAATTCTGTATTGTTCAATGGTTCTTATTCTGTTTCTTGCTTTTTTACACAATGCTGTTTTTAAGTTCTTTCCATGTTCCTTTATGCACATCTAGCTAATTTCTTTGAACCACTGTTAAGGTTCCATATTACGTGTGTGATACTTTTAACATTTCCATTCCACTAGTGATAGATACCCAGACTACCTCTAACTCAACAACCCTGTGATGAACATCTTTGTACATGTCTCCTTGTGTGACTATGTGGAGAGGGGTTCCTGAGTCATTGATTGCACGTGTATATGCATGCGAGTGCATGTGCACAGACACACACACACGATTAAACACTGCCAAAGTGCTCTCTAGAATACTGTGTCTAATTACAGTCGTACCAGCAGCACATGAGAGTTCTTGCTCCCCTACATCTTTGCCAAGACTACCAAATCATTGTCCAACTTTCTAATTTTTACAAATCTATTGGGTGTAAGATAGTATCGCAAATAGTCTTAATATGCATTCCTCTGTTTACTAGTAACATCGAATTTCTCTTCAACTCTTCTTAGTCATTTGGGTTTCCACTTCTGAGAACTGGCTATTCATACTCTTTGTCAATGTTTTGACAAAGATTCTTTGCTTGACCAAACTTTACTGAGGCTCCTGAAACTTCTCCTAGGCGCATCTGTGCACTTCTCCATAAAATCCAGTTTTAGCGAGGACCCTGGTAAGTCAGTTTAACAAGAACCCCTGACCCTTGATATCTGATCAGTTTCTTCATCCTCCACCATCCCCAGGGGATGTCTGATCACCCTGGCCTACCTCCAGCAAGAATCCTGTTAGGTCAGTTTAGTTAGAATCCTCCTTACCCCTGATGTTTCCTCTTAATAATTTTCCATCCACTGACCCCTACCCTACTCCTTGGTTATAAATTGCCACTTGCCTATGGTGTATTCGGAGTTGAGCCCAATCTCCGCTATTGTAAAAATCTCATTGCAGTGGTCCCTATACGTATCGCGATGGTCCTGAATAAAGCCTGCCTTATCATCTTTAACAAGTGGCACTGAGTATTTTTTCCTTTAAGAGTTTCTGTTGGGTGCTTTATTTGATTTGCCGGATCTCCTTTGTATGCCAGGTTTTAATTCTTTGTTGATTTGAAATATCTTCTCAATATTTTATTTTGATCTGTCTTCTGTCTGCATAAGCTTGTCTATGATGACCATTGAATAGAAATCCTTAATTTTGGTATGGTCAAATCTGTCAAAATTTTGTCTTGTGGTTTTTTGGGTCTGATTTACAAAGTTCTTCCCCGTCTCAGTCTCAAATATATATTCTACCTGTTCTTCTAATAGCATTATCATTTTATAACTTTAAAGGGGTCATAAGGTACTCAAAAATGTGTGGTTATTATTATTGAGTGCACTTAACATTGGGTAACACAGTACTGGCCACATTGTGGGAACTTAACAAATAAATAAAAAATTCTATTTCCACTTCTAGTCCTGTTTCTCTGGTAGTGAATCGAATGATTGCTCTGGTGCAGATTGTTTGGTGGCTGAAGAGGCTAGGGAGCCCTTTCTGATCTGGTATCATTAAGTCAACAGCATGCCCTCTATCTCCCTGCTATCACCTTAGTCCAAGCCACTGTCATCTTATGCCTGGACTTCTGCAGTAGTCTCCAAACTAGCCTCCTTGCTTGTACTCTTGGCTTTTTCCTATCCATTCTCAGTCCTCTTGTCAGAGTGACAGAGCTTAGAACAGTGATGGCACATAATTCAGTGCCCCCAATATGTTAGTTATTATTATTATAGTCATCATTATTATCTCAAAGCTTAGCACTTAATAAAATAGTTATAAATGAAAAATGTGTTCAGTATCTAAAGTATGCATTGACTATTTTAAGGCTATCCAGAAAACTTGCGTTGTTTCAACCTTAATTTTTATCCATCTTTTGCTTTCCTAAGTTAGACTAACAACCTGTCTTTGGTCATTTGGCATCTGTCATGGTCTCAAGATCATCATTCTGAGCATATATCCTCACTGTTCAAGATGTTACGTGGCTGGAGATTGATCTCTACAGGCTCTAGGAAATGTCCTGGAATTTTTTTTTTTAACTCAGCCTCTAATTTTAGTATATTTTCAATTGTTATTTGCCTTTCTTTCAAAGAAGTCAAGTGTGTTGTGTCAGTCAAGGCACATTTAGAAGACAGAAACCACACAGTAATTTGAACAGGGAAAGCTTAATAAGTATGTTAACTAAAATTGGGATTAACTAATGAGTAAAGAGAACTCTAAAGAATACAGGAGTGGTGAATGTGGGGAGCAGCTAAACTCTAAGGGCAGTGTTACTCAACTTTCTTTTCTATTATTGCTCTCCTAAGGAGAATTTTCCAACATTTTTTCCCCTATTGCCTCCCTTCCATGAAATTTTAATACTGCAGACACACTGTATATCTGTTTATGTACTGTGGCCCTTTGGAAGACCACAAACCGTTGTAATACTTAAGATTATCTCACCTCCTCAGGGACCAGTTTTCACCGCCACTGAGAATGCTTGTCTTAGGTGGTAAGGCTGAGTACCCAAGGAAGGAACACATTTCAAAATGCCCTTCCTCTCTCAAAGCTGAGATTCTGACCTCACTGGAGAGGCTGTAGCTGTCACCCATTGGATAGTAGAGAAATTCACTGAGGTGCTGCAAGTTGGGGCTGGAAAACAAAAAATCACCTCCTAGGGTACCTGGGAGAGTCTCTGGGCAGTTGAGTGCAGTTGGGATTCCAGCACTCACTTCCTGCCACACACCACAGGAGCAGGAAAACCACATCAGAATAAAGAAGAGAAGACCTTTCCTCTTGCAGTGGCTCTCCAGCATTCTACTGACAAAGCATCATGCTAGCTGCAAAGGAGAAATTTTCTCAGGGTCCAGCTCCAGCATCACAAAGCAAGGCAGTGAAGGGTTGATTTTGAGCTGAGAAGAAATAAATTGACAACTGAAACATGTATCAAAAGAAATTCTTTTAAATTAAGGGTTCTAGTTAAGTTCTGGCTAATCAAAGTTTTATGATGCCAAGGTTTTACCACACTGTGGTATATATACAGCAAAAGCACCAAGGAATTTGTAAAATGCAGGGCATATAGTCAGCAAAGAAATTTATTAATATTATATGTTGTCATTTTCATGTAAAGTTTATGCTTTTGACCCTCTGTCAGATGGATTTACACTTTGAACTATTTTCTTGAGAGTGAAAGTGAATGTCTGATTTGTCTATATTCTTTCTCCAAACAATTCAGGCATAGAATCTTGAACGGCTGATATCAGTCTTGTCTTTTTGACAATAACATTTCTCAGGGTAATTCAATGGACATTTTGATTTACCAGTAAATCTGTTATGAGGTTGACAAATACATAATTCATCAGGGCTTGATTTTTCTTGGGTGAACAGAGGAAATTGAGCTTCTGAATTACACAGCTAAGGTCCAAACCTCAGAGTAGAGGTACAAGTCACCGTACCAAGGAAGCTTGCCCTGGCCATTGAGGCTCCCCCACTCACCCTACACCACCTAAGGGTAATGTGTGCAGCCAAGGGACAGAGCAAAGATAGCCAACCAGTGTCTTTGACCTTGTTTGGAATTTGCCCCAGTGCTAACCGCTTGTGTAAGCCTGTAGCTGCATATCCTATAGATGTCTCAATTCATACCTTTAGTTTGGATTTGGATGTGAAATGGCTTGCTGAATCAGGGCATGTGTTCAAGCTCTCTGGAATTCAGTTTCATTACCTGTAAAGAGAGATAGTTGGAAAAGATTATGTAGGTCATATGTTGAATGAGCACAATCCTTTAACATGACCAAAATTCAACTTTATTTATTTATTTTTGTCCCCATTCCTTCTTTACATATATATAAAGTGCGGGGGTCATCTTTTTCTGCACCAGGATGAAAATTCTGGCAGGTCCTTAAATTTTCTGGCCACTCTCATGTCATAGAGTGTCAAATATCAGTTATAGACACAGACTTGCAGAAATTGGAATGTCCAGTCTAAGATATTGATCAAAACTCCACATTGATCTTACAGACACATCCTTTCCTCTTCTCCAGCCCCAAAGGGCTTCAGTCTGAAAGCTTGCAGTGGGAAGAGGGAGGGATTTTGGGTGGGTCTTCCCCAGAACTTCCTGTCAAGTGAATGAAGTATCATTATGCTGGATATCTTCCATTTGCTCCTGAGATCTACTCTCCACCCTTTTCTACTGTCCTCTCTGTCCATAGAAGCTGACCTGGTATGGATGTATTCCCTTTCCCTTTAGCTTCCAGTTGGGTTTGGCCAGTAAGGAGCCCTGGCAGAGGACCAGAGGAAGAGAGAAGAGTGAGGTCAAGGTATTTAACCCTTGGCTTTTTCCCAGTGAGTCTGCCTCTGGCTGTGTCAAGGTCATTGCTCCTTTTATGGTGGTCTCTCCAAATAACACTCCCTTTCCAGGTTCTGATAATCACTCCCTTAGGGCCTAAGGGCGTCAACCACACTGCTGCTTCTAACCCCTAGTTCCTAGACTATCCCTTGGGTTTCCATTACACCCCACTAACCCCTTTGTAAATAGTCTCTTTGAAAGGAAACTCTCTTCAAGTTGTCCTAATTTAAGTGTGCCATCTGTTTCCCTTTGGGACCCTAACTGGAAAAAATTCATCAAAATTCATATTGCATAGCAACACAAAGTTTAAAAAATCCATTTTCTCAGATTAAGGAACTCATATCACAAAATTCACTCTTAAATCATTTGCCCCTCAATATTATTATGCAAAGTTGTTCAACATCTACCTACTGTATTGGGTCCAGACTAGGTTCAGAAAAGCCAGAGTTGGTGCTTCCAGTCTCCCCGATGCATCTTTCTCTCTCTTTCAGGGCTCTCTTACTGGTAATCTCTCCCACTGGAAGGAACATGGATCAATTAGTTTGAATATCTTCATGAATTTGTCTAATATATTTCTAGGAATATATCCATTTTAAAAGAGAACTCCAGGATAAAAAATGAAGCTCGATGGCAGAAATTTCAGATTCTGTGACACCAAGAATGGGGAAGTTTGTTTGACTTCATCTACTCTGACCAAAATGAGGCCTAATTTTCCTGCATCTTTGTTCTAAAACATGTCACCCAGAGCAGAGTTTTAATGTTCTTGCTTCAGTGATTATGTAGCTGTTCAGGATTTTCTGGTATATCAGTTATTCAAATATTTTTAGCACATATCAAGGAGAGCTTAGTTTTCAGTTTTGAAAGTACAAGAGATACCTGAAGATTGTTGGCAATTGTTTTATAGCGTGCCTGAAAAATCATTGACGTTGGCTTTCTTTTTACATTTGCCTCTCATCAGCCCTGCCTTTTCAGCTATACTTAAAATGAAAGAAATCAAGTAAACAACGTTTAGCAATCAAGGGACCCCAAAATAGCAGGCGATCTACAGCAAGTTAAGCATACAGCAACACATATGCAATCATTCCAATTTGGTACCTGGCAAATAAGGCTAAAAATTTATACCTTGATCTGTCTTGATTATTTGAAAAAGCTGCTTTTCTGTGGCATAAATATAGATGCTAGTTCTATCTTGCAGCCAAGTTTCTCACTAGAAAGCCACATTAATCTCATGATTCCCTTACATAGAAACTAGTAGAATTGGCTGATTTCTTCTAAATGGTAACTAATAAAAAGTTATCCACCAGTCTTATGGAATTAAAAAAATATTCTCTGACTCCTTTTCCCCTCTGGTTGGAATTAGTTGATTTCAGTCCACAAATATTTACTGAGTATTTACTATGTGCCAGGAACTGTTTAATGCAAAAAATACAGTCTCTGTCCAGGGTGGTTGCATTCTGAGTGAGGGGGAGACAGGTAATAACATGTAAACAAACAAATAAATAAAACAATTTCAGGAACTCAGGGCTATGAAGAAGATAAAATAGGATAATATGGCAAATTGTACCTGGGGTGTGGTGTGGCTACTTGGTGACATCTGAATTGAGACCTGAAGGCTAAAAAGGAGGCAGCAGTGTGACAATCTAGGGAAGAGCTCTCCTAGCAAAGAAACAGTAAGTGCAAAGGACCTGGGGATAGAAATGAACCTGGTGTATTTGAAGGCAGAAAGATGCATGTATGGCTGGAGCAGAGTAAGAGGGAGGTCTTGGAAGGAGATGAGGAGATGAGGTGGAAGAGGGAGGCAGAGATGGGAAAGAATGATGGTCAAAGAATGATGGGAAGCTACTGGAAGGTTGAAAACAGGGAAGCTGGGAAGTGATGTGATCTAATTTATATTTTAAGAAGATGAGTCTGACTGCTTTGTGGAGAATGGATTGTAGGAGGTCAAACACAGAAGTGGGGAGATCAGGGAGGAGACAGTGGCAGAAGTCCAGTGACACATGCTGGTGGCTTGGCCTAGGATTTCAGCAACGAGGCCACTGCTGGCCTGTACAGCACTGTTGGGAAAATTAGAAAAAGTCTCCCCTTCCCTTTAGTGGCCCTGAATAGCAGACAGATTAAATGTGGGGTGTGAAGAAAAGAGAAGAATCCATAACGACTCAGGTTTGCACCTGACTAATTGGGTGGATAGTGGTGGAATCAATAGTTCAGTTTTAATCATGTTCACTTTGAGGCATGAGTTTTCACATGAAGTGGGTATACCCATGTCACAAGGTGAAAACAAAGTAACATTTACCACACTGACTTTGGCTCCCCTCATCCTGCACTGAAATCCTTATGCTGATGTAATGGAGATAACATTTGTGAGATATTCAACCAATGTATTTGCCTTCCCAGTAAACCCTTGTCCCCCTGGTTCTGCCACCCATTGAGTCAATGGCATGCATTGAGTCACAGGGAGAAAAAAACCCCAGCCAAGAATGGGTAAGTCATAATTTAGCTTTGAGTTTCAAAATAGAATTTTAAAAAATTCATGGCAAGACAATAGTTTGAAATCAAGTGCTTTTGATTAACAAAAGCCAGTCTTTGTTGAAAGAAAAAAATGTATTTGTATACGCCCAAGAAGCGGAGCTTGGAGGACTGCCCCTGAACAGATCATAGATAGTGCCAGGAACAACACAGGATATGATGTCAGAGCTATTTTCTCATGGTCGTAAAGGAAGATAAAAGTTTAAGTAGCAGACAGGAAGTTGGGCGATTCAGAGGGTATAAGCACAGAGTTGTCCCGGGTGAGTGGTGGGGGAATCCTCAGGCAGAGGAAGTGTGTACCCTGCTTTCCATTTGGAACTAGGCCAACTACAGAGCAGTGGAAATGCTATGGTTAGGCAACGAGAGGCCTTGAGACAGTGCTTCCGTTCCCAGGGGCCTGTGCATGGTCTGTAGGAGATCCAGTGGGAGATTGACAAAGGCTGACAGGATGAATGGGCTAGAAGAGGCCTGGCCTTGGGCCAAGAAGGTACAAGGCATGTGGCCTTTACCACTGAGGGACTGTGGCTGTCAGTAGCAGGAATCAGTGTAGGCCCAAAAGCCAGAGAGAACAATTTCCTCACCAAGAGAGGCCAGGAAGGCCTGGAGGTTGGCAGACTTTCCCTGCACCTCCCCTGTAGATTCCCCTCCACCTGGGTGACATTTTGGGAAAGGGAGAGGGGAGAGGAGAACCCTGGGATGAGGGAGAAACTCTGAAAGCCAGCCTGATTTCCCAAGGGAGACTGTTTTAAGCCTAAAGAGGCTGAGATATCTTTAATCAGCAAGATCAAGTGTTTTCTACCTACATCAGGAACGGGGATTCTCTTAGCAAGAAGTCATTATAGACAATAGAGTTACTATATATGTATTTTTGTATATTTGATTTTTTTTAGCGTGTACATTTCAAGGCTGCTACATTAGGGAGGTCTGTATCATTACTGAATGAAGAGAGCCCAGCTCAACGTACCTCAGCCTATAATAGAGAGGGGGAAGGAAAGGAGGGGAGGGCAGGGATCGATGCTGTCAACATTGGTTGCTTCCAGAGAGGCTAACGGGGGAGACAGTGGAGAGAGAAAGACATACTTTTCACTGTATACCTTTTGTACCTCTTGCCTTTGTATCACATGTAAGCATTACCTACTCAAAAAATTAAAATGGGAAAAATGAAAGTTTCTGTAATGAGAAAGAATGCAGATGCATAGAATCTGATATTCAATGCTTGACAATTAATATTAAATACTTTTCATCTCACCAGGAATCTTCAAACCACTTCTCTTCCTCAGTGCACCCTGTAGTTAATCCTTTCATTTGTGCTGATGTTGGTTTCATAAGGGGTCTGTCTTGCCTCTCCAGCTAACCCATGACCCATCTGTTCTTTGCACCCCAAACACAGGACCGCACAACTTGTAGGTCTTGTAGGTAGGTCATCCCTTTCTATAGGGGAAAACAATCCTCTTGACCCAGTCAGTCTTGCCTGCTGTCCTAGATTGAGGCATGGAAAGGATTGATGAGGGGTATTTGTCCCCACTGTGGTTATTTCCAACTCTTTGGCATCAAGTAGCACTGGGGAAGTAGTGGAAAGAACTTGCGCACTGGAGTCAAACTCACTGGGATTAATATCTGCCAGCTATTAGCTTTGGGTCCTTGGGTGAGTCTTGAGTTTCTTCTTCTACACATTGGCGTTAATACAAACCTCACTGGGCTATCCTAGCACAATGTTGAACTGTTCTGATTTCCCTCAATCCTCAGCCCAAGAAAACAGAGATTAATTTTTGTAAAATCTTGCATCCGGCCAAACTCAGCATACCTCTTCTCCATGTTTTCCTTGGCTTCTGCCCAAGACATAAGCCCCTCCATTCATCTATCACATCCTTTACTCTCATTTACATCCTTCCTTATACTTTCACTCCCTTGACCAAACCTTCCTCTGCTTCCCTCTTTTATTAATGTTTTCATTTGTAAGTAACAGGCAGCTCAAGTCTAACTGGTTTAAACATTAAGGGCATTTACTGATTCAAGTAACTGAAAATTAAACAGTGGCAAGGGCCTTGGGGTAGGTTGCAGTTCAGAGTTACTGAGGACTCTCTTTCTGTCTGTCTCTCCACTCTGCCACCCTCAGTGTCAGCTTCATTCTGGGACTGGCACCCCTGGTGGTTCTAGGCTGTATGTCAGCAGCAATTGGGCCCACATGCTTCCTGATTATGCCCAGAGGGACTAAGAGGGAGTGAGTCTATAACCATCAAATAAAAATTTTGACCTTCCATTAATTGGAACAGAATGAACCAATCATGGTTACTAGGAGATTGTCATGTGTTAATTCACTCAGCCCTAAATTGTCCACCAGTGAGCCAATTACAGTGCAAAGGGAGATGGGACTACCATGATTAATTTAGACCAGTGGTTTTCAACTGTGAGAAGTAATCCTTAGGAGTATTTAGAAATATTATGAGTAGGGGTGCCACTGGCATTTAGTAGGTGGGAGATAGGAGCTTCTAATGTCTTGCAACGTACAGGACAGTTCTGTTCAATGAAGAATTTGCCTGCCTCAAATGCCAATAGTGCCCCTGCCGGGAAATACTCGTTTAGACTATCAGGGCACACACACCTCTGAAGCTGAGGGTTCACTTTCCCCTGAAGTATATAAGTCACACTGGGGTGGATAGATACCTAAACAAAAATGAATAGATCACTCAACTCATCCCTAATCTTTATTGGCTCCCTTCTGTCTTTACTTAAGTTCCACTTGACAATAACATTTACTTCCTAGCCCCATTCTCTTGTACTTATCCAGACAAACCCTATTGTGGCAGTGACTCTTAGTATCTCCCAAGGTCTGGGCTCAAAATTTTAATTTAGGCTATAATTGAACACATGGTCATCCATAATGAACTTTGTCAACCTCCTTTGCAGCTAGATGTGCCATGGGACCAAGCTATAGTAAATGGATTTAAAAGGAAGTGGCATATGCCCTTCTCCTGGTTCTTCCTTTTTCCTGCCAACTAGAATGCAAACAAAATAGATGGAGCTGGAGAAACTGTATTGGACCATGACATGGAAGCCAAATTCTAAGGATAGCAAAGCAAGGAGCTAGAGAGAATCTCGATTTCTGACACCTTGGTTCTCTGTTCTAGCCTTATTAGTCTGCCTGAATTTTATGTAAGAGAGCAATCAACTTCTTTCATGTGTAAGCAAGTGTTATTTGGGCTCTTCGGTCACTTGCAACCAAATCTAACTATACAACAATATTGGATCAATCCAACTGCTTCCCCACACCAGTATTGGGGATTCTAAATGCTGGTGGTCAAATTACATGACTAAGCAGATCAATGCCAATATCTAGTACATTCTCCAATCTCGCCTGGGCCCCCTCGGTGCTGGCCAGCAGTGTCTCTAATTCTCTCCAGTAGCCACTTCAAACCTCCTTCATGCCTCTCAAACTTTTCACTCCTTCTTCTCCCATTTTTCTCTCAGCAGTTGATCTCTGCTTATTTCAGAGGGAAAATATAAGGAACCATTAGATAAGAACTTCCGCCCTCAATTGCCCACCTCCAAAATTACTCAAATTCACATCCTTTTTTTTTTCTTTCCTGCTAGTTACACCAAAATTAGCTTGCCTAAGGCTAATTCCTTCCTTGTGCTATGAATCCAATCTCCTCCATCCTACTCAGGGACTACCCTCTATCTATTATCTTCCTCCCCTATGCCACTGGTTCTTCCCTTTCAGCTTTCAAGCATCCTCAAGTAGCCCTAATCTGCAAAAAAACACACAAAAAAACTTTCCTTCAGCCTTGCATCCCTGACTGGTTTTTTTCCTTCATTTCCCCTTCCCTTCCCTTCCCACCCCTCCCCTCCCTTCCTCTCCTCTTCCCTCTCTACTCCCTTCCCTTCCTTCTCTCACTTTCTTCTCCTTCTCCATCTCCTCCCCTCCATGGCCAAACTACTTGACTTTTCTGGTTCTCCACTTCTTCATTCCTCAGGATCTTCTGAAACCTTTGGAGTATGGCTTCTGCTCCTATCACCCCATGAAAATGCTGTTGTCAAGGTCACCAACACTTTTTCTCAGTCCTCAACTTACTTTGCTCTTCATTAACGTGACACTGTAGAGCACATCTCCTTAATGCATTCTCTTCCCTTGGCTTCCATGCCATTGATCTCTTTTGGTTTTCTGTCTTTTTTCCTCTGACATCTCTTTCTCAGTCTTTGTTATGGGTTTCTTTTCTCCCACCCAACCCCTTAAATATTAATGTTGATGTCTGTCTTGGTCACAGCTTCCTTGGAGATCTCACTCACTTTTAGGACTTCAGGCTGATAATCCTGAAATCTGTTGTCTTCAAGGTGGATCTCATTCTGGGGCTTCAGACTCATACATTCAACTGCCAACAGAACAGCATCATAGATATAGTGATCTCAAACTACGTTCCTTCTCTGCCGCCAGTCTTGCACACCATTCTCCACAGTGCAGCCAGAGTGATCTTTTAGAAGTGCAGATCTGATCTTGTCATTCCCTGATTCCCTATGTGCTCTCAGAGGATCTTTATTTCTGTCATACCACTTACACAGCATATTGTAACTGCTTATTTACCCGTTTCCTTCTAGATTTTCAGCAGTGTGAGGGTAGGGATCATGTCAATTTTATTTGTCTTTATATCTCCAGTGCCTCTCACCTAGTAGATGCCCAATATCTTTTTATTGAATAAATGGACTCAAATCAGGTATTTGGTATTCAATACATGCTTCTCTTTCTCATTGGATAAACATGTCTGACTAGTCAGGCAATTAAGAGATATTCAGTGGAACAACCATTCTCATGGTGAGTGAAAAGAAAGATTCCCTCTCTCCAGACATCTTTAAATTTTTTTTAAAAAAATCACTGTTTAACAGAGCACTGTAAATTATGATGCTCGTGTAGAGAAAAAGATCAAATTAAAATCAGCTCTTGCTTTCCAATTTAAGTTGTCAACAGGCTTTCTTCTTTGAGGTTTCCCCAGGAGTCCCACAGGACAAGGAGAGAGAAAAGTATATCACAACTGTCAGCAAAGACTCTCATTACTTACCTACTCAAGAGTGGAGTTCCTTTCCCCTATCTTGTGATCTCAAGGTTGCTAGAAAATTAAAAATAGCTCTTCATCCTTCATAAAGGATGAAGGATCTAGTTCTGCTCAAATATTCAATGAATATTTAACTGAAGGCTGACTATATACAAGACATCCTCTTATTTTTCACAATCTCATCAGGTTTTATGAAGGATCAAACCTGTCTCCTGCAAGTATTCTATTCTGTCGCATAGACCTCCCTTCAAGAGGGGGGCCCTTACTCTATTGCCAAAGGCCCCTTGGTCTTTAAGAAGCAGAATGAAATCAGATAGTAAATAGTTTCAGTTCCAGCCATACAGGTCAAATCACATTACTGACTTAAGATACCAAAAAGAATTTTGCTCTGAGCTGTTTTTCTAATCATATTAATCAAGTGCATTGCACTATTTATACTTTTATCCATTCATTCCAGTATATATTAGCCCCTGGTATGTTTGCTGGTCATAGAATAGTTTTTCTCCATGAGAAAATAATTGCTCCAGAAAGGGGATCAAATTTTAGATTTATTAAGAAGCCAATTCCATTATCTCCAACTTCAGGTAGGGAACTGATCTCTTGGAATTCTACAAAAATATGGCATTACTTTGTTAGCACCCATGTAAGTTTAGTTTGCTGAGACACAACACCAGGAAACAAAAAGCAAGTGCTGGCATTTCAGAAATGCTGTGTTAGCTGGAAATGAACCATGTAAACAGAAGAAAATGAAAGGGCCTTAAAAGTTGATGTGTTCTTGTGAGCCAGGAAAATGATGTTGTCACTGCATTAGATTGTATTTTGTTGAATTATACCCAGTTTTACAAATAAATAAAGACTTCTATCACCTTTCCACATAAAGAGAAACTTCAAAGAAACAAAGTCACAAAATAGATTTTCTGGAAATGTTCTCACTTAATGAGATGTGAGCTTCTTGTGTGTATGTAAATCTTCTCTAGTGAATGCTGGGTCCTGTGGTTATAGGTGTACTTATAAATCAGACCAAGGGTATTTGGGAATCCAGAAGGTTAACTGATAGCTCAAAGTGTTAGCCATAATGAGCAACGACAAAAAAATTAATATAACATTCTCAGGGTAAAAATTTAAACTACTACATCTTACATCAATTCTTTCACTCATGTCTCTTCCATTTTGTAGTATATTTCACTGGTAAGCAATCATAATTCATCATAATGAAAGAATGTGTGAAAAGGTTAAGATCAACTTTCTATTTGAAATCCCATTAAAAGCAAACATTTTGCAGATCAAAAAGATGTTCAAATTGATGTCACAGGTCAATATATAATTAAATTCCAATACAGGCTAATTGGGACAGTTCCTTGGGATTTTCTTTTAGGGAATTTGAAATATTGGGTCATCGCTCTGAACTCTGTCCCCTCAACAATACCCTTTCAGAAATGTTTCAGCTACGAATAATTGGGAATATCCTTTCCATTAGCCAATGAATGATTAAAAATGCCCTTAGAATGAAGATAACTTGATAATTCATTTAAGGTTCTCTAACTTAGTTGCATTTCAAAGAGGCTACTGAGCTCCCCAACTGAAGAGGCCATAAATTTAACAGTCTGGGACCATCTGCTCTTACAAGTCTCGTTCCACACATAGCACCAAAGTCCTAAAGAACTAAGATGAGGTAGAACGAGTATTAATTCATTGATGCCAAAGGGTTGGATTATCTTGTTCCCATAGGACATCAGGTAAAGAGATTCATGAACACGGATAGAGCCAAGGAGTTAAACATAAAAGTATGTTGCAAAATTACAGGAAATGCTGGTTTCAGTATAACTGGATCTTCTCCAAAGCAGTACTGCTTATCTTGATATTTTCTAATGCCCTTCACTCAGTCTCTAGTTTATTTACAGTGAATAACTGCCCATTGTTACCTATTCTGATAAAGGAACATCTAAGGCCTAGTATCTGAGGCCAGACTGGATTAAGGCTTGGACTCGTGCCTTGTCTGAAGAATTTCTTGTTTGTGAAATTCCACCCAGACAACATTTTCAATGGTCCTTTTGTATTTAAAGAGGAATTAAAACACTTTGGTAAATAAATATGGCCACATTTGAAGTCAGTAGCAATAATGAAACCATAAAAGCACCTTCAAACTCTTGATTGTTAACTCTCAAACTTTAAAAATCCTATAGCATATACAAAAGCAGTAAACATTCTTTTAGTGCTTCTCTGCAAAAGGCCACATCCCAAGAGTAGTATGTTTGACTTTCATTTCATCACATCACAAGTATCACTTCACAGTTACATTATGTTCCCTCTGCAACTAGACACCAACTTTGCATAGTACACCTGATACAGGGATTCTTGCCACGGCTGAGTTCCTTGAATAAAATCAATCAAAATATTATTAACATTTGCATTCATGCAGTGTGATTAAGATAGAAATTACACTAACAAACTTGTTAGAATTTACACACTCAAATGAACACTGTTTCCTTCAAAAAGTCATCTTGAGAAGCTATAGTTATTCCAAAATTGGGAGCAGCTGTTTGGGGGGGGTGTGTGTGTGTGTGTGTGTGTGTGAGAGAGAGAGAGGGCGCCAAGAAACCGCATGTCTCTTGACGTTATGATTCTTTCCTATAATTTCCACGCCTGGACATTTGGACAATTACTACAGTTTCTCTGATGGGGGCCACAATAAATTTTCTAAAATCCTAACGCTACTCCCAATCCCTGTGCACACTGAACTTGGAAGTGATTACTTTAGGGATCCTAACACGTTACTAAGACCCACAGTGGTGAATTCCTCCCATTACCCCTCCTCAGCTGCCACCTGAGCCCATCCCTGCTGTGGGAGCTCTCCTACCTGCTATAGATCTCTGACAGCCATTCTGTGGGAAATTCCTTCTCTTGTCCCTGTACACTTAGCCCAATTCAACTCCTGTCTCTCCACCTAGGGATCTGCCCCTCATGATGCAAGACTGAGACAACTTTATGGGCACTTGGGCTTCTGGTTACTGTTATTATTCCATTATATTGTGGATTAAGAAAGATTTAGAGTTGCTTGACAATACAGTAATTTTAACATTTTAATGAGACATTACAATCACCATTTCATATAACTCATTTTCCAAAGGTCTTTTGACAAAAGAGCCAATTCAATGTGATGAGTATCTGAATGTGCTGCATTCCTCCAGAGGTGTGGTATGCAAAACAACTGTGCTAATTTCACAATAAACAGAAAAGTAAAATAAGAGCCTTGTGACTGAGTGAGCACTCATGTTGGCTGAATCATTCACGTAGAGTACCAAAGGGCTGTAAGTGAAACTACTGGAAAATTCTTGAGTCTCAATTCCTACTCTTGTCTTTCAATTCCAAACTAGGCAGCCTTTTAGTTAAAAGAATTCTGTAGCAGGGCCATCCCTGGTGGCCTAGTGGTTAAGTTCAGCACACTCTGCTTCGGCAGCCTGGGTTTGGTTCCCCGGGCACAGACCTACACTGCTGTTACCAGTCATGCTGTGCTGGTGGCCCACATACTAAAAAATAGAGGAAGATTGGCACTGATCTTAGCTCGTAAAAAAAATCAGACCATCCCCTACATTTGGGAACCATTGTTTATATGACAATGAGATTTGATGTTTTGACTCTGCTGACACTTTTAATTTAGAAATAAAAACCATTAAAGTGCAGTGTACTTATCTCTGCTTCAACAAATAAAACATGGGGATATAAGTGAATCTTGGTGACTCAAGTTCATGGTAATCAAGAATATTAGGATAGATATAGGTGACCGAGGTTCTAGTACCAGTTTTATCAATCAGTAGCCACCTTACCTGACGATGCCTTGGTTTCTCGCCTGTGCCTTGATTGCCAACATCCCTTCTAGTTTATATTCTATATTTTTATTAGTAATTATACAGTAATATGATATAGTACAACTTCAGGAAATGCTAAGGTCGGTAGATCTTAGTTTTCCCTTTCAATCTTGGCTGCCTTCTCTGCCTTTCCTAAACAATAATAGGCTCTCAAAAACGTGAATGTCTGGATGCCATATTTTTTGGCTATAACAGGTTATTTCCTCTTTTTTCTCCAGGATAACCCTTTCTGTTCTCTTCTGGCACCATCCGTGGGTTTTCTTCTTATTGCCCTGTCAATCTCCCAGTTATTGTCACTTTTCCCAGTATCTCTACCTTTTCCATTTTTGTCTTTTCAGCAGATGAAAACACATCTTCTGATCAAATCACTTCTGTAACCTTCATTCTTCTGACTGGTTTTGTTCATGCTCCTGCTCAGAGACTGTTTTGGTTGTTTAATGGTTCAGAGTTCTAACAGTTTTCTACAACTATCTAAGAAATAGTTTTTGAGCATCTACCATTGCCAGGTACCATGATAGTCCTTTAACAACTTGGGAAAGAATTCCTTCAATGTATTCCATCATTAAAGTGGGGAAGCAGCAGATATGACAGCAAAAGCACATGGAACAAAAACAAACAAATGGTAATACTTTAAACTAAAAAGCTTCTGTACAGCAAAGGAAGCAATCAACAGAGTGAAAAGGCAACCTAAGAAATGGGAGAAAATATTTGCAAGCCATGTATTTGGCAAGGGATTAAGCTCTAAAATATTTAAGCAATTCCTGTAACTCAATAGTAAAAAAAAAAACCTAATAACTTGACTAAAAAATGGGCTAAGGACTTGACTCGCTATTTCTCTTAAAGACATACAAATGGCCAAGTATATGAAAAAATGCTTAACGTCATTAATCATCAGGGAAATGCAAATCAAAACCACAATGAGATATCACTTCACACCTGTCAGGTTGGCCATTATCAAAAACCAAAACACAACAAAGTACTGGCAAGGATGTAGAGAAATTGGAAGCCTTCCACACTATTGGTTGGAACGCAAAAATGGTGCAGTCACTAAGGAAAACAGTATGGAGGTTCCTCAAAGAATTAAAAACAGAACCACCACATGATCCAGCAATCCCATTTCTGGGTATTTATCCATAATAATTGAGATCAGGATCTTGAAGAGAGATTAGTACTTCTATGTTCATTGCAGCACTGTTCACAAGAGCCAAGATGTGGAAACAACCTAAACATCTGACAGTTGAATGAATAAAGGAAACATGGTACATTCATAAACTAGATACTGTTCAACCTTAAAAAGGAAGGAAATTCTGCAATATGCAACAACATGGATGAACCTTGAGGACATTATGCTAAGTGAAATAAGCCAGTCACAGAAAGACAAATACTGCATGAATTCGCTATTATACAAAGGCATGGCACAACTTCCTGGATGTGAATTTCTCTGGTTGCTGGACCAGAAATGATTCTAAGGTCCTGCAGCAGTGGATTTATTGTTATCTTCCAGGCAGCTGCATGGATCTTGCAAGTGATCATGCTTCCCTTACTAAATAACCTCCTAAATAGCTTTGCACTAAATTGATTTGACTCACCTTTAGCAAGTTTACAGGCCTTCATTAAATCCCTTCGTGTACTCATGCCACTTCCGGTTCTCTTATTTTGTTATAATGCCAAACTATTTTTCTTTTGTTCTTTTAAAAAGCTTTTGCTATTGATGTTTAATCTTAATTAGAATTTTTGTAAGCCACCCTAAATCACTTTTAAAAAACTGTGATAAATAGACTTCAAATTCCACTCAAAGGGAAAAAAAAGAAGGAAGCAGCAAAATGTGGTGCCTGTGTACACAGGTATGGAGTAAGACTTCCAAAATTGAAATTCTTACTCCTCCAGTTACGAGCTAAGTGAACCTCGGGCAAGTCACTAGACATTACTGTGCCTGGTTTCTATTGTAAAATGGAGACAATCGTTCCTATCTCATAGGGTTGTTTTAAGTTTTAAATAATATCAGTAAATATACTTAGAATGGTGCATTTAGAACAGTGCTTGAACATGCAAATGTTGCCTGTGAGAAATTTATTTTATGCTGTGGTTTAACTTTAACATACATAGCTGGGTTTACAATCTAATGAACAAACCAGGATTCTCATCATAGCCTCTAACAGACTGTGTGGACACGATATTTTACAACTAGGAAAACTCTTTTGATCTTATTTACTCCATTTTCTGCTGACAAAAATTATCAAATACAGGCATATTTCCTTAAGGGAAGCTGGATATTAAAATCTGGACTTATAAAATGGGTTCAAGAATTGTTTTCCATAAACATTTCGATGTTTAAAAAAAAACTTTTTAAACAAAACACAACTTGTACTCTGCCACTGCCAGGAAGGATTTGAAGCAGCAAAATATTAAGATACAATAAAGTGGAGGGCTTTTTTTTTTAAAAAAGGCAAGAGCCAAGGAAAAAGGTGTACATGAGTGAGAAGGGAGAAAAACTATATCAGAACACATTGGCTAAAGGAAGTTACTACAGTTGAAAACAGAACTTCATTTCCTTAGAGGGCAGCCAAAGCAAAGAGAGAAACATGAGAGGTGTCCCAACTCTCTATTTCAATGAAAGGAAGTTCGCCATTAATCAGGAGCAATACTTTTATTTGTTTCTAAGCTAGCATAGGGTGTATGGAGAACCCTGATTATAATGGGTAAGAACTTTGACAGCAGTTACAAAAAAACAGCAGAGACAGTTCACCTTTGGCAAATATCTTGTCTATTAGGGGTCTCGATCTAAAGTCCAAGACTGAGCTCCTGATTCCACAACCAGTGCGGCCTCCCCACACATTCTTCTTCTCCTAGTCTTCTCCACTTCAATAAGTGGCAATTCTATCCTTCCAGTTGCTCAGGCTAATTGAGCCAAGTCACCCTTGTCTCCTCTTCCTTTTTTCACACCCGTGTCTGATCTGCCAGCAAATATTGTCAGTTCTGCCTTCAAAACATATCCAGATTCTGGTCACTTTTCAAACCAGCTCCACAGCCACCACTTGATCCAAGTCACCATCATTTCTCTCCAGGATTACTACAATTATCTCCTGCCTGGTTCCCCTGCTCCCACTTCCGTCTATCTGCATCCAAATAAAATACAAGTCAGAACATTTTACTCCCCTGCTCAAAATCCTCCTCGGGCCCCCATCTCACTTGGAATGAAAGCCAAGGCTCAGGAGGCCCTCCGTGATCTAGTTTCATCTCCACGCCCCACTTCACCTGCATAGCTTTACCTACTACTCTTCCCCCTTTTCATACCACAGCCACACTGGCCTCTTCGCTATTACAGAAATATTTGAAACAGACTTCTACTTAAGGACGCTTGCAACTGCTGTTCCCTCTGCCTAAATGCTCTTCTCCTAAGAAGCTACTCCCTTCAGCTCCTTCAGATCTTTATCTAGACACCAGCTTTCCCTGGGGCTTTCCCTTGCCCTCCCCTTTAATAGTACAAACACTCCATACACACACATTGCACATGACATTTTGTATCTCCTTTTTCTGCTTTATGTGTCCCTTCAGCAGTGTTCAGTATCTACCATACTGTATCTTTTCTTTTGCTTGTTCATATCTATCTTCCCCACCAGAATATAAACCCCATGAACGCAGGGATTGACACTTTAGGAAGAACATGAACCTTTTTTTTTTTTTGTGAGGAAGATTGGCCCTGAGCTAACATCTGTGACAATTTTCCTTTATTTTGTATGTGGGACACCACAACAGCTTGGATTGATAAGCGTTGTGTAGGTCTGCATCTGGGATCCGAACCCAAGAACTGCAGGCAGTTGGAGCGCGCAAACTTAACCACTACACCACAGGGCCAGCCTCAGAACATGAACCTTTTATGGTCATGGAGGCACTATTTAAACAGTGACTTGCAAAGAGCCACCTCTCTAGCAGGGCTTAACTTAGAAAAAGGTCTTAATTATTCAACCACTAAACAAAGTTCCTTTATTAATAAGTAAGAGATGCTTTCCTAAGAGAACTAAAGATTTAAAATGTTACGCTAAATGCAAACTCCTCTATTTCAAATGGATATTTTTGGAGTGTAGGGTACATTTGTCCACAAGTTTTCACTTCTGGTTTCTCATTCTGAGTTATGCAAAAACGAACGCACAGAGACAAATTCAAATGTCTATTTTGAAAAGTATTTACTTAGTTTGAATAAATTAATTGCAAATAAAAATTAGCTACAATATATAGCCTGAATAGAAATGACTAGAACAAATACAATAACAGGACTTGATTTCCTTGCATTAGTCACAAAGCATGTGACAATCTAGAAAACTTCAAAATCAATTATATTTCTTTGAAAAAGGGGTAACAGCAGTTACTGATACATCACAACTAGTAAACTTATAATACAAGTTTCCTGACATGCATTTCCTGAGTGAACCCAAATGATCATTTTTAAAAACAAGGAAATTTTGACAAGTTGAAGTGAAATAAAATAGTTCATGGCTTCTAAGCAACAGGTTTTGTTTTTTTGTTTTTTTAAACCAAAAGAAAATTCAGAACAGCATTGTAATAGGATAAATTAAAGCTATGCTACCACATATAAAAATCTGCTAGGGTCAAGTATTATACAACTTTTTGAACTAAAGGAAAACAAATCAAAAGATTAAAAAAATTCTGTCTAATCTAAAAGTGTATTGATTTTTACAAGTGTCACAAAGGGTTTCATGTAGTGCAACTGTCTATACTTTCCTTGTGGTGCATTAAAAAAAAGGATGGAGGGAAGGCGGGAGAAGAAACTTTTTCTTGCTTCTGAGAGCAAAAGATGTTACTGGAATTAGAGACTGAACAGACCATGCAAGTATGTCCCTCCACTCTGCTGTCACTGGTGCTCATCTGCCAACCAAACATTTCCTTGAGTCACGCTATGGCAACTCTCCTTAGGATTACAGCCCATAGTTAAGGCTGGTCTGCTAGGTTAAAAAAAGGGGACACTACTGTCACTCAACCCTTTATATCTCTCTGGATTTCTTAAAGCCTTGATAAGGCCAAATACAGAGTAGTTAATTAATCAAGCATTTCTTTTTCTAAAAGTAAATCAAGTCATTCTCCTTTCTTGTTGATTTATGCTTTTTCTCATGGGAATGATTTTTTTCTAGAAACAGTGAACAGATGAACCACAGTCTACATCTGAAAAATAAACTTGCCAAATGTTGCTGATACTAAAAACAGATTAGTTAACATGGGAGAAAAATAGATAATCTAGATTAAATTGCATATTCAAAGGAGCATATAAAATGTTTCTTAGCATTAAGTTTTTGTTATAGTACTACACTCGAGAGAAAATTAAGGGAAAAAATCTTTCCTGATTATCTTCAATGTGGTTAAAAACAAACACCTCTTATACAATGGTAATTAATATGAATTTGGCTTTAAAAAGCATTCTAATTTAGCAAATTCCATATTTAGATGGGGTAGGGAGAGAGGCTCTCTTGTCCTTCTTCCTAACCTTGCAAATCCTTGAGCTACGTTTGCTAAACTACCACTCACACCAGGAGTGTGACACCATCATTACCATGCTACTCTATCAAGAACATTCTAAGACATTTTCTATAATAAAGATAAATAGAAAAGAAGTTAATATACATGTTGCTGTATTTTACAATGTTTGCAACAAACTGTAAACTAACATAGTTTGAACCAACAGTACCCTCAGTTATACAAAACAACTTTTCAACACTGAGGATGGGTGATTCAAAAACACTAAAATGAAGGCATCATCAAATTAGACTATGTCTTTTTCTCCTCAAAATATATTTTCAAAATTCAGTATTCAGAAGTCTGGTACTTTCGGAAATTCCTTTGCTCGAGTTTCCCAGATTTTAGCTCAGAAATTGCTACTATTTATTATAAAGGTTTAAAAAAATTCTTCATCTTAATGCAAATGACCAGAGCAGAGAAACTGTGACGTGGACAACAGGTTGGAAAATCAACTCACTTAGCTTATAAATTTATAATGTAGTCCTGGAGGACAACTGTTTATTAGTCTAGAGGTCCTTGGAAAATAAGTCTGATGTAGCCTTGTTCACCAGCCAACTGATGTGCACAGAAGGGACAGGCTGCATGAAAAGTATGAGTACCATGAGGAAGAGGGATCTGGGACCAATAGGCAGTCGTCTTTTCTGAACACACATGCCCACACGGGCTAAACGCATGGGTTGGAGGGCCGGCGTCCACATAAAATCCAGCTTCACATCCAAGCCACAGAGGGACATAGGGACCAACAGACCTACACATAGGACATTCACGATCTTTTCCATCACGTTCTTCTTTGTTTCCCCAGTTATGATAGCCATGCACATGGCCACAGTTTAGGTATACCCAGGGTTGTTTTTCATCGACAACATCTTTCCTCTTCATACTAGGAAATGCTAGTGTGTTGAACCCTACAGGGCACTGAGGTCGTGCTGCATTGATTTCCTGTCTTAAAGCTTCTAAATGCTTTACTGTAGGAGTGTGGGAAAGGCCTTCTGCAGTACGCCACAGCAACGTTGCACCACAGAGGTCAATTAATGAGCCATCTTGCAACTGATTGGTTTCAATTTCCACCTAGGGGAAACAAGAAACAAAAAATACATTCATTACTGTCTTGAATTTTTACATAAGAGTTATGTTTTTACATGCTCCTTACTGAAGAATTGAGGTTTCCTATTATTGTTACTAAATATGTAAGAAACTCCAATGATAGTCATGAAAAACATAAGTTTGAAAATCAAGGATAAAATATTGAGGAGTAACATATTTCTTTTCAGCCTTAAAGACAATTTATGATTAAAACATCTGGTTAGTCAGTAAGTCTAATATTTCCAATAAATATCATGGTCAAAGATATACAGATATAAGTAGAAAACAGAGTTCTGTTTAATTTAGGAAAGCTTAGGTTTTAAAATATATTAACATAATACGAAAAAATAAATTTTTAGTGTCTGAATAGAAAGATTAAGATATTATCCTCTCGTATAGTATTTAGTAGTCAGTGTTTGATAGTCAGACTTAGTACTCTGTGTCAGCAAGAGATTTAATTAAGAGTTTTGGGTAATATGTAACGCATGTAGTCCAAATCACCCTATGTGTTTATTGTAGCTAAATAAGAAGCTACACCTCAGTACTTACCATTTTTCCTCTCTGCTGAGCTGATCTGGTTTCACGCAGGCTGAATACATTTCCACACACTGATATTTCTCTCCATATTCCAGGCTTCGAGTCTTCTGTGAACCCATTGCGTGGATGCATAACAAGAACACCGTTAGTAGTCAAGCCGTCCATCTGCCCATCTGATGTCTTCCATTTGGCAGCCTTCTCCTAGTAGGAATAAGAATAGTGAGCTTCCATTTATTTGTAATTTGGAAATAGAAGTGGTTATAAAATAATGCATCACTTAGGAAAAAAGCTTTTTACCCCAAGAAAGATGTTTTTTGATGAGTCAAATCCTGCAGCATAAATCCGTGCTGTAAAGGGAGGATTCCGTTCACATATGATTCTACAGGCAAATCTTGATATAGTGCTTTGCACTGACTGTGTATCAGAATTACTTTGACTTCCAGGAACTGTGTCAGTTACCACAAAATCAATGGGACTTTCAGTCGACCGACCAATCTAAGGGAAAAAGAAATATCTATAAACCCATTCAAAGGAACACAGTGGAGAATCCATTCAAGCAAGGCACAATAAGGTGAAATCATTAAGCCTCTGAAATTTCTAAAGCTCAAACTTAACCATATTTAACTCTGGGGCATCTATACCCTTGAAAACTAATCTGTCAGACTTGCTCTGATGTAGTAATCACTAAGAGCATAGAATTAAGTGGGAATTTACAACCGAGAATATATGAAACCTTTAGGGAATGAAGAGCGTAGGATGGCTGAGATTTCTAGATGGCTGCAGATTTTATTTTTAACCCCTTTGGATGGAAATATGTCTACCATGTATTACTACTACCTTCTTTCACAGAATGTAGTGAACATGTAAGTAAATCTTTTATGATGACTCCAGGGCATTATACTATGGACACCATTTACATTAAACTGAAATGCAGTGATGTCTTCAGATGCTATAAAGTGTACAAGAACACTGATCCTTACATTAAGGGCTTACACAGTCTTGCTTTGAGGTCTCATGTATACTTCACAGATTTTCTTGTCTCTTTTCTGTCAGGTTGTCAGCTATCATTTCTGGCTGCTGGGCATACTTGTCTCTAGCAGCATACCCTTCCTCTAACCAGCTACTCTTATTCTGCTATGGGTTGAGAAATCAAATAACCAAACTTCAAAGAATAGTATTTCACAAGGGTCTTGGTGAGAGCCTAAGGGATTCTCCAGGGAGCAGAGAAAAGGAATTTCAGTGCATGCATGGCCTATGTGGCATTTATTTTATATGCCTAGATGTACTTTTTATTTTTTTCCTAGTTCTTGGCCATATTTCAGAGTGAAGCTTCCCATATAAGAGTTCTGGTGGGTGAGGTGTCAGTGAATTAAAAACATCTTCAAAGGTGCTAGCTAGTAAATAAATTTCATTTTGAAAGATGAAAGTTGAAAAGAAAAAAGGAAATCAGTGGAATAGATGACAGAACTGACAAGTGTCACAGGGTTTTAAACATTTAAAATGATCAGTTTATTAACGTATTTGTTATAAAGTAATATCATAAAATTGAACAATGTGGGTACTGACAAAAAATAGTGACTCTCTACAAAGATGATGACTTAACAGTCATTCTTTGCATGGCTGAGCCTCAAAAACTCCTCCTATCGGCACACTTTCAGATAAAATTCTTTAGTGTTTTGTCCTATCATCAAGTCTAAAGTCTTTATTTAGTTTGGATAGTTTTAGGGGGAAATTGGTTGGTTAACAAGTTTAAGACTGGATGTCCCTTTTCCTTATTTTTGAGATAATGATATCCAAAGAAAATGTTCTCAGACCTTTGAAACTAAAAATATTTCCAAAAATAAAAGGCTCTTTTGGAGCCAAAAGGTGTAGGCCAGGGGTTGGATTGAGGATTGATAGTCAGAGTCAAGGTATTCAGAAGCGGCACTTATTTGGGAAGAGAGATTGTTCCAGAAGAATTAATATTTGATCTGGGCCTTAGAGGAGAAGAGTGAAGATGTCAAAGCAATACTGGTAATGACAGGTAAGAAGGAAGAAATCTTACTATCTATAAAGAGGAAAAATCTACATGATTGTGATCAGATGTGCGTCACTAGGATATAAAACTGTTAGGATAAACTTTAGTAATTCCTCCTCTTTCTAATTGCTACTATTAAGCTTTAAAATACAGATCTTATCATGTCATTCTCTCCCAGCCCCATTAAAAACCTCAATGGTTCCTTAGAACCTATCTAAACTTAGTTTCTTATTTCTGATAATAACTAGAAACTGATTTCACAATTTGCCTCCCACCTACCAATCCAACCTAAATTCATGTTATTTCTGTTCACCCAAAAAGTATTTTCTGGTGACAAGTAGCTTATTCATCAATCTTCTACCACACTGTGTACTTCTCTGCCATCTCTATTGTCAGAAGGCCTTTCTACTGGTTGGACTGGCAAAATTCTACTCAACTTGATAAAGAAAGGATCAGCTAACAAGGCACTACTATAAAGTCTTTTCCTCACCCTTCTTCAACCCATTCAGTAGCCTGCACTTCACATTTAGACCACAAGTGTAGCACCTATGCATGTAATCAACTTGTAATGTCTCCTTTATTTACTTCATAGTGTCCAGCAATGCATACATTAAGAGTTTGAAGATCTGATGGCGCGAGTAAGAAATGTTCTTGTTCAGTTTAGAACGTAGGCAATCTTATGATGCTTATAAAACCAGTTCCTCAAAGACTGGCTAATATATCGGAGTAGTTTCTGATGTATCTCAGGTTTTTTAAATGTATAAATGTTTGGATTTTCCGTAGGTATAATGCTTGTAGACAGGGTATAGTCAGTTTACCATATTGGGAAATACTCTCTATTCCCTATGAAAAGGAGAAAACCAAAAGTGTTACAACTTTTTAAGGACCTTCATAAAGTGATGAAGACACTGTTCCATAATTCACAATGCCTGGTTTAATACCAATTTTGCTCCCAACTAATTTTGCAATCTTTAACTCACAAGATTTCAGTAAGTTTATCAATAAAAGATAAGGGATAAACAAATAAATACAAGGTACCTTCTGCAACTAAAATTCCAGTCTATAATCACATATCTAGGTAGCAACCTGATTTTTAAAAAAGCTAACTAATCACATTCATTTTAACTGGTTGTCAGTAAAATAAAATGTGGAAAATCATCTTAAAGCTTGTGTTAGGTTCTAATTAAAATCTAAAACTTCATCTTCTTTAAGGATGTTATTTACTTTTATTTTTTTGGTAAAAACAAAGGAAGAGATAAACAAACATCTATACTCTAATATTAACTATATAGACACTATTCTAAAAAACTTGGTATAGTCAAGTTTCCCGTAATGATGAAGATACGTTCTAAGAAATGTGTCCTTAGACGATTTCATCATTGTGCGAACATCATAAGAGTGTACCTACAGAAACCTAGATGATATAGCCTACTACACACCTAGGCTATGTGGTACTAATCTTATGGGACCACTGTCACTCATGCGGTCCATCATTGACCAAAACAGTGTTATGTGGTGGATGACTGTATTCCATTAAAAGGGCTGGGAGAAAGCAGATGACTTCAAAGTTTTTTTGTTTTGTTTTTTAGGAAGATTAGCCCTGAACTAACATCCGCCACTAATCCTCCTCTTTTGCTGAGGAAGACTGGCCCTGAGCTAACATCCCTGCCCATCCTCCTCCACTTTATATGTGGGACGCCTACCACAGCATGGCGTGCCAAGCGGTGCATATGTCCACATCTGGGATCTGAACTGGCGAACCCCAGGCCGCTGAAATGGAATGTGCGAACTTAACAGATGCACCACCAGGCCGGCCCCTCAAAGAAATATTTTGACATTGGTTATTACTAAAGACATCTCTAGGCCTTTTCACATTCATTTAATCTTGTAAATAAAGAAAACGGAAAAGTAATTTGGATAAGTGTAACAGCAACATTATCAGGTACTTTATGTCCTATTTAAGTTTATTTAAAAAAAAATCCCAGGGCTTTACTAAACCCAATTATTAAGGGAAAAGATATCATGAATTTTGCTTACATCTTTGGGTTTGGTTGTTCTATCATCTATCAATTTATAAAAATATCAGCAATGGATTAGTACAAAGAATGAGAGAAAAAAAATGTTGTACTGCACCAATAGCTTTGACCAAATAAATATGTGCCGAGAAACAAGTTTGATTTCACATATGTGATGTGAACAGTTAGAAACTGCCTGTACTTTTTGTTGCCTAAGAAGGAAGGTGGGAAGCAGTTGCAAAAAAAAGTCATAAATGTATGCAGAATATTTCTTGGTTCCTTTTTGGGATAATAATAGCTAACAGAGCTATTATCATAGCTACTATTATTAATAGCTAAGTGTTTACCAGCTACCTGGCACAGCTCTGAGCACTTTACATGTTCTAACACAGTTAAGCTTCCTAACAGTCATTCGAGGGAAGTTCTGTTATCTGCACTTCACAGGAGGAAACTCAGGCATAGAGTGGCTAAGCGATGTTTATCAGGAATTCTGATTTCAGAGCCCATCTCTTAACCATGCTATGCTGACTTCTAAATACGGGGTTTAGAAATCAACATATATTTTAATGAAATACATTATTAAAATATGATGACAGCAAAAGTTACTGACAGGTTTTTAATTTTTGTGTTTTTTAAGAAAAAAAATTCAGATGTTATAATACCTGAAACATATCAGTGTTGCTGTCATAAGTATATTCAACCACCACTGTCTGGGCCCGAGATAAGGTATATGATATGCTATGCTGGTCCTTGTTGCTTATTGCCTAAGAAAGAAAAGATTAATAGCAAAAATTAGCTGGCAGGTCAATCAAATCAGATAATCTTTTCACTAAAAAAAGAGAAAGGTAATCTATTTATCACATACATGACATATTTTCCCCTTGAAATTTAGGGTAAAGATTAATAACTCTTGCATAACCTCAGCTGTGACAGTAGTTTCTTAGGTTCACTGGGTGTAGAAAAATACTTTGAAGCAGTTATAGAGTTAAGAACATAATTTCATAGTATAAAAACAGTATAAAATCTGGATCTCTCTTGTAAGTATTTTAAATTATAAAGTAATCAAAACTAAATCACATCCAGAAAGTGAAAACAGTCCTCAGTACTGCTTTGATCAGGAAAAAATATAAAAAGCTGCAGGATAAGAGGAATCTTACTTTTAAAGTAACTCAAAGAGTTATACTTAACCAATAAGCAGAGTTTACTGTTTTCCTAACCATTGTGTGAGTCTATAGATGACAAATATTTGCCACATGCTGGGCTAGATACATACAAATTCATAGAGTGATTAAACATTACCAAAGGAAGTGAATAGAATGCTTATGACTGTACTTCTGACCTATCCCAAACTAAAAATATTGCTAAAAAGAACTTTTCAGTTTTGTTTTCAGGCGTTTTCTATGTACATGAGTTGAAGATAACATCAGAGGGGGGAAAACCTACACAAAGGAAGTGGAAACAGGTTGCGTAAAAGGAAAACAGATACAAAGACACAAAAGAATGATTATACACAGTAAAGAGGCTAAATGAAAAAAAGTTTCTTAATTAGAACTTTGGCATATAAAATTTTACTTGCTTTCAATTTGTAGGTAGTCTGTTATAGATAAAAGTTTTAAAACAACAGCTTTAAGATTGTGAAAATTTCAAATATACAAAGAGAATAAACACATACCTGGGTGCTAACTACCTGGCTTTATGAAAGCTTAAAAATGCCATTTTTGCTTCTCATTTTTAATAAGAATCTAAACTCTACAGATACAATCAAGGCTGCTCACATATCCCTCCCTAACCCCCTTTCTTCACAGAGGTAAACAACCTCAAGAACGCAGTCTAGATCATTCCCATGCATGGTAAGATTTTTTTTACTACTCATTCATGTATTCATAAACATTATATAATTGTTTTATAGGCTTTATAACCTACAATTACTTTAATTCAGTATTAAG
This sequence comes from Equus asinus, assembly GCF_041296235.1. Taxonomy (NCBI): domain Eukaryota; kingdom Metazoa; phylum Chordata; class Mammalia; order Perissodactyla; family Equidae; genus Equus; species Equus asinus. The sequence continues at coordinate 48,742,625 of NC_091795.1, read as the reverse complement.
CAACTGATTTTTCAATTAAATAATTGCTCAGTATTTTGGAAGTTAATTCTTAGTGGCTAAAGAGATTTAAAAACACAGTTTTTTGTGTACTGTGAGACTGTAATCCTTGGTTTTTTTTTTTTACTGTTAAACCTACTCTTAGATTGAGAATAAGAACTATGTCAAGTTAAGTTCCCACTGGACTGGAAGGCAGGGATTAACCACTCATCCCAAATGACCGCCAGACTAAACAATGAGCTTTCTTCATGACCTCACTACTACATTCCTCCAAAATTGAAAGAGGAAAGAATCAATCTTTGATCCCTAAGATTCCTGTTGCCTAGTAAAGATGAAAAGGAGCTAACAATAAAAACACCAGAAGTATGACGGTAAAAATGCGAGCCACAGAGAGGATATTATAGAGGTAGAGATTAGAGATATTTTCTCTATGACAGTGGTTCTCAACCAGAGGTTGTATTAGCTGTGTAAGGGGCATTTGGAAACATACGGTGCATTTTTTTGGCTGTCACAGTGATTTGAGGGTTTAAATGGCATTTAGTGGGTAGGGATCAAGAATATTCAATGTCCTGCAATATATGGGACAGTCCTGCACAAAGAAGAGTTGGCACATCCAAAATGTCAAGAGCACTCCTGTGGAGAGATACTGGAAAGAAGCTCCTCAGATTGGATCCATAAGCTGTTCACTTCCACCACCTGCTTAGCATATCCTTTCTCTGCAAAGCAGTAAAAAGAAACACCTAAAAGAAACTGTCCCTTTTCTACATTCACTGGCTTCCAAATAGTAATAGAGGAGGCCTAGTCAAGGCATAAGGACTCTGTTTTAGACACCACACTGGATATAAAACAAAGCCAAAAATCCAATTAACTTCAGGGACTGGAGCTATGACCTAAAACAAGGCATCAGATGCTAATTTCTCTGTCTCTCATTTATTCAACTTACAAAGATATACCTCATATGGTACAGTATTAATGCACATCCTGGGGCTGCTTAGCTAAAAATACAGGTACTTCCAGAAGTCAAGGAACTCTAAGTTTTATTCACCCATTACACATCAAATTCAGTCTGTGTTATAAAATTTGAAGTAGAGAGATTCATAAGAAATGTAAAGATCTGAAATTCCCCCTAATTGTCTATCACTCTGGGAAAAGCCCAAGTGTGCTGAAACGGTGGCCCGGCTTCTGGAGATTTTGGTACAGAAAGAAAAAGGGGCTTTAGAAGCATTAAACAGACCAGGAGATCGAGAAGTTATATTGTAGATACAACTGGATATTTGCTTTCATAGCTTTGATTAATAATTATTTAGGTCTACTTCATTCAAGCTATGCTAAATGCTGAGTCTTAACAAAAAATAAAAACAAGAGCATCCATAGAATCTTTGATAAAGACCCTTAGTTAAAAAAATGACCTCATCCAAACATGCTTCTAGCAGCGGAATACCCTTATTAGATAAAACTGCATCCCTTGCCCAGCCAGGCGAGGCCCCCCAGCTAACAGGGAGAACTCCCTACTTCTCAGGGTAGACAGCCACACAACTCTTAATACCAGGTAAAGTCCTTTTTTAATAAGAAAAGGGAATGTCTTCTAATTTTCACCCATTGATCCTGGTTTGTCAAAAACAAATGTCCAATACCCTTCTCTATGGCAGCCCTTCGAACATCGTGTCTCCGAAGTGTCTTCTCCCATCCAAACAAAAGGAAACTTCTGGTAGCGAATGTGAAGAGAATGCTAGAGAATATAAACAACATGTAAAGGGTTTCAATTTCTCCAAGTTTATTGATTTAGTTTAGGGTTTTTTTTTTACCTTTGCAGCCTGAGGAGTACAAGCAATATGCACAGTGCTGGGCTTCACCCCATTTGCCTTGGGTCTTTTAAATAGAGCAAACCTACTTTTCCTCCTTCCTCTATCGCCATTTGGGAGAGACCCATTATACCTGATGGGGAAAAAAAATGCAGGTGATCTCTTGTAAGAACCAGACAATTCTAGAAACAAATGCTTTACTTTGCCTTATAGGATCAATCCCCAACTAAAGATCTATGAGCACATTATAAGTATCTCAAATTCCTTTGAGTAATCGCTGATCCCCAGACCAGCTGCCTGAGTGTGAAACAAAATGAGATTCTTTCGGGCTACATTCCAAGTCACAGAAAAGTACCTTTTGGATTATACACAGCTGTGAGTTATCTATATTTTTCTTCCCTCTTTTATTCAAGATAATCAAGAGCTGATTAACAGCATATCTGACTCCATATGACTCATTCAATTTTTTTTTAAAGGTGAATGTTTGCATGTGCTAATACAACCTTTAAAAGTACAGTATGAATTATTTAAAATTGAATCTCCTTTAATTGTGAACCAAACGGTTTAAACAGCTGAACTTTCAAAATAAGAATTTTTTAGACTTGTTAAGTCTCAACAATTTGAATGTACACATACGCATTCACATCATGTTGGCAAAACCTGTCTGACTGAGATGCCTGCTAAGTAGTAGTTAAAAGTAGTTTTGGTGTTGACATCTTATGACCATTTCTCCATGACCACATATAGATATGTCCTGAAGGTAAGCAAGTAAGCAAGGACTGATCTAATAGGAAAAAAGTTCAAAACAAAACCTTTGAACGTTTACTATGTACTAGGCACTACTGGGTTCTATCCCATACATTACCTCACTTAATCTATCCTCATAAGAACCCTTTGAGGTTGGCATCACTTTCCACTTTTACAGGTTAGGAATTAAGTTATTCTGCAGAGGAATTTAAGTTATTTTCTGAAGGTCACACAAGTGACACTGGCAAAGCTAGAATTTGAATCCAGGTGTTTATCACGCTTTTTTGCATTTTTTACTGCTTCATTATGGCATGAGCAGTAGTTTAACAATAATCTCTCCTCATTCATGCCCCCCCCTGCACCCTGGAAAAAACCTTTGGTTTGATGGTTTCTCATGTATAGTTGGCCAATCTAGGGGAAATGAAGCAGGAAATAGTGACAATTTTTAGGCTGGAGGTGAATGTGATGGTAAAATGGCCTACATTCGTGGCTGACAAGGAAGAGAAGGGAGTTTACTCAAAGACCACCATATATGGAAATTATACTGATCCTTTATGGAAAATAAAACACTCTGATTTCTATTGGAGAATGCCCTTGCTAATCTTGCTAGGCTTGCTGAAAGTTCAGAGTAGCGCCCCTTAGCTATCACATTGATTTTGCTATTCTAGGCTGTGTGTTGCCATCAGTGTCATGGTGGGTTTCTCACTGCCCCTCACTACTGTCCACTGGGTTGCGTGACTAGTTCCTCTTCCGGAGATATGCTCTCTATTCCCACAGTGTGTTTCTGTACCTCAAAGCTCTTCTGTAAGCAGCAACAGCACGAAACTGACAACCTTATCCAGCTTTACTCCTCCTTCTGGAGGACTGGGAAGAAGCATTATTTGCATTTTAAGACACCAAGCCCCAGATACAGAGACAGCTGCAATTGCTAAGGATTAACTGAGAAACTGCTGGGCTAAGGGAGGCAACTGAAACCATACACTAAACTTTAAATTCTAGTTGTCAAACGACTCAAATTTCTTGCTAGAAGAATTTAACTTGGAACAGTTTTTTGGTAGTTAAAAGCTGTTTGTCATTAATATATTAAAATCTATGTGATTTGAAGTTGTAATAGGGTAGTTACTATATTAAGTCTATGATCTTTTAAATTCTGTTTTTGAAAGAAAAATTTTAAGTCTCAAAGAGTCTAGATGATCTTGTCTAATTGTCATTTTACAGAGGAGGAAGCTAAGGCCCAGAGTGGTTAAGTGACGTTCCCAAGGTCACACAGCTAGCAGAGCTGGAATAAGCACTGGAATCCAGGATTCCTGACTTCCAGCCAAGCTCAATAACTCCATATTATCTTCACAATTTCTCTTACTCTCTCATCTGAAATAACGGATACATTCTCACTTAAACAAGAACTTATCCCAACCTGATTCTAAAACATATGTTAATGTTTAGAGCTGCTTTTTAGGCAGAAGAAGGGAAACAGTAGGGGGGAAGTAAATTCTACAATTTCTAGTTTCTGAGATCTCTAGTTAGACTAATACTGTGCTTCTGTTTTGACAGTTATGGCAAGTTTAGATTAAAGAACAGATGATTCCATTATTTCAATTGATTTAGACTGTGTCTGTGTGAGCTGTATGGATGAGATGACTTTTGAAGCAAACAAGTAGTGAGGTCCTGGGCTTCAAAGTCATCATATTGTTACGCCTATACAACTCCTTTCATCAAGGACCACAGCACAAAGCAACTATACTTCAGAGGGGCAAAGGAACAAACAAATCCTAACCTACATGAAATGACCTAAAGGGGGAGTCAGCTGAGGCAAATTTTTCTAAAAGATAGGAGAGGGAAGACAAATGATGTGATTATGTGACTGTAGACAAATACATTTTTCATTTCATCCTGAAGAAGCTTTGTCCTTTCAGGGGGTGAGGGCGAGGCAAAGCTTGTGCAGTATTTCAGCACTTATAAGAGATGGCATAAAAATGAGAATTCAAAGAGTTTCCTGATTTAGTAATATTACCCTGTAGCTGTAAATCCTTTTTGGAAATAGGTAGGATATAAATTCTAAAAAAAAAGTACTTTTAACCTAGATGTCAGAGTTACTCTATCTGATTAAGTTTTATGTGTCATCAGAGGGAGAAACCTTACCCTAAGACAATGAGTTCACCATATTTTACGGGTGCCTTGGATGGATGATTTTCTTGATCAGGAGAAAACATGAGCTTGGCTGTCTTTCTCAAATCTTTGTTCACTGGTCAGGAGCCTTGGGACACCTTTTGCATTATTTCCTAGAGGGGAAAAGTTTTCATTAATAATGTGAACAAAAAAATTTCAGTTTAAATAAAGATGTTATTTTCCAGTAATCCTCGTGAGTACAATATTATGCAAAATATCACATACTATAGAAAGTATTAACGTTTTCCCAAATAATGTTATATATTTGATACAACTGTTTAAACAGATTAAAAATGTAAATGTAGGGACTTCCACTTCCAGGAAGATGGAGTAGATGTATTTTCCCCTATTATTTCCACTAAGTACAACTAAAAACTGTGGCCATTATATATAAAACACAAGAACTCTGAAAAGTAGAGATAAGCCAGACCAGCTAGGGACCTCAGGGCCTAATTTCTGCCTAAGATATCCCAGATTTGGAGCTGAAGAATCCAGCAACTTGGAAATGCCAACTGGCAGAGACCAAAAGAAACCCCAACAAACGCTTGCTCTCTCTAGTCAAAGGAACAAGAAAGGGCAGCCTTAGCAGGACAGCAAGCTTTTGACAATAACTGCTCTACTGCAGCCAAACACCACAGGAAACACTGTGGCCCCACCACCACCCACACCAGCAAGAGCCAAGTTGGGAGCCTAGACTTACTTCTACTTCATGTGGGCATAATGAGGAGGCCAACCCCTCAACCACAGTAGTGTCATGGCCTTCTACCCTGCTGGCTGATAACATGCCCACCACACCTCTATTCTAGTGGTATCAGTGGAGACCACACGGGGAGCTTTGACTTTCACCTTCACCCGGCAGTAATAAGGATCTCCTTTCCTCGGGTGTCAATGGAGGCTGAGTAGGAAATCTGGGCTTCTGTGTCTCCCTGGCAGTAACAAGAAGGCACCCCCTTTTCCTGTGCCAAAGCAGTGTCAGCAAAACCACTGGGAACATAAGGTTTAGATAATATCCAGAGTCTCAGAACAGGTTTCGATAGAAAACCATTCATCATATCAAGAACTAGAAAGATTTAAAACAATGCAAAAAAGATAATCAACAGATGCCAAAACTGAGATGACAGAGATGAGAGAATTACCTGACAAAGATTTTAAACGAGCCATGATAAAAATGCTTCAATTACAAACATGTTTGGGACAAAAAAAAAAATTTTGGCAAAGAAATAGAAGGTATAAAAAGCTCACTGGATGGGCATGACAACAGAATGGAAGGAACATAGTAAAGAATCAGTGAACTGGAAGATAGAAATTACCCAATCTGAACAACAGAGAGAAAATGGGATTAAAACAACAACAACAACAACAAAAAAAAAACAGAGCCTCATGGCCTGGACCTGGTAGACTACAGCAAAACAGCTAATATTTGTATCACTAGAACTGAGAAAGAGAGGAGAGAGGAGAGCTGAAAAATTACTCGAAGAAATAGTGGCTGACAACTTACCAAATTTAGAAAGAGAAAACCACAGATCCAAGAACCTTAACAAATTCCACACAGGATAAACCTGAAGAAACCCATCCCAGATACACTATAATTAAATTTCTGAAAGCTAAAGGCCAAGAAAATATCTTGAAAGCAGTCAGAGAGAATGTACACCTTACCTATGAGGGGAAAAGCAATTAGAATGACAGTGGATTTCTCACTAGAAACTATGGAAGCCAGAAGAAAGTGGCATATTTTTTTCAGGTGCTGAAAGAAAAGAACTGTCAACCTAGAATCCTATAACCAGCAAAAATGGAGGGGAAATCAAGACATTCTCAGATGAAGGAAAATTAAGAAAAGTTGTCACCAACAGATCTACCCTAATAGAATGGCTAGAGGAAATTCTCTAAGCAGAAAAGAAATGATGAAAGAAGAGAACCTTGAAACATCAGAAAAGAAGAAAGAAGATGGTAAGTCAAAATACGGGTAAATACAATAAGCTTTCCTTTTCTTGAATTTTATACATTATGTCTGAATGTCAAAGTGAAAATTATAACACTGTCTGACGTTGTTCCAAACGTATGTAAAGGAAATATTTAAGAAAATTATATACTGCACTCCTGGGCATTTATTCTAGAGAAATGAAGTCTTACGGTCATACAAAACCTGTACACAAAATGGTTATACAGAAGTTTTATTTGTAACAGCCCCAAACTGGAAACATCCATACTGTGCAAGAGCACTGTATGTGTGCAAGAGCACTGTGCAAGAAGGAAAAAAGCTGCTGGTACATGAAACAACAGGCATAAATCTCCAGAGAATTATGCTGCACAGAAAAAGCTAACCTCAAAAGGTTACATAAATGATTCCATTTATATAACATTCTCAAAACGACAAAATTAGAGAAATGGAAAACAGATTAGTGGTTGCCAGGGGTTAAGGAGCGGGTAGGAGTAGGAGGGAAGTAGGTGTACGTAGAAAAGGACAACAGGAAGAACCCCTGTGGTGATGAAAATGTTCTGTATCTTTATCAACGTCAGTATTCTGGTCATGGCATTTTATGACACTATTGCAAGTTATTACCACTGGGGGAAACTGGGGAAAGGGTACACGGGGTCTCTCTCCGTATGATTTCTTACAACTGCATGGGAATCTACACTTATTTCAAAATAAAAAGTTTAACTAAAAAATATAAATTTGACACAAGTATAAAAATTGAAAGACTTACACTTCTGATAAGCCAGAAAATTACTACAATAAACAATCCCCACAATACTATCATGTCTATTCATCAGCAGTTTAATGGGACCCGGTCTTTCCTATATCTAGTCTCTCCCTGGTCTTCCTGTTAGACCTGTTACAAAGGTTTCACAACAAAACTCTTACGAGCTAACCCATAAAAGTCTCCTGGTTTTATACTTCCACCAAAAGGTTTCATAGGAAACTCCAGAACGAAAAATGCCTCCTTGTCTTTTCCTTCAGTAGAGTGAAATACAGCCTGTGTAGCAGCACGTCTGGAGAGAGAGGCAACACAGAATATTTGTAGCCCAATGAATAAAAATAAGGAAAAGGAGAAGGCCCCCACTTTGACCCCCTTTTCTCCCTTGTAACTGATGTACACATTCAGACCAGCAATTCAGACAGACGACACACTAAATTTCATTGTTGGTAAATTAAAAAAATGCTTACTAAATTATTTTAAAGAAATGACACATGCTTAAGAACTATTTTAAGAAAAACATTTCCTCCATTTGAATACACTATAAAATCCTCTCATCCTCCCAGATGAATTTGCTTTTGATAACCAGATTTTAATTAATTAAATTGTTCAAAGGTTACAGAAACCAATAATAGCTATCTCACAATAATTGAGAGGCATTAGGTTTGTGCAGAAATGTTTTACTTAAGTAAAATAAACTATACTGATCAAATCCCCCATTTAGAAAAAGAAACTGATGTGAAGGTAACTAAAACCTTCAATGTAAAAATTTAAGAGTTTTAAGAAAAATTAGCTCAAATTAACCAAGGAACAATTTTGGTTCCACATAACAAGATCTTCTGATCTACATTAAATCATACTGTAATTTAGGGACAGGTATCCATGGCCTCTCCTTTTCCCCCTAAAGAAGCATCCCATTTTAAAAAGAAACAATTAGAGGCGTTAACTGTGCTTTTCCTTTTAGACAATTAAGGTACTGCCATTGAACATGAAAACACTGTTGTGACACATTTCTGACCAAGAATAGCAAGAATTAAAAACTTAGTAAGAAGAATTAATTAAATTTGAAATTTAAATCAAATTTTAATAATGTTTCTTTGCCTTGATTTGGATTCTTATTTAGAGTTACTTTCTATTTTTAGGAAGTGACGGTTTTCCATTTATAGTAGCAAAAAATTTCTTTTAAAAAACATTATTTAAAGAACCAAGTCAAATAGTATGAGTAAGTACACAGATATGGAAAAATCTGAAAGTGGTATGTGAATGCCCATATCTGGCTGACACTAGTACACAGCGTGGTTAGCAAGTATTAGTCTATGTTCTAGTTCCAGCTCTCTTTGAACAAAGAAATCTGTTTCCTCATCTCTAAAAATCAAGGAACTAAAGTAGAAGGAAGAGAATTTTGGAGCTGGAAAAAAACGTAAGAGACCATCTGGTCCTAACATAAGAATTTATAAGTAATGTGCATATAACACTCACTATACATTTAGTCCTATTGCCTCTATAGCAAAAGTGACAAATTTTAGCTTTGACAAGGAATGAGAGTTGGCATATACCCACTATTCTATACTTTCTAGAACCTTTGGCCAAATTAGCCAAGAAAAACAATATATTTCCAAATATACTTATTCTTACTCTACTTAGGTCCCTTAGAAGGCCTGATCTTGGGATGTTTCATCAGTGATATCAAAGGTACAATCACAGAAACACACTCAAACTTGGCTTCTATTTCTGTATTTAATAATCTAAAACCTATAATAAAATGCTTTAATAGTATTGGTTATTTATACATTGAGATGACCCAAAATAAACAGTTTTCTTAAATCTAAAACAGCATATAATCAATAGATATATAACTGGCATTCTTAAACAATGAATAAAATGTGCCACGACAGCTGCTGCTCCTGGAAGCTTTCACTGCAATTCTAATACATGTCGACAGGTGATTGCTGGAATCTTTATGTGTTCTCAAGATTCTTTAACAAAAGTTCACTATCTAGAAAGTGCTCTCATGCTCACTTTCTCTCTCCCTTCTCTATATTTTAAAATCTGAATAAGATACAGAATTCTTCAAAATCAATTCCTGAAGTCATGCACTTGAGAACGTGAAATGGGTATGTACCTAAAGTATATTCGAATGCCTCAATTACTGGCCCCACCTGTTGGCATTCAATTAAGCTAGCCAGTCTGATCCTATCCCAATGTGATTCAGCAAAGAACATGAAACAGTACCATTAATTATAGAGAAAATCTTGCTAAGATAATAAAGCTGTGTTCTATAATATCGATTATTTTGAAGCTATGCTTGATCCTTGAAAATTATGCATGTTGTTTTCATCAGCAGGGACCTTCCCAAGTTATACAAATTAAAAAATATATATATATTCTAGAATAGTAGTATTTTCTGTGTGGGCTGGGAAAACATGAAAAATTAGCCATAAAATATGTATTTCTTAGAACTAGTCTCATTAATTTGACTGGCACAACATTCTAATCATTTATTCTTTAAAAGACAATGAAGTACAATTGTTTTCATATCAAGTCTTCCCAAAGGATTTTCTATAATACATAATTGTCAGTTTCACCTACAGAAGGAAAACTGGGAAATCAATCTTTGTCCAAATTGCTCCCCCAACATAACACATTTTTTCTTTTATTATTTACACTCACACAGCCTTTTGCTTACTACCTACTAAACACAAGTGCAAAATTCCTGGCCTGAAAAATGAAAAGAAGCAACATAAATACTAAGCGAGGGACATGAAAGATCTACCTAGATGTTTACTTAATCTTTTGAACATTCTTATTTTGGTGGGCAAGTAGGCACAAAGGGGTGCTGAGGAAAAGAAAGGAAAATGTTTTAAAACATGAAAATGTTATAATGCTTCTTTATGGTGAAAAATATAATGTGGATTGCATATATTATCTCTGATAAAACAGATTTCCATCTACACTAGAGCTCCCCTGTGGTTGATTTCAAAAGGGTGACTCAAACAGAAAAAACTGTTTTGGTATATTTGTGGTGGAGCCATTTTATGAAACCAAGTTAGGTGATGATTGAAGGGAGCAGTTTCCTGATGACAGCGAAATTTAATCACCTTCTTCCTTCTTTCATAATGAGCAGGATTAATAAGCAGCATTTTTCCATGAAAGGAGAGAAGGGATAGGAGAAACAATGGTGCAGCAGTAGGAATATCAGGTCACTACTTTCTGTCAGTGTCTTTTAGCTTCTTCAAATACAGCAGTGCAGGAAGTGAAGTCCATGTTTCCCTTCCCAAGATACAGGGCATCCCCTGGGCAAACTCCCAGCCTCTCCTTTAGGGGAGCCAAATGACATGCTGATCTTCCACCGCCCACAGGGATAAAATATTTCATCCTGATAGGAAAGCAATGAACATCTTTCCCATGGACCATTTGTTCCTCTACACTAGGGTTTCTCAACCTTGGTACCACTGACACTTTCACATTGTGGGGAGGCTGGCCACGGCATGGAGGTTCAGCAACACCCTTGGCCTTTACACTCTCCAGATGCCAGTAGCACCTCTAGTTATGATAAAAAATGTCTCACCTTTCCACCCTGTAACCCAACATCCTTCCCATCCTCACCCCATGAGAACCACTGCTCTAATCTCCAATTGGGGATGACAATTTGTTTTTAGGAGGAGAATTTCCCCTATTTTGGCACAGTACTTGGCACATAGTAAGGTATTTCATAAATGTTTGCTTACTAACATCATCATACTGATGTCTTAAAGGGTTATTATTACTAAGCCTTGTGTTAGTGAAGACAATGGCTGGGAGTGAGAATGGGAGAACTATCATCTTACCTTGATGGTGATTAATTATTAATCTTTCTGTGCATTTAAAATATTTTAATATTGTAGCAACCTCTCTCAAGCAGTTGAAGGAAAGAGACTGGAGCTGGGGTGCCCATAGAAGCAGCTACAAGGCCAGTGCTGGGCAGCCTGATGTTTAGAGAAAGGCTAATCTGTAGAGGCCAGATAAGGAAATATCTTCTGGACCGAGGGGACCCATACCTAGAAAAATTAAAAGAGTGCTTTGGAGAGAATGAGGGAATCCTTTTAAATCAAAAGGGGTGTCAATTTGAATCAACCTTGGATCAAGGTCTATTTTATGCTTGCATAGAATGTTAATCAGCAAAGTGCTTTCACATAAGATTATTTGACCCTCACAAAAGTCCTGTGAATCAGGTAGGAAAAAATCTTATTAACTCCATTTTCCAGATAAGGGAACTGAGTGTGTCAGTAAGAAAGGCCAGTGACTGGTTCAAGGCCAAAGGGTAATATCTGGCAGAGCTAGAACTGAAATCCACATATTAATTCAACATACATTAACTCATTTCATTTCCATCAGAACTATATCAAGTATAAACATTTATCTCCTTTTTATAAATGGGGAAACTGAGGCTCCTGGAAGTTAAGTAGTCCAGGTTTTCTGATACCACTGATCATACCTCAGACAAGGCTGGGTGGTGCTGATTCCTAAATAAGAATAAGACACTATTATGGGATTATTTAGGAGAGACCAAAAAGTATACCTGTGTAAAATAAATTCTCAACAAGTTACACTCCAGCACAGACTAGCGACAACTATGCAACTATGACTAGTGCCTTTTGAAATTATTTGAACCTTTGTCACTTCCTCAATGCTCACTGTGTTTGTCAACCCTGTTTCCTGGTAGTGACCAACAATAAAAACTTCAGTAAACGAAGTGGGCTTTGCATCTTGTTTAAAAAATGGGGAGAGGAGAAAGGAACCCAAGGGAAAAAGCAGGGTGTCACACTAAAGCAAACTGCTGGTACCATCAGGAAGAAAACCATGTATCAGAGGTGCGTCCAGACAGCCTAGCGACAGAAGGCTTCACGTACTCCCTGAAAAGTGACAGCCGAGAAGAAACTGCAGGGCAGTATTCCTGGCTGGGGAATGGGGTTTAAATACAACCTCGTCACCACCCCCAGAATGATCACTTAATTCCCCACATCTAGAAAATGTCTTTTAAAAGACACAACTCAGGATTCCAACATTCTTACTGTCCCTGCCCATGCTTGGCCTGTATTCAACTCTTAGATTACCAAAGTTCCTAAAATGATAATACACTTCTCAGAAAGCAAGACTAGAAATTCCCTAGGTTTAACCACTGAAGTCCCGAACAAAATTCTGCAGGAAGCAGCAAATTCAGTGGGATTACATAGCTCTTTGGAACAAAAACATCGGATAGAAGTATATTCATGGGAAATTCTATCATTTTCTAAAGTCAGCATCCAACAACGGCAGTCAGCTCATGCTTAGGCTATGCTCTTTCCATAGTGGCTGATATTTACTAGGTTCTGTCTCTGTGCCAAGCACTGTTCTAAGCACTTTACATGTATTAACTGATTTGATCCCCAGAACACCCTCATGACGTAGGAACTATTATAACCCTCATTTTATAGGTAAGAAAATTAACCTTACAACTCAAACTGTAGCCAGCACTCTGGAACTGCTGAGTTTAAAAAAAAGTACACGGAGGGTGGGGTGGAGAGAACTACAATGGGAAACTAAATTAAACAACAAACAAGAAAATCCCCCAACTCTTTTCCTTTAATAAAGTACTAAAGAGTGAGAGTTTACATAAATGCTACTGCCCTAACATGGGAATAAACTTCTATAATACTGACTAGCCATTTAAATTTTCTCAGTAATTCAGTCAATTGTTTAAAGCTGAGTTTAGAAGTCCCTTGGATAAAATTTATACTTGGAAAAAACAAATAAAATAGATTTTTTCCCAACTACTTAAAATCTATAGTACCAATCTAAGAAATAAAAAAATGGAAGACTAAGTCCATGGTCACCTTTTTATGTTCTGCAAGTAAACCATACGCAGTTTATGGGCCCTTCCAAAAAAAGTATTGTATAATGATTATTCTGAACAGTTAAATTACTCCTGGAAATAGAATAATCTGAGTTTTCTCTAGTCTTTATTTTTATTAAAACACTGACCAAGTTACATGCACTTAAAAAAAGGCAAGAACAACAGTCTCAAAGTATCTCCTCCAAGATATTTATTAATCATATACAGGAAAATAGTGACTTCACAGTGGGAGAAACCTGGCAGATCTTAACCAAGTGACTGAGGCTAACGTGATCTTTAATAAGACAATTTGATATCATGTATCCCTGATTATGATACACTGAGGACACATCATTTCTGTAGTATGTTGCCAAAAAACGTTTAACCTCAATCTAATCACGAGAAAACATCAGACCAACCCAAAGTGACAGACATTATACAAAATAACTATCAGTACTCATTAAAAGTGTCGAGGTTGTGAAAGACAGGGAAAGGCCAAGAAACTCCCAGATTGGAGGAGGTTAAGGAGATGTAACAACTACATGGCATATAGAATCATGAATTGGATCCTGGAACAGAAAAAGGTCATTCATGAAAAACTGGTTAAATTTGAGTATGGTCTAGTTTAATTAATACTGTAGTATTGTACTAATGTTAATTTCCTGTTTTTTTTTTTTTTTTCTTGAGGAAGATTAGCCCTGAGGTAACATCTGCGGCCAATCCTCCTCTTTTTGCTGAGGAAGACTGGCCCTGCGCTAACATCCGTGCCCATCTTCCTCTACTTCACATGTGGGACACCTGCCACAGCATGGCTTGACAAGCAGTGAGTAGGTCCGCACCTGGGATCTGAACTGCTGAACCCCAGGCCACCAAAGTAGAATGTACGAACTTAACTGCCATGCCACCAGGTCAGCCCTTAATTTCCCGGTTTTGACAAATATACACTGGTTATATAAACTGTTAACAGTATAGGAGGCTGAGTAAAGGGTTTATGCAAACTCGTTGCATTATTTTTCCAATTTTTCTGTAAGGCTAAAATTATTTCAAAATAAAAAGTGAAAAAAAGAATTAAAATAGAAAACAAACAAAACAGCTCTTTAAATTTAATAAAAGGTATTAAAAAATGAACTCAAGGGGCTGGCCCCATGGCCGAGTGGTTAAGTTCGCGCGCTCCGCTGCAGGCGGCCCAGTGTTTCATTGGTTCGAATCCTGGGCGCGGACATGGCACTGCTCATCAAACCACGCTGAGGCAGCGTCCCACATGCCACAACTAGAAGGACCCACAACGAACATACAACTGTGTACTGGGGGCTTTGAGGAGAAAAAGGAAAAAATAAAATCTTTAAAAAAAAAAAAATGAACTCAAGATTCAAAGTTTGCCTTCTCTCAGCCTTCTCACAACCTATAGGTGCAGGATTTCCAAGATGTGCTGGTCCTGTTGAATCACAGTGCCTGCCAGGTCTCATGCTCTTTCTCTGACGCGAAACTGCCCACCCATAGCTCCCTTGGTTAGCAAAGTTGTTACTACACAAGTGTGGCCACTCATTGGACTAAGCGATACCTAAACCAAAGTGATCCATCTACACACTGACCAGAATTTGGCAGAACCATTCCTCATGAGTCTTTCTTTAAAAGAAGGCAAAAAAAAGTTATGATGTATGAGGGCAATTTTACTATCGAAGGTCTAGGTGGTTTTATTGGAAAATACTCTGTATATACAATTATATCACAGCTTTTGAATTAACCCTGTACACTGAAATCTTTAACAGTATTTGAATTTATTTGAGTTCTGTTTACCTACACACATGAATTCTGGTCTTAAAGACTTTACGAAAGGGAACAGAAAAGAGAGCTGAGAGGAAGAAGAGTTAGGAAGAAGTAGCCCTGGGTAATTTTGATACATTTCCTTAAAAAAGAATCTTGAAAAGTGAGAAAGTCAAATACTTTCTTGAATTATTCACTAATTATTTCATTATGATAATGTTTTCTTCAAACTAGAAGAGACACTTGTGAAGGATGAAGCTACGACTGTGCCTAGGGCCAACCCTGAGTACTCTGGCCCTTGACAGTCATGAGGGCTATATCCGGGTCCTTCATGAATTCTCGATCTACAAAACCTGTTCTGTAGGACATGATTTTCTCATGCTATAAAACAGTGACAATATTTTCCACACCTCTTAGGATGTGTCACCAGGACTGAATGAGAACAACAAAGCTGCACTGCGATTTGGATGTTGGGCCATCTACTTGGTTCACTCACTAGATATACAAGTCATAGACTTTTGAGTCTCTTGAAATTATTCAAACTGTGAGAGTTAAACCAGTGATTTTCAGGGATCTAACATAATGTTAAAAAAAAATCAAGTATTTCTTAAATACGTGATATGTACTTAGACATACAAAGTAGGTCTTAATAATACTTGGTTAATTTATGGTGATGCTGCCCCATCACTTAAGGCTTAACTGTTTTCTCAGAGATTCATCTTTATTTCTCAGTAAACAAATGTTTATAATCTGTTCTTTGCAGATAACTTTGGTACCATGCAGAAAGTTCTAGTTTCCCACTGCTTGTAATATAACAGGACCTGAAATATAATCAAAGGCCTCAAAAATCACTGCAATTAATTTCAAGGTTGAATGCTATATATGTTTGATTCTCAATAGGGGAAATAAATAATACATCTAAATCAAATAAGATTTCATGTATGTATTCCCTGCTCTTACTCAGAAGTTAACTTTAATTCTTTTATAGTTTCACAATTCCATTATGAGCTCTATTAAAAAGGAATGAGAAAAGAAAAATGTAGTTGGAAATTCAAATTACAAATGAATCTCCAATACTGTTCGTAACAGTAAAGCTACCTACCTAAAGAGAAAAACCTTATTAAAAGATGACAACTATTACTAATCTCACTAATGAACAAATGTTTCATCTTATGAGTTTTAGTTTTCTCTTTGGTTCATGGAAAGTTCTCAAAAGTAGCAGCTAATCTTTCTTTGACCAAATCATAATGTTTTCCTCATAAATTTTTGTAGCAGTAATTTAGAGACATTATGTGTGGGAAGTTAAGAACATCTATTTTTTAGCACAGTGAATATTTTAAATCACTCAGTATGTTATTTCTATTTAACTCTTCTCATTAGGAAAACGATACATACATATAGCTGGGTTGTTTGTACAAATTTCCTCTCTCCACTCTGATTATTGGCATATTATCACATTACAAATACCCCAATTAAGTATTATTATAAATTTTTCCTCCTAATCTGCAACTTTTCTCTTGTCACTGACAACTTCCATGTTATATATACACGAGAGACTGAATACTTCCTCCTCACAAATAGATTAGAAAATGTGATAAAAAATGAACACACATTAGTGGGCAGCATGTCAGTATCCTAGCAAACAGATTCAGTTTTTCATGAATTTCCTATAAAAAGAAAAAAATCTTAATTATGACTTTTCTTTCAATGAAAAAATGCTTCAGAAAAGCACACTGCTGGGAACTTGACTGTTGATTTTTAACAGAAAAAGCTCCCCCCATCAATTATCAGATCTACAATTATTAATCCTTTCCCATCATAACTGAGGAAGAACATTACTTAAAATCCTTATAAAGCAAGACTCTCAATATTAAAGAAAAATTCTTTATAATATTTCCCTACCTTGTGAAAATGTTTAATAGTAAACTGTAGTTATCTCAAAGGCCTAGATCTCTTTGAGAGCACCTCAGGAGATAATTTATGGTCAAAAAACTAGATTCAGAATACACTGTCAACAGCTAACCAAAGTACAATGACAGCATCATCATTCTGGCTACCAAACGATTTCCTTCAGAGAGCAATATAATTCTCAAATTTCATCATTCAAAAGAAAACAAAGGACAACATTAAGTTCTAAAGCATGTAAAAAACTAAATATTGTAGCTTGGACTGGAAAAATACTACAAATAAAGAGTTTTCAGTTTTCTGTTGACCAATAGTCAAGAGGCAATAAACACCAGCAGTTATTTTTCTTATGCTTTAGGCCTAATGGGAGGTGAGATTACCAGTGTAAAGCCTCCCTAAAAACATAAAAGCCTTGGAGCTTGAGATTTATTTAACTCTTTCCCTAAGATGGAAGGAAATGTAATTCATACATAACACACTTCTAAAGCTCAATGTGAAAAAATTAAACAATCTGATTAATTTTAATTGAAATCATCCCTTTTAGAACCCTACCTTTAACCTGAAGCACTGACAATGTGACACTTAAAATCAAGCCACAGAACACCTACCTCTTTATTCCATCGCTATCATACAAGCTAGATAAACAATCTTCTCACCAGAGGATAAAATCCAGATAGTATTAAAGCATCTTCTAATTACACTTGGAATCACACACTGAATAGCTGCTCAGTGTTCTTTCACTTAAGCACCTCATAATGTGTGTGGGTGGGCCCGTGTTATGCAAAATAGGTAAACACTATATAATTCTAGATTCTATTGGCTGAAGTGAGAATTCACTTCTCCCTTACCTCCTCCCTGAAGAAGTCTGTGGCCCAAAAGGGAAGAAACGGAAGTAAGAGGGAAGCACAGAACAGTTTTTAACACAGGCTTAATTTCAAGTTATGGAATTAGGTACTTCAAAAGGGAGTATTCTATTTCTTAAAACGCTGACTGAATTAACTATAAAAATGCTCTATAAATGTCAGAAGTATAACAGATACTGAACTACCTTTTCATGATAGTGCAATAGCCTATTTTAACAGAGTAGTATAATTCTCAATCTGTTAAGAAACACTCCATTTAAAAAAGCAGAATCAATACAATTCATATGTAAAGAAAGAGTGCCCTTTTAGCACTATCAAATGAATCCGTTTTTTGATCTTGTTATATAAAACACTGCATTATCCCAGGCATAATAAGAACAGGTGAACATTCAATCACATTTTCAATTGATCATGCTTGCTTATTTCCAGCTTTATACTTTAAAATAAAATAAATTAGGTTCATCTGGTGCTCATGAATGGGGAAATGATCACAAGACCCAGAGGTGAGTTGGGACTGTACAAGCTTCATCAAACAGCTACTGAAGGCACCCTGCTTATTGACTTCAGCTGTTCTTAGACTGTCCTACTTGTAAGCTTCATTTGAGAGGTTACTGCCTGCTACTTCAAATTCCCCCATACCTCTTCTTGAAAAAGAAATGTTTTCGTCTGGTGAAGGGTTGTGCATGGGACTAGTCTACTCCTCTACACAGCCAAAGGTGAACTTGCTTTGTGCTTAATTACATTTAAGATTTTTTTTAAGCATGCTAAATTAAGTTACAAGAGTAAATGCTCGGTCACACCTTTTCAATAAGCTACATATACAAACCATTCATACTCTTCACCCATTAAATTGTTGTTCAACTTGAATCTGGGGGCCGATATCCTCTTACATAAAAATACTTTTAGTGGCCCTAAGTCTAATGATACCCTGTCACCTAATGCACTGGCACAAAATGAACCCCCCTCTATCACACAGCTGCAAGTTTACTTCTGTTGCTTCCCACCATTCCATAGCTGTGTCACATCCCGAGAAGAGGTTCTTCTGTAAATCTGCATAACGTGCCTTTTGCTCATTCTGCTGGCAGCAGGCCCACTTAGTTTACTGTGAAGTAAATGGGCTCAGGTACCTTGCTTTTGTCCAGTGTATATACACGTCCAGTCCAGGAAACATATCTGTAAAAATGATCTGGGCATACTCTAAGATTTGGCTCTTTAGTGATCCTGCCTTGTCATGTGATTCTAGGCTGATGAAATTGCTCAAGAAGCCGGACATGACAGGGCCAACACTCATGTTGAACAGAACGTAGCTGTGACTGACTATGCTTTAAACTTGACTCCACAACAAAACCTGAGGACTTGCTATTCTTTAGATCAACATACTGACTCTCTTAATTCTGGAAGTGTATTTTTTGCTCAACTGCTATGCAAAATATCAATGGCTCATATGCTATCACCATGAACTACCTTAATGATTTAAAATAGAGCATTAAGAGTATAAGAATTTCAAGCTCTGTTTACACCAAGTAATCTCAAGTTCTGTGTATTTCACGCTCTGTGTTTGTAACAATAACCTCCTAAGGGAATATATTTTTCTTAAAGAGCTCTAAGAAGACATTAAAGACAAAAATCTTCATATTTTCTGAGATTTACCAGCTATTTTTATAATGTGACAAAGACCCATATTCATAAGGGAGAGAAGAGCTAGAATTAAACTTCTAAGCTTTTCTTTCCCAGTCTGAATTCTGAATACTTGTTTTTTTAACTTTCTTTTTGCTTTGTACATGTGCTTTATTTACAATAATGTCTAATTAATAACATCACGGAGACCAGTCAAATAGAAAAACAAAATTTTAAGAAGTTTTCTTGGCTGGTGGGAATCAAAGTAACCAAACTTTGGCAAATGGACCTGAATCTCAATGACCTTTCCCCTAATTAACTCTTCTTCCATATCTGGCTGGGCTTAGAGGTGTCTTAAACTTCCTTGTCTTCATCTACTGTGTCTGAACTTATATAGGCAATGATCTCAGTTGAGTTCAGGGACCAATGATAAAGTTTCATTATCTTGAAAATTTTTAACTATCATTCCAGAAAAAAACTAAACAAAACAAAGTACACTTACCTCACAATTTCTAGGCCTTTTCAGATGTTTCTTTTCTTATCGCCCTATTTTTCTTTTTATTAGTCGTAGTCTAGGTTTTGATTTCACCTTTGGACACAACTGATCTCTGAGAGCTTCTTCTATAATGATCTCTGAATACTTCCAAGGATGCAATCAAGGACTCATTCCTCAGTCTCTAGCCACACCCACAGCAGGTGTGTAAATTATTTCCGTTCTTTAGTTCCACGTCACTGGTGACGCTTAGGTCATGTTCCTCTAATCCATAAGGAAATTCACAGGGATGGCTTTGGCTATTTGATAATAAGTCTTTACTGAATATTTACATATGCCCAATTTTTTACTTACCAAATCCATGTAACTCCAATCCTTTTGAGGAAAAGGTACATTGGAGCCTATAATTTTTCAACAAGGCATAATTCTTCTTTGTTGGGGAAGGAAGAAGAAAAAAATTGCTGGTATTACGGTAGCATATAATCTTATTTTAAAGCTGGAAAGAACCTTAAAGAATATCCTACTTAACTTGCTCAATTTTCCTTTCAATTCACTCATTTTATGGATGAGAAAAATCTATTTCCAGAGAGGGTAAGTTATTTGGTGAAGTCATAGGGCTAAGGAGTGGAGCTAACTAACAGATTTTTTGACTTCTATGTTAGAGTTTGTTTCATTAGTTTTGGAGGCAATACCACAAGCACTAAAGAACACAGTAGTCAGCCAACAAGGAACTCATACCTTGTACTGTGTGAGTATTACCACATGAGATGGCCAAGTATTATACCTTGAGCTCTGTTCATTCCTGTGTGTAGTCATAATTTTATACCATAAAGAGAAAGCTGAAAATTAGACAAAAGAAGTTTGATGATAGACATACTAAGGAGATTTGTTTCTTTTTGTTCACCAGATGAACCATGCCTCCTCGAATTAGCTGATCACACTCCCACTTTGTGGGCCTTGCAAACCTGGAAATCTCCTTAAACAAATCAAAGAAATCTAAATGTCAAAAGTACTGCCATAGATAACCCAGAGAATGGGAAAAAAATTTGCATATCACATATCTGATGTAGATATATCTATATCTAGATAAGATATATAAAGAACTCTTGCAATTAAACAGTAAAAATATAAATAACTCAAATAAAAATGGTAAAGGATCTGAATAGACATTTCTCCAAAGAAGATATACAAATGCAATGATGTACATGAAAAAATGTTCAACATCATTAGCCATTAAGAAAATGTAAATCAAAAACCACAAGATACCACTTCACATCCACTAGGATAGTGTATAGGATAGGAATAATCAAACAGACAGATAATGACAAGTACTGGCAAAAATGTGGAAGAGCTGCAATCCTCAATCACTGCTGGCAGAAAGTAAAACGGTGCAGTTACTTTGGAAAACAGTCTGGTGGTTCCTCAAAAGATTAAACATAAAGTTATCATATGACCCAGGACTTCCGCTCCTAGGTATATATCCAAGAGAAATGAAAATATATGTCCACACAAAGACTTATGCATGAATGTTCACAGTAGCATTGTATTCATAATAGCCAAAAAGTGGAAACAACCCAGATGTCTATCAACTGAAGAATGGATGACCAAAATGTGGTATATCTAATATAATGGAATATTATTTGGCAATAACAAGGAATAAAGTACTTATAGATGCTACGACATGGATAAACTTTGAAAACATTATGCTAAGTAAAAGAAGCCAGTCACAAAGGACTACATACTGTATGATTCCATTTATACGAAATGTCCAAAATTTTGCAAATTCAGGGACAGAAAGTAAGATTAGTAGTTGCCTAGGGTTGGGGTGCAGGGTGGGGAACAGGGGATTGAGGGGCGGGTGATGGCTAAAGGCTATGGGGCTTCTTTTTCAGGTGATGAAAATGTTCTAAAACTGATTGTGATGATGGTTGCCCGACTCTGACTATACTAAAAACCACTAAGTGTCCACTTTAAGTGGGTACACTAAGGTGTATAAACTAAAGCTTAACAAAGCTGTTATACTACATAACAAAGCATTACCAACTTAAAAAAAAAACCTGCCATAGACTCAAGATCACTGGATGCTGGCATCCAACTGGAATTCAAATACTGATCCTCTGAAGAACAAAAGATCAGAACTTAGGCAACTTTAGAACTTGCATAAGTTTAAAAATTCTAGATATTGTAACTCCTACTTCTTCTTGAACCAGAGAAACTGAGGGAAATAATAATTTGAACACTGTACAAGATACATGTTTTCACAAACAGAGCTGAAGACCTTCCCAAACCAACTGCTTTTTGTACCAGAAATTAGAAATTCCAAGCCTGCGAATTTCATAATCTCATATTCTGTTTCAATCTAGTTTTAATTGCAGACCTGGGTTCTTTGGTCTATGTTTTGCTGACATCTTATATCACCTTCAATGAATGTAACTGAGGGGTGTCTTCTTCTAACAACAACCAATTCATCAATTCTCTGACGCCATCTTGTTGTCCAACAATTCAATTCTGACACTACCTACCTGGAGTTAGCTTAGATCCCACAAGTTAAAGGGCTCAGTCCCACAAGGTTGCCCCACTTCAGATGCCAGTTGAAAGTCCCAGGCTGCTCTTACTTCTGACCAACAGGCTATAAATCAGGTATTCCCATGTCCCTCTCCTCATGTTCCATAATTCACTAGTATGGCTCACACAACTCAGGAAAACACTTTACTTCTGTTTACCAGTTATTATAAAGGGAAACATTAGCTAGAAATATTATCTTATAGTCCTGTCTGGTTAAATAGCTAAAAATAGTTTAAAAAACTGGTGTTTCTAGGTTACCAGATGATAGTATCTCTCAACAACAGGATTATAAAGAGCCACTCTTCTTCCAATATTCTAGACTAGTGCTTTCTATTAAATGCTTATTAATGATTTTTCTACTAACAATAGCAATGTGGGCTTCTCTGCAGTTTAATTAACTTAGATGTTTGAGCAGTTTTCAAACTGAGGGCTGTGATCTCTCTACTTTTACTTTTGTGCACCTAGTGTCACTAATAATGCAATTACCAATCAAACAAATACCACTGAGCACTCGCTCAATGCCAGAAGCTTTGGGAGTATTCAAACTAACGCAAAGGTATGATTCCCTACACTACCACTCAACTTACAGTTATGAAAAAAGGGAATAAATCAATTAGTCCAACCCAAATCAGTATAGGACAGGTACCATTTTATAGCAAAAGACCATATACTATACGACGTCAAAGTAAAGTGTTACCACCACGTTGGTGGAAGAGGATCCGAGGAAAGTTTCACAGAAGCAGGTGTATTTGAGTTGGACCTTGGGAGACAGACTAGATTTGCCAAGTGGAGACAAGGCATTTCAGGTGGAAGAAACACCACACATCAAGATTAAAAAAAGGCAAGGGGAAAAAACCATACTGTGTGCTCAAGAAAGGGTGAGTTAGCAGGTTCCCTGGAGTAAAAGGTTTGGTTAGGAGACCAATAAACAGCGAGTCTGTGGATATCAAGGACCACGTCTCTACAAGCTCAGACACTATCAGCAAGCACTGAACAAATGTTTAATAACTGAATGAGATGCAGTTGAAAGATAAAGAAGTAGAGACAGTGGGCCTTAAGAGTCAGGGTAAAGAGACTGAACTTTACTCTGGAGTTAATCAAAAGCCTTTAAGCAAGGTTTCAAAAAGGGGAAGAAAACACACATGCATTATCTACTATGTAGCAAGTACCAAAAACTTTACATTTGTTAAACTCAGTCTTTACAATTGTCTAATGACTGATCAGGAAATCAGGCTAAATAATTTGCTCAAGGTTATTTAGAAACTAAGTGGCAAAAGTTGAGATGTGATTTTAAGCACATGTCCTTTCTACTGTTCTACACAGCAAAAGACAATCAATCAATCACATCAGGGTCAGAAGATGTCTGGCAACAATGTCTAGGATAAAAATAAATTAAGTCAAATCTAAACTTTTATTCTGTTTATTACTGCATTATGGTAAAATGAGTTTTTGCCAAATTTGGGCGGAAAGCTGGGATAGTCTAACCCAAAATATAGGCTGCAGTAGATACACAAAATTACTTCGGGGGACCAGCCCTGTGGCCTAGTGGTTAAGTCTGAGCCCTCCACTTTGGGGTCCCAGGGTTTCGCTGGTTCGGATCCTGGGTGCAGACGTGACACGACTAATCAGGCCATGCTGAGGCAGAGTCCCAAATGCCACAACTAGAAGGACCACAACTACAATATACAACTATGTACTGGGGGGCTTCCGGGAGGAGAAGAAAAAGAAGAAAAAAAATATTGGCAACAGACGTTAGCTCAGGTGCCAATCTTTAAAAAAGAAAAAAAATTCACTTTGGGCATTCTTGGGAAATCATCTCTGAGAAAGAGGTATCTTTCCAAACAGATTAAACTGACAGAAGTTAATCTGAAGATGGAGAGGCGAATATATGCCAAATGCATTAAGACAAAATGGATGATGTAAACCAAAGAAAGCCACAAAAGACACAGGCAGTATGGTTCATTTTCCTAGTTACTAATTCACGTCTTGGTAATTTTTTACTGTTTATTTATGAAAGTCTCTATTGATGGATATAGAAGGCTGCTGTGGGCTCCCTCAGCATTTGTGAATCTTACTGTTCAATTTCTCCTAGAGAGAAGGCTCTTTGTCTAAGGAAGGCTGAAGACCCTTGGGGTCACCAGACAGAAAGGGGTTTGTACCTTTCCTCTTTCTCAGGTTGAATGGCTCAAGAATGACCAATAATGTGGCTCTCTCCTCGAGTGAGATCAGTTGCACACATTTTTCTCGAAGGCAAGTTTGTAAAAGAAATAAGAAACTGTACATAAAGCTGAAGGATGCTTATTAAACTAGTGGCTACCAGGGGAAAGGTGGGGGGGGGGGGTGGGCACAAAGGGTGAAATGGTGCACCTACAACACGAATGACAAACATTAATGCACAACTGAAATCACACAAGATTGTAACCTATCATTAACTCAATAAAAAAAAAAGAGGGGACAGATGAAATGAATAAGGCGAACTGATGGAAGTGGTCGAAGCTGGGTTTGTCGTACTCCTTTCTACTCTGGCGTGTGTTTGGAAATGTTCATAATAAAAGTTAATTTTCCAAGTGTAAAATAAAAAACTAGCCAGGACAAAACTGAGCAAAAGGAATGTTTGATGTTGGCTACGGTTTTCATATTTTTTTTTCTGCTTTATCTCCCCAAATCCCCCTGGTACATAGTTGCATATCTTAGTTGCAGGTCCTTCTAGTTGTGGCATGTGGGACGCGACCTCAACGTGGCCTGATAAGTGGTACCATGTCCACGCCCAGGATCTGAACCGGTGAAACCCTGGGCTGCCACAGCAGAGCACACAAACTTACCACTCAGCCACGGGGCCGGCCCTGGTTTTCATATTTTCAAGTATTGAGAATCAGGACAAATCTGACTAAGGATGAGTTTACCTATAGGGATGAGGAGCTGGGTGGAGTGAGTTGAAAGGATACTAAAGAAATCACTCATCAATTATGATTTTTGATATTTGTACACCAAAATATAAAACCTCACTTAAAAAATATTCTGTTCTGTGTAAACAAAAAGTAGGACAATTACTGATTCTCCTTTATATCTTGACAATAGAGAAAATCTCCTTATACCATATTTTTCCAACAATGGATAGACTACCAAGACCAGAAAAAACATTCCCTTAAAGCATATTATTCTGCAAAAGCCCAGGTTGTTACATAACCCTTTTGTTGATATTTATTAAACAACAACAACACAAGGGAGAATGGAAGCACAAAACCCACCAAATTCCAAGCCATTAAGAGTTGATATGAAGACGTTTCAAAGAGGCATGATTCTATATAAACTTGGTGGCAAACTATGCTTTAGCAGATTATGACATCACAGCAACGTTTCCTTCCTAAACAATGGTAAATGAGTCAGGTTGTTAACACTGATGAATATGGCTTGAATTGGAAGGGGATGCCTTCTAGAACTTTGTTGTGTTAAAAATATATACATTTAATGCTGTTTTAACCATTTTTCTAGAAGTCTATTTCCAATGAGACCTTGACTGCAACACCTGCAATTTTGCTAACCATCGTTTTTTTCCTTATTGTCAACGGATTACTGTAGATGAAACTGGAACTAACCTGGAAAATCTATGTTGTTGCCGCCTAGAAGTCAGAATTTAGCTTCCCTCTAACTACATTTGTTAGGACTGACCACTAGACAGGAAAAGGTCCTTTTTTCACATTGATTCTCCACCTTAGTTTATTGACTTTTTCTCAATCAACCATTTCAGATAAAAACAGACTCCTCCCATTCACATCATTTAAAATCTATATTCTAGGGGCCGGCCTGGTGGCATAGGGGTTGAGTCTCTGTACTCCACTTTGGTGGGCAGCCCCGGGTTTGTGGGTTCGGATCCCCAGTTCAGACCTATACACCGCTCATCAAGCCATGCTGTGGGGGTGTCCCACATGCAAATTAGAGGAAGACTGGCACAGATGTTAGCTTAGGGACAATCTTCCTCACACACACACACAAAATCTATATTCTATATTCCAGACACCTGAAAAGAAGGAATGCTGTTAAATTGAGTTCACTTTTAAGTAATTTCAGCTCAGGCTAATACTGAGTAGATGAAAAATATCAACCAGCTTTCTTCACACTCAAACCTGAGAACCTATTTGTATCAAAATTGAGATACAAAGGTGTGTGTGTGTTGTGCGGGGGGGGACACACAGGGGAGTGTAATTTTTAAAACCCAGAAAATTAATACCATCTTATCCTGAAATTTCTAAAATTGAGGTTAGTTCAGTAAACATTTATGGAGTGCCTACTACAGGTCAGGTTCTGTGCTAGGAGTCATAGATACAAAGATTAAATGAGAAATATTCCTGTCTTAAAGGAGTTATTAAAATTAGAAAAAATACTTTTTTCCCCTAGAAATTTTCTGAGATTTCCTATTTTTAATCATTTAATAATCTTATAAATAACATTACACACGATACATTTCTAATGCTTTTAAAACTAAGTGATCAGATGGACAAATGTACTTTTTATTTAAAGGACTGTATACATTTTACTTGTCACCAATATTTCTTTCTCTTTTTTCCTCTCCCAGTGAAGAAAATTCTGGGGTTTTTTTTTAACAGGACCTCAAAAATTTCCTAAAATTTTAGATTTTAACCAGACTTACAGACTGAGTTGAACTACTGTGACATCTATAAAAAGTTTTTTTTAAAGTCTTAATTTGCTTCTATAGTTATCTTTAATTATTTGTCCTAATTATGCCTCCTGCCTTTACTGGCATTTTATTGTAGGGTATATGATAGTATGTCTAAATTTCTACATATATTTTTGAATTTCATTCATAGATCCAAAGCTTACAAGTCTCAGCAAGGAACTCATCTATTAGTATTTTTACATATTAACATTTGTCAAAGCATTGGGTTTTATGTAAGATAACATATGATTATTTTTCATTATAGAAATAAACAAGATTATAACTAACATATTGTTCTTCCTCTTCAAAAGCTCAGACATAGAAATAAAATTGCTGCTATCTGGATCCATAAGTTTCGTGTTTTGTTTTTACCTTTGACTACAGAGTATTTGGTCTATCACTGTGTTTACCGAGCCAAATATCTAAAGGACAAATAGCAAAGCTTCCTATTCATTCCAGCTAAATCAAGTAGGTTATTCACACATTTACTGAACACTTGCCAAAAGCGCTTTTTTTGGTATCAATAAAAAGCAATCTTATAATAAAGGTTTATTTTGTTTTGATAAAAAGCCAGGGTTCTCAAATTCACTGCTACTTTGCAACTCTTGCTTCACTTGCCTTCAACACTGTGTAGGTGGAGGAAAGAAACCAAGACATTCAGAACAAAATGTGAAGTCAAGGGAAATTTTTAGACAGCAATAAATTGTAAAAATGACTTAAACTTACTGTCAGAACAATCTTTTGTAGAGAAACATAAATATAGGCACTTTAATATACCCCTGACATTCAATGAAAAAATACTAGGCTGAGAATACCATAAATTCAGATCTTATTTGTTTAAACTAATTTGGGTTCTTTTTCAAATAACTCAACATATTGCAATTAAAATCATATTCAAAAAGGTTTGGTCTAATTGCTATTAATACTTTTTCTAAAAAGGCAAAATCTTAACTCATGAAATATATTATTCCCTTTTTTGTGATTATGAAAATGTTTTTCCGAGTCAATACCGAGACTATTTATAAATTTTCCAAGACCACTCATTTAAAGTCACACTGTACTTTGGAAAGTCCACTTTAAATGAACCATCTTATATCTGTAAAACGCACTGATAGCTATATAAAAACCAAGCAAATAAATACATTGCTGATTCTACAATATGTAGAATACAGTCTGTAATTGCTAATATTGCTGATCCAAATACAGTCACAGGAATTTCTTTAATGACTCTAAAGTTAGAAGATTAATTTAGCACGTTCTAAGGTAATGTATGTACTACTAAGTTTTTATTCAATATCACTGATTACCTCCTGAGAAACAATTTAATTTTTGTTAGAAATGATTCTCAACTCTTATTTATACTAGGAAAAATTATGTGGTGGCTGAGATAAAAAGCTCCCCATTTGATGTGTCCCAATGGGCTCCATTACTTTTGAGTTTTAAGTTTTAAACCATGTGTCTTTTGGATCCACTGTAATTCAAATTCCTTCCAACTTTTCCCTAAATTTGAAGTGACATGGTTATCCCTCTCTGTAAGACACTCATCACACATTTTGACAAAAATGAAACTGAATATGTAAGTGCTCGGTAAACAATAATTGTTTTAACATTATCACTATTTACCTGTAAACAGTTCTGATAATGTTTCAAGACCCACTTGATATGTCTTTCCAATCAGGAAGTCTTTCCTTATCCCTAAACTCACCCTTATATACAGCTTTGCATTACAGTTATGGATGACCTTGTGCTCCCATTAAAGCTGAAAACTCCTCCAAAGGAAAAATTGTTTTGCTCACTTTGCAGCACTTAATAAAGGAAAAGAAGATGTTAAATACACGTTTAAGTTAGGTCTTATGGAGTCGACATTTTAATTTGGTGGATAAAGCACAAATATTTCTATGGTGTCAAGAAATTTAAAAGAAAAAAACTAAAATTTCCTAAAGACTACAGGACGTTAAAGCCTTATGGGGATGGATGTACTCATTCATATATATCCTAATGTAACGTAAGAAATAGAAGGAACTATCTAAATGATTATATTAGAGACTGAAATGTAAATATTATTTTCCACTTCAATACATATTTCTGGTATTAAAAAGGAACAGTAACCCTACAATGGATATCTCATTTTCCTTTTCACTAAGAACTGAGTTTTCATTTTCAGACTACCATCAGTCATAGAAATCGATACATAAAGCCTTTGCTAGTGTCCCTCATCACCCTTACTCTTCCTCGTCTCCCCAAGGCTCTGAGTGTCTATGAGAGAACCTTAGATTTTATGGTTCTTCATGCATTTCTTGGTCCAAAAGCCCAGTCTGCCTTAAGGTATTAAAGAAGCGTCAACCTAGAAAAACATGTTGATACATAAAGACACTGCCCTATATCACAAGCACTGGCTATCAACTAGATTATTAAAGTTAACAGGAAAATTAATAGTATGATATTTGTTAAAGCAGTGCCAAATTTTGAGTTTTGATACACTCTCAAAGCTCTTCAGAGGTGAAAAGTCCTAGCAATTTCCATTTATATATTACTTAAAATGGTAATTTGGAAGTGAAATCATACAAATTCGAAATTAGCACTAAATATTAAATTTAAAAAAAAATCAGGGGCTGGCCCGGTCGCACAGTGGTTAGGTTTAGTGTCCTCAGCTTTGGTGGCCCAGGGTTTACAGGTTGGGATTCTGGACACAGACCTACACCACTCATCAAGCCATGCTGTGGAAGCAACCCACATACAAAATGGAGGAAGATGAGCACAAGATATTAGTTCAGGACCAATCTTTCTCGCCAAAAAGCAAACAAAACAAAACCCCAATCAAACTGGTCTTCCCTAGTTGAGTGCTAACTTTTAAAATGGAAAAGGTACTATTAAGTGTTAAGGACCTCTACTTTCTGCTGCCCAGAAAACATTTACCCCTCCATGGTACAATTCTTCCTTTTTGCAAATACACACAGTTTATGTGTAACTGGTGGTGTTGACTGCGCCCTCAAACTCGACAGCTAGGCATATGGCTCAGTCCCAGAAAATTCGAGCTTCACAGTCCCCTGGCTAAAAAGGGCGTGGACCAGTACCAGCCAATGAGATGCAATAAGACTTCTGCTGGTGCTTCTAGGAAAAAGATTGACACTCTTTCCAGATACACATGCACTCTGAGGATTTAGGGGCTGAAGGGACTGAAGCTATCTTTTGCTCATGTAGGGCTGGAGAATAAAGCCAACACCGAGGAAGCAGTGCTAAGAAATGTACAGAAATTGAGTCTTGGTGCCATTATCTGAGCTTTGGATGGAGCCATTCTTGAAGCCACATCTCTCCTGGACCAGTTTCATAAACCAAGGAATCTTTTCCCCCCTTAAGCCAGTCTGAGTGGAGTTTTCTGTCACATAGAAAGAGTCTTAACTGATATGACAACTATTTTCAGAGTGTTTGTCTCCCCGAGAGTACATACACTAAGTCATAGAATCCAGTTCCAAAAACAAGGTAAAAACAGAGTCTTTCTCATAGATAATTCTGGTTTTTCAAAGTCTATTCTCCTCCTCAAGACCATCTCCCTGCTAAGTTCAACGGCTACAAAAGACTTTATATCTCTGCCTTTATTTATTGTCTTAACACAAAGAAATTTTTTTTTTTTTTTTTGCCACAAAGGAGTAAGAATAAAAAACCAATGGAAAAAAGAAATAACAAATAATGGTGGGAGAGCCAATCATCTATAGAAACTGTAAATAATAACCAGATGGGCTTTTTTTTCTAAAGGCCTAAATGAGAGTCAGAGACTAAAGCTTACAAAATTAATCAGATTCAACTATAATCAGAATCTAACATAAAAACATCAAAATACTTAAAGTTCCTATTCAAAAAGCAGCTGATAAAATCAAAATTCAAGTGAAAACTCTTTGGGAAATTGAAATGACTTAAACTTTTAAAAGTAGGCAAATCACTACAAAATTTCAAAAGAGGTAATAGTTAATCATAATCATAAAAATTAATTGATTTTAAGCACACTATGTGCATATGACATGCTCTTGAGCCCTCAAGTCTTTCTGAAAATGTTTAGTGAAAGAAGATTTAAAAGAGTAAAAGTAAATCACAACAACTAAAGTCACTTAAGAGTAATATAAAATGAGTGCTTCCACTTTCAAGGGATTTTGGTGACTTTACTAACAAGAGAAGAAGAAAAACAATGTACGTGGAATAAAACAGAATTAAGACGTACATCTTGTGCTTCTCAGATCACACTGAAGTGAATTTTCTACCTGCAAATTTTAGATCTTCTACAGTTTAAACACCAGGTGTAAGCACTGGAATAAATTACAACACTATTATAAGACCATTAATATGGAGTCTGTGCACAAGAGGATGAGATAAATTATTATTAGTTGAGATGAAGTAAAACAGAGTGATTACGGAAGTTCTGGAGTCAGACTGTCTATGGTGACTCTTGGTACTGTCATTTAATAGCCTTGAGACTTGGACCAACTTCCCTGAGGCTCAGTCTCCTCATCTGTAAACCTAAGATAATAATAAGCAATAATATTAACATAAATGCAGTGCTTCTCATAAGTGCCAGGCATTTTTCAAAGAGCTTCACATATTAATTGTTTAACTCCTAATAATGTTCTTAGAGATTAATACTAATATCATCTCTGTTTTATAGATGAGAAAACTGAGGCCCAGATCAGTAAATTACATGAGGTCATACAGCTAATAAGTGGTAGGATGGCATCTGGAATGGAACCCGAGAAATCCTGGTTAAGAGTCTACACTTATAAACATTACAGTCTATTACCTTTCAACAATCTAATATTACCTACCTCAAAGGATTGTTACAAGAATTAAACAAAGTGCCTAGCACATAGCAGTAGCTCAATGAAGGTTTATTGTTACAATTGTTCTGATAGTCAATTTCTATTTACTTCAAGATTTATATTTTGATTATTTAAAAACGATTGCTTTAGTGTGGAAACTATTTCCTGCTAAAGAGAATTTTGGGGGTAAGGGGACAATGCTGGAAAAGAATTTTTATGAAGGGTAATAAGTCACGCTTCAAAAACTTCTGTAGTCTGGTACCCTTGAAGCTCCCATGAGTTTGATCTCAAGCATGGGAATTTGAGGTACATTTGAGACATCCATGGGAGAGGTAGAAACATTATATATACAGGTCTGGAGCATGGATTGGAAATATAAACCTGGAAATCTTCAACACACAGATGAAATTACCTAGGGAAAGAGTATGGAGTAAAAGTAGAGAGCCTAAGACTAAGCCTTGAGGAATTAAAAAATTTAGGAATCTGAAGGAACAGCAGCAGCTCCTGAAAGATAAAAAAGCAACAGCATCAAGGTGTTGGTGTATGGTGTCCTGAAAGTGAAGAAGAATGTTACAAAAAGTAGGAAGTGGTCACAATGTCAAATTCTGCTGAGAGGTCAGGTAAAATGAATACTAAAGAAGTGTCACTGGATTTAGCAATATAGAGATAATAAATGATCTCCACAGCTATTTCAAAGGAATAGTGGGATATTATTTTATTTTGAGCATACTTCTATATCTTTTTATCAGGAATAGCAAGCAAGCATTTGACATATGTTGATAATTATACTGGCACTCCCTTCTTCCTACCTCCAGGCCCCATAATGCCCACCATCCACCGAAGGCTCTACTAGGGAGGTATCCTATGATGAAACTATGGTCTAATGGAATTTTCCTGATTGTAAGTGAAGTACTGTATTAGGCACTATGGAGCCAAGGAAAGCCAAGACTTGGTTCCTGTCCTTAAGAAACTTATGTAAAACAATTTAATGTCAACGTAATATGGTAAAAGTAGTGTCTGGGCCCCATGGAAGCCAAGAACATTCATCTCAGTTCAGGGGGTGGGGGGGGTAGACTGCTTATATAAGAACAACATCCACTCAGTCATTTTCTGAGCAGCTCCTATGTGCCCTGTATGTCAGATCCTGGAAATATAAAAACAATAATCTTAGATCTCTGTACCCACATAGCTCATGGTTTAGTGAAATGTGTCTAGGTAAGCTAAAGAGAAATTCTAATACACTGTGATAAGTGCTATAAGAGAGTTTATTAACCAAATGACAGTAAGAAGGCCTGAGACCCTATCCCAAACATGGAGACGCTGGAGAAGGTTCCATAGAAGAATAATATACAAGATGGGCTTTGAAGGATGAAAAGGCCTCAGCTAGAGATGTTTATTCCAGACAAAGGGAATAATATATGCTAAGGTTCAAAACTGTTTTGAGAACAGTGAGGATTTCATTATGGCTTAAACACAGTAATGAAGGGAAGCTGAGGGAGAAGCTAGGGAGGTAGGTTAGGGTCAACTATTTGACGACTTTGTAAGCCAAGACAGAACTTGGAAAAGATCTTACAGGAAATGAGGAACCAGAGAGGGGACTGAGAACTACATTTAGTTTTTTCAGATTCTCAAACTTGACAAACTAAACTCATGATTTCACGCCCTACTCCAACCCGTCCTACCCTAATGTTTCTGTTTCAGCAAATGGCACCACTATGAACCCAGTAATTGCTCATACTAGAAACCTGGACGTCCTTAATAACTCCTTTTCTGTCATCCTCCATATCCTCTCCATTACCATGTTCTATCATTTCACTCCTAAAACATACTCAACTCCTCACCTCAGAGTCTTTGCTCATGGCATACCCTCAGCCTGGAACAATACCGTCCTGCTCTTTGCCTAGCTGCCTCCTTCTCATTCTTGAGACAGCAGCTTAATTGTTAATTCCTTAGAAAGCTTTCTTTCCAGCATAACACAGGTTCCCTCCTGTTATTCTCTCTTACAGCACCTTGTTCTATATTTACTTGTTTTTAATATCTATCTCCCTCCTTAGTCTGTAATTTTCATTAGGAAGGAATTGTCTCAATTTTGTTCTCTCACTCTCTACTCAATGCCTGCACAGTGCCTTCTACATAGTCGGCATTTAAGAAACAATGGTTTAAAAAAACAAAGAATTTTTAGGAAAATAACTGTGAAAGCAATATGGAGGATGTGAGGAGGAGGAGGATGTGAGAAACTTGAGGATCTTAGAACTAGCGAGATCAGACAAAAACAGCCCAGGTGAAAGAGAGCTTACCTAAGATGGTGAAGTGAGGACAGAGAAAACCAGTACTTAAACCAAGGCAGAACCCACAGGTTCCTGGCTAGGGCATACAGAGTGAAACATTGACTTCCATCAGGACTGAGGGAGGCAGAACAGATATGGAAAGAAAAATAAAGAGATCTGTTTGACTATGGTAAGTTTGAAGAATTTGGATTAATATGTCTAGCAGGCAGTTGAAATTTTAAATGTGGCACAAGTGAGGGAGGTCCTGGGCTGGGACAGATCTTTCCCTCTTTTTTTTCTCCTCTACACAACCAAATCAGGATGCCAATAAGAATAATGAAAATAGCTTCCGATTTTTGAGCACCTACCTCATGCTTGACACTGTGCTGAGGGCTTTATATATTATTTCTCTTCCTTTCAACAACTCTACTAGGAAGGTAGTCAAAGCTCTGAGAGGTTAAGTAAACTGAGTCTACTGCCCAAGGCATCAGAGCTGCTAATCAGTGGGAGATCTGCTAATCTGAGTCCAGTTTTCTTCAAATCAATGCCTCTTTCTCTTATACTACTTTACCTCTAACTTGAATGACCACCTATGAAGTTGGTTTTAGAAAGGGAAAAACAGCAAAATGAAAGGAGGTGTCAGACTGAGAAAATCGGGAATGAATCTATGAAAAAGAGGCTTCCAAAACAAGTTTAATGAAACTTGATGTGAAAGAGTTGGAGAGAAAGAAGTGGCGTTAAGATGTAAAGACCCAGCCAGAAGGAGCCTCATGCCATCACAGTACTTTTATAACGTAAAGCGTAGTCCATGGCACACAGCAGTAGCACACCTGGGAGCTTGTTAAAAATGCAGAATCTCAAGGCCCACCTAGACTTACCGAAACAGAATACTCATCTTAATATGATCACCAGATAACTGGCATAATAGATTAATGTTTAAAAAGCACTGGTCTGATACCTTTACATAGACGAAGACACTAACCAGGTTAAAAACAGTTTGCAGAGCTAGACTCAGGCCTCTTGTCTCTCAATCTAGTACTCATTCTGCTTCACTATGGCCCCTCCAAGCAGATATCACTTTGAACTTCTCCAACCTAAGGTTTTTGCCATAGAAACATTTAGGAGCTGAAATGAGTTTAAATCAAGTTATCACTGAGCATTTTGATTTGTTTTCACTCCATTTGAAATTTTAAGTGTCCCCACAAATTTTCTCCAATCATTTGTTTTTAACATCACAGTATGTCTTAGTCCATTCTGGCTGCTCTAAGAGAATACCATAGACTAGATGGCTTATAAACAAGAGATTTTTCTCACAGTTCTGGAGACTAGGAAGTCCAAGATCAAGACACTGGCAGATTTGCTGTCAGGTGAGGGCCTGCTTCCTGGTTCACAGCCAGCCATCTTTTTGCTGTGTCCTCACGTGACACAAGGAGCGAGGGATTTCTCTGGGGTCTTTTATAAGGTCACTAATCTCATTCATGAGGGCTCTGTTCTCATGACCTAATCATCTCCCAAAGGCCCTACCTCCAAATACCATTATATGGAGGATTAGGTTTCAACATATGAATTTTAGGGGGACACAAACATTCAGTCTATAGTACTCTATGAAACATAAACATGCTATCCCTGACTAAAAAGAAATCTTAAATTTACACAGTAAGTTTCAACCCTGAGTGCTCAATGTGAAGAGACAGTTCGTTGTTAATTCTGTGGAGTGGATTGCGACTCCTCAAGACCCTGTGTACAGCACAGCAGAACCCTGCCCTGTCTTTCTGCGCCATCCTCTCACCTTCCGGTGCTACATGAGGCAATGTTCCGCTGTTACCCCTAGGGCTTTCACGGCCAATTGTTTGAGAAGTGGGTGGCCAGGTCTTTCTTCTTGAAGAGACAGCAACAAGTGAAAGAAGAAAGAGACTTTCTACAGGCCAATCATTTAAAGTCATGGAATCGTGGAGTGGGAAGAGACTTTATAAGGTTAAGATGACAGATTTCATCTAGAAAGCCAACCATATAACTACTGACAACGCTGTATCAAAAAGTAGTCTGAAGCTGGTGTGGGGTCAGCTATTAGCAATATCTGCCATGGGTTGGTTCCAAAGAGTGCTCTCATATTGTTGCTGATCTTCTTGTGAAGATAAGGAAACTAAGGCCCAGAGAGGTAAAGTGAAATATCTGAGGCACATACTAAATAAACAGACCAGAACTCTGTATCTTCTGACTTCTGGCATAGTGGTTTTTATCCTGAATCATCCTGCTTCTCCTCTCTGATACATTTATTCACTAAAAAAATATAAAATCTTTTTCATATAATAGATAAAAATCAAACCCATTAATGTTTACCTGGGAATAAACAAGTCCTCAAAATTCACAAGTTCTATAATAAAGACTTACATGTAAGTACATTCAAAGATTTAAATGAAGCCCACAACCTCTAGGTTGTATCACTGTGATCAATGAATGATCTCTGACTCACGTGGTTTTCTGACAATTTTACTTCATGGTGAGTTTTTCCATGTTCCAATTCTTCTTTATAGAGTTTAGCCATGATGACTCAGGGCACCTAGACGCTAGGAAGGAGCTTTCAATTTAAGAAGGAGGAGGAGAATGAGGGGGCATACTGAATCATTAACAGCCTACTCAGGTCTGAAACCTAGCAAATCCTTTTTGGAAGCCATTTTAAAAACAGCTTCAGGAGGCAAATTCTGGCTAAAGCCTTAAAAGTCTGGTCTTTAAGAGCTAAATTATCTGCAAATAAACTGGCATGTCATTTCTAAAAAAGACACAAGCAAGAAGCTTTAGCAAAATGTGATTTTTTTTGTTGAGTAAGTGTCAGTGATAAACTGACAAAAGGTCTGGTATCACTGAAATCATAGATCTGCTGTATGTTGAACAGTTTAAGAGACCACCTCAAATTCTTTGTTCCTTCAGTGAACTGACAGAACAGTTCAGACTGAACCATCCTATTTTTAATAAAAATTACAGTAAAGCAGTAAGTAAATTTAAAAAGCTTTCAGATATATGACATCTGTCTATAGGACTGTGGCTTCTAATTAGAAGCAGTCAGTACTTTACAAAAGACATACATTTAACACATTTTCACATGAATGATAAACTTTTATAATTTGGACGTTTTGGTCCTTTGGTAAATTTAAAGTATGGTAGTGAGAAATAATTCAAGGAAAAATCCATTATGTTAACTATAGTTTAAAATTAAAGAAAATCAGAATTTAGTGCTTCTAGTACATGCAGTTCATTAAATCTGGAGTAAACCCAGAGGAACATGAAGTACCGTGGATAGTACCTGCCCAGAACAAGGGATACAACACTAAGGTTTTGAAGAACCAATAAAGCACCTCCAACTGCTTTCAGTTGTTAAAAAATAAAATCAGGGACCAGCCTGGTGGCCTAGTGGTTAAGTTTACATGCTCTGCTTCGGTAGCCTGGGGTTCACTGGTTTGGATCCTGGGCATGGACCTACATACTGCTCATTAAACCATGCTGTGCTGGCATCCCACATACATACAAAATAGAGGAAGACTGGCACAGATGTTAGCTCAGGGACGATCTTCCTCACCAAAAAACAATAAATAAATAAATAAAATTAAACTTCATTTTGCCTTCTAAAAACTAAGCCAACTGATACATTTAACACTACAATGAGCATTACCAACTAGCAAAAAATCAGAGCCAGTCACTCAAAATTCATTCCATTGAAGAAAGGAGAAGTTATAAACTTCACCACATTGCTGATCTTTTTACCCTTTCCTCTTGACTGTCACAAAGAAGCTTAACAGAAGTCCAGACACCCCAAGACTATTTATGATTGATTATTATTACAGTGATGAAGTCCCTGATGGTTTGACATTTTTGGAAAAGACAACAACATACACAAGAGCTGAAAATAGCTTTTGAAATTCCACTAGGCTGTTAATTCTTCTACCAAATTTTACTAGTTTAGATATATGTTCTCGATGGATGCAGGATTAACTCATGAGATGAGCTTTCAAATCAATGAGATTATTACTGTTTCCTACATTATTCAGATCAAAACATATTGCATCCTGTAGGTCACAGTCCTCTGTTAGTGTCTAGCTGATGGAATACAACATCTCTCCACCAGAACACACATACCAAAAAAGGGGCAAGAAAAGATAAAAAGAAGCAAAGTAAGTAAGACACAAATAGGAAAAGCGTTGTACTTGCCATCTACATGTTACTTCTTTAAGGCCCTTAATTCATTCCAAGCCCACTCCGTAAGTATGAAAAGTGGCAGACAAATGTAGAAAACACAGCGGAAGAGTAATGAGCACTAACCAAAGCTGGAAAAGGAAGATAAACTGAGCCAGTGGCAGAGTGATGAAGAGATGAAAGGGAGAGAGAGAGAAAGGGATGTGGAATACGAGAATCTACAATGCACAAGCTGAAAAGAATAACCTGGAACCTGAGGCTGCAAAAATCTACAGAACTTAAGTAATAGACTAAATTTTCAAATAATTCTTAATTACTATGAATCATCATCCTTAATAATTCCTAAATTAAGTATAGGCTTTATCATGGTTATAATGTTTAAGTCAACATGTAATATAAGATCTCCCTTTTGCAAAGCAACATTTTTTCTTGAGTGGAAGCTGTAATATTATTAGTATTCTTTACTTAATTTATAAATTTGAGTCTTAGTTCATTAGGTCATGGACATTTAAGTAGATCCAAGTTACAAGAATTAACATGGTCACATTTACTATTTTGTGACAGCCAATTTTTTCTTTCCCTCCTTATCTTGCTCCTACTCCTCCCCTCCCTTTCTCTTCCTCCTCCATTTCAAATTATTTATTTATTCCACAAAAATGGAAATGAAAAACAGATTCATAATCTTACCACTAAATCAACAGACTGAAAGTTATTCCTAAAATGAGCCACACATCAGTATGGTCACCATCATAGAATTTCAAAGTCCTTTATGAAAATTACCGCCACTTTTATTTTACAGATGAATCAAAGACAGCTTGTTAAAGACTTTCAGAGTTAATGGAAAGCCCAGGAATTAAACATGGACTCTGTATTCCATGCTAATAAGTTAGTGTTTAAAACACATTCCAGCCTTGCTAGCAGCTCAATCCTGATAGTAAGTGCCGTATATGAAGAAAGAGTCTGGCTATCTATTTATCCATACATACAAACACATACACACGTATAAATATATATACACAAACACCAAAGGGAAAAAACTGTGTGAATTAAAGAACTAGATTCCTAACAATTTTCTGAAAAGTGTTTAAAATAGGAAGCTTTGCTAAAGTATTCCTTATACAGTTACATACTTATATTCTTAGTGGTCATTTTACGCAATTTATTATAAGTAAAATTTCACAAATTCTACTCAATTCCATTAAATTCTATATATTATTGGTTAAACATACAAAAGAAAACATTGTGCTATCCCATTAAGCATAATTAACTAGAAAAAGAATGGTCTTCTTTATTCAATGTTATCAGTAAAGATCAGTAAAAATAAGTTTAGTTTCTCAAGTTGGAAAACTTACTCCTATAAAAACTGTACTAGAATAAAATCATTCAAAACTCATAATCTCTACATGTATATCATTCTATGAGTAGAAGATTTCAAAAATCCATTATGGAGGGTTTTTTATTGCGGGGGGGCTTTCAAACATTTGGATGACAAGATCCAATTTTCTGACAATTTTAACAATAAAGATTTAAAAACACTTCTTTATGGGAAATCAGCATGTTCTTGAAACAATTACTAATCTGAGAATTGAAGCATGAATACAAGACTTGACAGCCAGATTCATCTCTAACACACTAAACGTGCGCTAGTCTTTCAGTTCCTCAAGCATATGCCATAGCAACAAGTTATACAATTTCATTACATCATAAATGCCATCTCTCCAGTCTTGAATGCACGACACAAATGCAACTCATCTGCAATGACTGCCTTGAGTACTTAACTTGGGTATTAAGAAATATGCATGGTCTTGTGTGTATGTGTATGTGTTCTAATGTAACAGACAGAACTTAAATTCAAAATGAGCATAGTCTTTTCCATATTGGTCACTCTCAGAGGTTATATCCTTCTTCCAAATGATGCTACAACTGTCCAGAACATTATTAAAACTCCTATTTAGTCTAAGGGTGGATCTCATTTTTAGAAACAGTAATTGCCTTCTCAGGTGGATCTGATTTTTGGAAATAGCCTGAAGTTATTTCCTATTTTCTTTCTGTCAAAATCCTTTGAGTCCTATCTGATAAATAAAATGAGATATCATCTGGCTAATACCCCCTTTTTCCTTAAAAATAAGGAGCAAATAATAAAGTAATGAGCTAATTTCACATGTGGCTCTTAAAGTCTTATTAAAAAAAAATTCCAAAAATATTCTGAGTAACTCTAGTATTGCTAAAATAAGTGCACAACTTCCAGAGAAACTAAAGCAGAATAAGTGTATAAAATAAACATCCTTAGTTTAAAGCAAGGATGGGCAACCGGGTCCTAGAGAATCTGGTCTCCTCTACCCTCCCTTTATGTTTCAGACTTTATCTCCTGCTGCTCTCTCTCACTTGAATGCAGCCACACTGGTCTTCTTGGAGCTTCTTGCATTCTAGTTAGGTTCCTATCTCAGGGCCATTGTACTTGCTGTTCCCCCTGCCTGGAATGTATTGCCCCAGGATTACCTGTGAGGCTTACTCCTTCATCTCCTTCAGGTATTTACTCAAGTATCTATCACCTTCTCAATGAGGTCTTTTCCATATCCTCCTCCCATCCCATACTCACATGCCACATATTCCCTCTTCTCCTTCTCTGCTTTATTTTCATATGTATGTGCATGAGTGCGTGCGTCTGTGTGTGTGTGTAAACTGCTCATTATGGAAATTTTCCCCCACACACAAAAGTAGAGAGAGAATATAAGAAATCTCATGTATCCATCATCTACCTTCAACAATTTTCAATATATCACCAATCTTGTTTATCTATGCTCCTCTCCCCTCCAAATTATTATAAAGCAAAAATCCAGACATCATATTTTAGTTCATAAGTACATTATATCTCTAAAAGGTCAGGACTCTTGTTCAAAAACCATAATACATTATCACACCTAGAAAAATTAATAATTCCTTTTTATCAAATATCCAATGTCCAAATTTTCCCAATTTTTCATAAACTGTCTTTTTACAGTTAGTTTGCTCAAAGCAGGATCTAACTAAGGTCCATACATTGCATTTGGGGGATATGCCTCTTAAGTCTCTCTTTCAATCTTATAATCCCCCCGCCTTATTTCTTGCTATTTATTTATTGAAGAAGCCAGGTCATTTGTCCCTAAAACATGAAATATTTTACTTATTTACTTTATTGTCTTTGTCTTGTTATTAAACATAAAGACCATAAGGCAGAGATTTTAATTGTGTGAGATCAGCATCTAGACATGTAAAAGGCATCCAGTAAATTGAATATTTGGCATTCATGCCAAAAGTCCACTGCCACCAAGTGCTATACACTTATTTCAACAAACTAGCATTACTCAAAACATTTTTGGAACTTTTTTTTTGAATTGCCTTCTAAGCCAGTTAAAGAGCCACACATGAACATAGTTCATTACTTTATTATTTTGCTCCTTATTTTTAAGGAAAAAGGGGGCATTAGCCAGATGATTTAGGGTATCACCAAGCAGAAATTGGTAATCACAGCACTCTTTTCTGATGAATCTGAACTGGGACTCCCAGTTTTCTAAACATAACACCCCAGGCAGCCACCACCAAGCAATCAGATTTGGTACCCAAGGTGAAATCTATCTGCTATTCCTACTTGAGTCCACTTCAAATCCGTGTACTTCTATCTCCTAAACAGATTCAACGCACCCCGTGTGTTGAAATTTAGCTGAAATTTAGCATAATAAATTACCGACTATATTTCTCGTCAAGTATTTTTAA
This sequence comes from Equus asinus, assembly GCF_041296235.1. NCBI lineage: Eukaryota > Metazoa > Chordata > Mammalia > Perissodactyla > Equidae > Equus > Equus asinus. The sequence goes on along the minus strand of NC_091795.1, from coordinate 48,700,471 downwards.
ACATTTCTTAGCTTATTTTAGACAACTTAGGGGGAAAAGCAAATTGTAGCCAAAAAAATAATAGAAAAAGAAACTGTGAAAGATGGTAGGAAACTGAGGGTACTCCATATTTTTAGAATTAGCAACATCCAAAGAGGTTAATTATAAAATAAAAATCAGCAATAAATTCTTTGAAAAGGAAGTAAGTTACATGTGTATTGAATTAAAAACTTTTTCTTTAAACTACATGAAGGGTCAAGATTAACAGGGAGATGACAAATGTCAGGATTTTCCCATTTACAGGCACCAGCAACATATTCTATTTTTCTGAAAATGGTATTTTGAGGTATATAAAAGTATTACAGGGGGTATTACAGGAGTGATAAAAGGAGTACTATGTAGAACTCTATTTCTCTGAAATGGAGTTTACTGTGGCAAAAAAAATCTAAAATATCTTGTACAGCATTCTGAAAAAATAATCAGGTCTTCTTAGACTCATTTACAATTCACTTCTCTTAAATTACCTGATGAACCTCTTTTCCTCTAAATTTATTTCCGAAGGAAGCTATGCTAATTGAAAGGCTCTAATCAGATGTTCCTGTGTTTCAATGACTTATTTCTATTTAAAAAGAAAAAAAAAATCAGAAATTTCCTGACAGTCACTCAGGAAATCTTGTGCTTTCTCTTTATTAATTGCAAATTCATTCAGCAACAACAGCAAATATTATGTAGGACCTACTAAATGTAATAGGTTAGGCAATTATTTTCAACCTTCGGAAGAAAAAATTATTAGAAGTGGTCTTCCAAGATAACAGAAAAAGCTAGTGATATAACTTGAAATTATATCTAGTTCTTTCAGTGACCAATATTTCTTGTTTTGAGGTTCCCACACATTAGTCTGGGACAAATGTTCTCCGGCAGGGGTCAAACTCAAAGAAAACAACAATAACACCCACTACCACATGTGTAAAAAAAATCTCCAACAAACCAAATCCTCTGAAAGAATGATTTCTATTTACTTTTCCGCATGATATAATTAGAGGGAATCTGGAAAAGATGGCTAGAAATCTATAAACAGAAAGTGCTAAATGGAATTCACTGTTTATAGGCTTTAGCTAGAATTCTGTCCCTTGTATAATTATGTTGCCAGGAATCTTTAACATTGTACTCCTTAAAAACATCTTCATCGGGCTTCCTTCATTCTGTTGATTTTCTTCCTTTTTCCACTGGCTCTTAAATTTGTTTTATTCTCAATTAAAAGACATATAAATGTAAATTTTGGAATAAGATGCTTTTTCCAAAGAAACTCCTAGAACTGTCTCAGTGCCATCATATCCTTGTCGTTATGAAATTTTAATATACAGTACTATATATACTCAAAATATATGCAATAAAATAATCCATATAAGCCTTTCTGATATAATAAATACTAGGATAGGTCTATATTGATGTGTCATGGTAAGATGTATGTATGCGAGAATGTTAGACAGTTTCCAATTCTAAGTCTTTTGGCTTAAAATCTTTATCAGCTACAAAAGCTTCAGTCTGAAAATAGTTGTTCACAAAGCAGGACTATTATAGTCCTTATCACTTGACCTACTGGACAACCACAATAAGGCATATTCTAAAATGACACAACTCTTAATATATGTGACATTTTGACAACCTGAAAGGAAGCTGAAACCAAGTCAAATGGAAGCATACTTAGGCTTCCCCCTGAAACTTGCCTCAGCAGCGGTCAGCAGTACTAGACTCAGCCCCCTGCCCTGTACTTTTCAGTCATTTCCTTTTCCCCAAGAAGTTAGGAAACGTGCAATGCCAGCCTTCGCCAGTCAACACTAACTTCTGCCTTTGGCCTCCAGTGATTGAGCAAAGACATTGTGTTCGCAGCTTCCTTAAAGTACAAATGCCTCTGGTAAATCACGTTTCTAATTGCTACAGAAAAAGTTCCACATCACCAACTGTAAGGTCACTTAACTGACAATTTTAAAGAGAGCACAGATTTTGCTCCCTCCCCTCCAAATCTACCACTAAGGCACAATTTTCAGCTCACTTTTGTTTAAGTCAGTAAATACTACTATTATTACGTTACAGCCCTCCTATAACACTAACAAAAACCTAGGTGACAGTTTTCTCTTTGAAAGTTGTAAATTTATTAGATGAGGCATTATAACCACTGCACTACACGCAACTTTCCACACACTTAATAGTTCTATTTTCCAATTGTGTGTTTTAAATGCAAGATCTCTTTTAACATACAACAGAAAGGGGATAGTTAGAGGACTGGGGGGAAAAATCAAAATAAATGTCTCACTTTCCTTTTCTGATGGAACCACAAGAATCTAAAATATGGGGGCAACTATATAATATAAAATTCAAGAGAATTTCGAATAAGAAAGCACTCATTGTTAGTTACAGTTCTGATCATTATTCAACTCAGGAAACAACTAGTAGAAATGATGCTTGATTTAAATTTTTCGTGCCTTCCAGTTTGGTTCAACTACCAAAATAAACAAACTTATTCTCAAAGTATTTTCTTCCAGAAGAGGTTGTTGGCGTGAATAAAAAACATCAGGAATTCATATGCTGTATCTGTACAACATAAGGACAATGTTTTGAAAGATGTAAATCTGATCACTTTGAGAAAACATTTTCTGTTAAAAAGAAAATATCATAAACTGCAACAGAAGAACTGAAGAAATGGAACCTTCTCCACAATTCAAAAATTTAAATTCACACTATTATGCAAACTAAATTAAAAAAAACAAAAACCCTCACGTTCCTCCTCAATTATTAAAAGTAATACATATTCAACGTAGAAAAAGACAAAGCCAGTTCTGAAACAAAAGATCAGCTGCTATGAAAAAAAAATAACATCTTGCAGAGTAAGAAAAGTACCGAGCCTTTGGACCAAAACAAATTGATGACCTTTTCATACACTTGAAGCTTCAGTCCTTAGCACAACCAGAACTTTATGGATAAAGTGCACGCTCAATTATTTGTGGACTTGCTGTTTGATGAGTAAACAATGGGAAGGTTGTTGGTGCTGTTCAAACCAAGACACATTTCCTTGTGTGTACTGATTAAAATCTGTTAAATCTACATGAAAAAATCTCTGCCCCCCCCCCACGCACCATCATTGCTCTCTTGCCTCGTAAGAGACCTGCATATACACAAATAAAAGTAGATGTTGAGGTGAGTTTATGATTTACAGTATTTTCCCCACTCGAAGCATTTTTCAAGAGTCCTTTGAGGTTTTACGACTCAAACACTAAGAAGAATTAGTGTTTAAACAACCTAACAGTTACTCAGACTTCTTTTAGACTTCAGCTAACCTGTAAGTAAAATGAACATCTTCAACTTTTCCACGGGACATTGGAGAACGAGTTCTTACTCATAAATGCTTTCAGGTCCTCAGACAGCAGGCGCGGTGGAAGATCAAGCCTATCCATCAATCAGAGAGCTCTTCCGGGCCTCGGTTTACCCACTTAGGGAAAAGAGCGTATTAACTTGTTTCGTAGGGGCCCCCGAGGTGTAATTAATTAATGTTTTTAAATGCTCTGAGACCCAGAGATGAAAGGAAATGCGAGACACACGCAGAGATGATGACAATAATCATAACAATAAAAAGAATGACTAACTTGGAAGTCTGCGTTATGTAAGGAAGGAGAAAGAAGTTACCAGATTCGCACAAACAAAAGAAAAGCCCACTGCCCCCTTTGTTTCTCTTTCATTTCTCTCCCCCTCCCCGCCCCCGCGGAGCTGCCCTCCCGGCGGCCGGGCGCGGGGCTCGGGGCGCGGGGCTCGGACTTGGCCGCCGCGCTCGCTCCCAGGCGGAGGGGGGAGGGCTCGCCCGGCCGCCTCCTGACAAAGGCGCTTCCTCCTGCGAGGGCGCGGGATGCAGGCGCCGCAAACTCCGCTCCCGGCCGCCTCCGGCGCGGGGGCGCGCAGGCGGGCGGGGAGAGCCGGCTGGCCGCCCGGGGAAGCTGCCGAGGAAGTTGCGCGCCCGCCTCGCTCGCACCCCTCGCCGGCCCCGCCGCGATCCCTCCCGCGCGGCGGCCACACTCACCGGACAATTGCTGGTGGCCGGAATCCCAGCACGGCCCCGAGACCCGGAGCGAGGGGGTGAAGTGTGCGTGCGCGGGGAGCGCGAGCAGACAGCCGGGCGTACCGCCGCCGCCTTCCTCGCCAGCCGGCCGAGCCCGGCGAGGGGAAGTTGGCCGCGGAACCGAGCGCTGAGGAGCCGCGGGGAGAGGCAGAGGCGCAGGGCCCGCTTTGTGGTGCGCTCCCGGAGGGCTCGAGGCAAATCCGATCGCGCGGCACGGCTGGTGCTGCTGGTGGAGGTGGAGGCGGCGGCGGCGGCGCCCCCCGACGGTCCCTCCGCCTCACACCGCCTCTGGGTCACTGACACACAGCGGGAGGGAGAGGAGGGGACTAGCAGGAAGGCGGGGCTGGAGGGAGGGGACGGGGCAGGGCCACAGAGGGAGGCGGGGACGGGGCGCCGAGTGGTCTCTTGGGAGTTGTAGTTCTCCGGCTGAAGAAAAAAGGGATGCATTGTAGTTGAGGACGCGTCCCACGAGCTCTGCACTGCGCATGCTCAGGGGGAGAAGTTCCTCCCCCCCCCCCCCCCCCCCGGCCCCGTTACTACGGTCACCGACGCACTAAGGAAGAGGGCTTGTTCAGCGCTCTGCACCCTACTGAACAAGACCCTTCTTGTATTATGGTGCTGTTAGGGATCTCACCCTTAGCTAGTCCGTCTTCGCTCCACCCCCAATTCCTAGCTTCACCGCTCACGAGTGCCCAGTGATAGCTGACTTCCTCCCAATATTTCGGTCTTCCCTGCTGCTGAATTTTCTTCCACAAATCCAGAATCACAAATACCCATTTCTCTCTCTTCCCGCAAGCGAATCCTCTTTGCCTTAAATTCAAGGTTTCTTTTTACCTAAGACTTGTAGAAATGTACTTTCTTCTAGTAACTTAACAATCAGATTATAAAACTGTTAGGAACATCACCATTATCGGAATCCCATAGTTAATTTCTTCACTCAGTTGGTCACATCTAACTTTAAGACCAGCAAAGGTAAAGTTCAGGATTAAGATCGCTATATTTTACTTGATAAGTGTAAAATAGTCCAGATTTATTTATTTTAAAGCCTACAATTCTGAAGAAATACAAATTTCATAAAGTATAAGCTCAAAAGATAAGTGGAAAGTTGAAAATTGTTTACTGGGTATATTTTGGCAGACTTTCATTTGGCAAAAGGAGAAGTCTGAACCAAGGTCTGAGTATGCTGTCGGGCTGGTCAGCTAAGTCTACACCCATACTGGGTACCCAGGTATGAATAGGTGGTGGAGGAGGGTGGTGAAAGGCAGGACACGTTTACTGGATCTCCAGAGGACTAAAGGCAACCTGTCCCAAGCTCTTTAGTTTTCTTTCCCTGCCTCCTTAGAACCCCATACTCTAGAAGAAAAAGTTTAATGCCTAGAAATCAGAAACACATTTAGAGCAGGAAAAGTTGAGGTTTTCAAAGAGAGAGTTCCAAGATCAGAAATCCTTATCCTTGCAGACCACATAAGTATTCATTGAGAAAACATTTATTGAGTATGCTATGTCTCAAGCACTTTATTAGGTCCCAGAAATAGAGATGCAAGAATGTAAAAGAAACATTCCTTGTTTTCAAAGTGCTCACTGTGTGGAGAAGACAGGTAAATAAACAGACTCAGTGTGATAAATACTATAATAGGAAAGTACACCAGGTGCATTGATAAACAGCTACCCCAGATTTGAGCAAGCTCAGGACAAGCTTCAAAGAACATTTGAACTTGAGGATGACTGGGAGTTAGTGTGTTTGTGTATTTTGGTGGAGGAAGGGGAAGAGAGAAGTGGGTGAGAGTATTGGGAGTGGATGAGGAGGACAGCAAGAGCAAAGTGCTAGAGGCACGAGACAGAGTATTTTGGTTCAGCGAAGAGTTCAGCATTGCTGGTGATAGAATGGGGTTGGGGGGAGTGGCAAGAGGAGACAGCTTAGAACATGAACAATCTTGTACAATATGCTAAGGAATGTGGACTGTTTTCTGAAAGCAATGGAAAGCCATGCCAGAACTGTAAGCAGATGAAGTTTTGATAAGATAATGCATCTTAGAGGCCGGCCTGTGGCGGAGTGGTTAGCTTTGCAGGCTCTGCTTCAGCAGCCCAGAGTCTCACCCATTCGGATCTTGGGGGCAGACATAGCACTGCTCATCAAGCCATGCTGAGGCAGCATCCCACATAGCAGAACTAGAAGGACCTACAACTAGAATATACAACTACGTACTGGGGGGGCTTTGGGGAGAAGAAAAAAAAGGAAGATTGGCAACAGACGTTAGCTCAGGTGCCAACCTTTAAAAAAAAATATGCATCTTAGAAATGCATTTAAAAAAAGATGAGAGCCTGAACTAAGGCCCTGGCAGTGACAGGAGACAGAACTGAGAGTAATCAGCCACTATGTAAGGGACAGAATTAATAGAACCTAGTGAGTAATCGCCTGTGTTTGGGGATGAAGGGTGAAGGAAAGTTATCAATTATGATGCTTTTGTTTGCAAGCAGCAAAAAACCCAACTCTGCCTTAACCAATAAACCAATATTGATCTGTCTAGATAGAAAGTCCAGTGAAAAGGCAAGCTACAGGGCTGAATGATTCGACAGCTCAGTGATGTCATTAAGAACACATTTCTTTCTTGTTCATTGTTCTTCCTTAGTATTAGCTTTATGGTCAAGTGACAGTTGCCAACAATTCTGGTGGCTGTAAGTTTCACTATCTAGGTCCAAGAAGGGACAAGAAGAGGGACTCATTTTTGAAAACTCTTTCAGAAAGGAGAGAAAACTCCTTTCCCAGGAGCCTCAAGAATTGATTTATATGTCTATACATAAACTAATAATGGTGGCCAGGGGATGGCAATGAGGCTAATTATCTCAGGATAAAGACATATGCCCTGCCTCTACACTGAAAGAGTCAGCTTCCCCCAAATCTATGATGAGGAGATGTGGACATGCCAATGAAAATTGAGGTGATTACCCAGAAAAAGAAGAATTGAGGCTGAGAAGAGGGGAACCACAATATCTACTACAAGGAAGGAGAAGGATGACTCTCAGATTTTTGGCTTGTATGATTGAGGTAGGGATGCCATTCACTGAGTTAGGGAAGACCAGAGATTGAACAGCTTGTGAGGGAGAATTTGATGGGTTCACTTTGGATATGTTGAGTTTGAGATGACTCTGGACATCTAGGTGGAGAAGTGGAGTGGGGAGTTAGATATATATATATATAGAGAGAGAGAGAGAGAGAGAGAGTCATATATATATATATATGACTCTAGTGCTCTGAAGAGAGATCTGAATAGCAGAAGACATAATTGGAATTTGCCATCATATAGAAGGTAGTTGAAACTATGGGAATGGATGAGATCACCCAGGGAGAGTATGCACAGCAGTAAAGGAGGAGTCACTAATAGCACCCTGGGGAACACCAGCACTTAAGGAGTAGGCAGGAAGATCATGAAAATGCTTGGAAACTAGCAAGAGAACTAGGACATATAAAGAAGTAGAAAAATGTAATCTATAACCAGGAGAATTCAGTCAACATAAAGCCAGAAATTACAGAGATGATAGAATTAGCAGTCAACAACATTAAAACAGTTATTATAAATGTGCTTTGTATGCTGAAAGAGGGAAATTAAAGATATTAAAAATGGAATTTCTAGAGATTAAAACTGCAACTTCCAAAATAAAAATTTCACTGTATGGAATTAACACTCAGAGGCAGATTAGATACTCAGAGGAAAAGATTAGTAAACTTGAAGACATAGCAGAAGAATGTAACCAAAATAAAGCATACGAAGAAAAAAACGTAAAAAAATGAAAACAAATACGAAAAGAGAAAAACAGAGCCTCAGTAATATGTGGGAAAATACCAAGCATTCTAATATATGTATAACTGGAGTTCCAGACAAGAGAAGGGTGAGAAGGGTGACGGAAAAAATATTTGAAGTAATACAACTGAAAATATTTTCATATTTGATGAAAATTATATACCCAGAGACTCAGAAGCTCAGTGGGCCCTAAGCAGGGTAAACATGCACATTCACACACACTCACAAAAACCACTGCAAAAGACAGCATCATTAAATTGTTGAATATTAGTAATAAGAAGAAAATATTAAAAGCAGTCAATGGAAAAAAGGTACATTGTGTATAGAGAAACAAGGACAAAATTTGAGTACACTTCTAATCAGAAACTATACAAGTCAGAAGACAATGAAAGGGCATTTTTAAAATGCTGAAAGGAATACAAATCTGTCACATAGAATCCTATCTTTAGAGAAAACATCTTTAAAAATGAAGGCTGAAGAAAACAAAAGCTCAGAGAATGTTGCCAGCAGAACTGCACTACAAGAAATGTGAAAGCAACTTCTTCAGCATAAAAAAAGCAATAGCGTGTGGAAACTTGGATTTAGACTTCAGGATGAAGAGAGCCAGAAATGGTAACTATATGAGTAAATATAAAAGACTTTCCCCCTCATTTAAAACATTTTTTTAAAAAGATAATTGACTACTTATAGCAAAAATTCTAACACTGTACCATAGGTTTCATGACATGTAGAAGTAAAATGCTGGACAACGACAGTTCAAAGGGTAGAAGAGGGAAATGGAATTGTCTTATCAGAATTTACATTATATGCGAAGCGTTATACTATTATTTGAGGGTAAATTGTGATCAATTAAAAATGCATATTCTAAACCTTAGAACAGCTATCAAAAATGAAACAGTTATAGCTAATAAGTTAATAGTGGAGATAAAATGAAATCCTAAAAAAGTTATACTTGAATGGAGAAAAAGAAATATGGAAGAAATGTGTGTCCCTAATGACCGTGGAGCAACATCCAGCTCTGGACTTTCCACCTCCTGACTTCTGTTAAGTGAGAGAGAAAGAAACTTCTACCTTGTTTAAAGGCATTGTTATTTTGTATTCCATGTTATGTACAGCTGAACCTAATCAGAACAGCCACAAGCCTATAGCAGTTTCATGAAATAAAGAATATTCCCCAGAATCAGGTAGACCCACATATTGCCCAGAATTTGGCCACAACAGTGCCAGCAACATCAACATAGTTCTGGAGTTCATATATTTGTCACTAAAATTCCAGGGATAGGTCCTCATTGGTATGACCATCACTTACTCTTAGTTCAATCAGTTTTCCTTGAAGGAGAAAATGCATGTAAAGTGCTTAGTGTAGTCCTTGGAAAATAGCAAATGCTCAGTCAATATATGTTACTTTGAAACACAGCCACAGTAATAAGGTGGATACACTACAATTTAGACATGTGGTGGAGTTTGTACTCCAAAGTCAGGTGTCGAAAATCAAGGTGGCATTCGTTTATATATCAAAATCTGTGAATCCCTTTTTGAAATGGTGTCCACCATACAGTTCTGACTACAAAGTCCTTCAAAATCTGCAGTCCTCTGAATTCAGGACAGTTCAGGCATGAAAAATGAGTATACCTCCAATTTCCATCTACTTGGTATACGTATCTAGTTTAATACCCACATTTCTTTGACCAAAACAGCTATCCTTTTGTTGTTTATCTGCACTTTCAAATTTTGGTATCTTCAGATATCTAGTCATTTCAGTAAGAAAGTGAATTCTGGGGGACTAAGAAGTTAGGTTCTTTAGATTTCTTAAATTCTAAAAAGTTTTTGATCTTGGGAAGTTGCTCAGTAAATTTCAATGTTTCTTCCACCAAGTGACTATATAAAAATCAATTAAAACTATGTTTCAACTCTCCCCCCAAACATACGTGAAAATGGGGTTTAGGATGTGAACATAAGGAAGAATCACAATATTGACACCTTTCTCCAAAACATCATGCAGTAAATCTAATTTGCTGGTAAATGATGCAGAGGTAATTGGATATGCCAATCGTCTGTTATGACTTGAAAAAACTGTTGCAAACTTATTTTTCTCCTTTTATTGCAAATGTTTCATCTGCTACAAATGGACATATCTTTTCATTTTTAGTCCAAATTTTTCATATTTTATACTGACAAATGATTATATCCTATTAGTTCATAGATGCTAAAAGTTGTTTTTTTTAGTAAAAATGCAGGCCAACTTCCCTTTGGGATCAGGAAGACTCTAGACTGCATGTTGGACTCTCACTGAGATTCTCTGATTTGAGAGTAATGAAGGGGTGTGTGTGTGTGTGTGTGTGTGCTAATTTTAATATTCATATAATAAGTAGGTTAGCTCTCAGAACCCCTACCTTGCAACATTCCTCCTAGAAATAAAATTATTCTCTTCTAATGTCCTCAAAGTCTCCAAATAGCTCGTAGTCAACATAGAACATGTTCCTATTTTAAACCTGTGAATGGCACACAATTTGAAGGCTGGGCTTTCACTCAAAAGATTTGTAGGCCCCAAATGCTGGCTCTGACATTTTAGATATATTTGGAAAATGTCAAAGACAAGCTAATTAAGATTTTAATGTTTTAAAGGAGTATGCTTGTACACCAAAGAATGCAGCCTATATATTCTCAGTATTAATCCAACCAAAATGTATGCAAGCAGTTATTTTGGAACTTTAAAAAATACTGAATAATGAGAGAAGTGCAAAACTCAGGAACAGAAGATTTAGATTGTGTTTCTATCCCTGTTGATCTATTTGCTTTTTTTCCTGGCAACAAAGATTTCTCTTTGTTTCTCTCAAGCTCAGCGACATATTTCGTTGTTGTTTCAGTTGTTATATTTACCCAGCGTGTCTACGAATTGTATCAGAAAAGGTGGCTCCAATGAGCTCAGTCTGCCATGAGGTAGGAACCTTTTTTCCTTCATTTTTGAAAACTATTTCAAACACTTTGCCCTAATTACCTATATTCTTCTTTTCTAAAACTTTTTACTCATACTTTTAAGAAGACATTTGACTTTCTAAAATACTATATTAGCATTCAAGTAAAGAAGAAACATACTAACTGTTAAGTATTGCCATCTTTGGAGTGTTAGTATAGAAACTCTTGTTACATGGTTAGGGAATACTGGGCAGCCAGGGTAGGATGGGGAGAGGGTTTAGGGGAAACACCCTTAGTCAAACCTGGTAAGTTAATGGGACTATAAGCTCTTGGTACTCACTTTAATTCTCCCTATTTCATCCTCCCAGCTAGGTTGGTGCCACAGAACCCAATCTTTCCTTGTCAGTTTCCTCTTGTTCTCTGAGTTACTTTACTAAGTAAAGTAGCGAGTTACTCCCTAAACTCCTCAGTTTTGGAGTTTTTCTTTTTTTTCAGTCTCTTTGTAGATTCAGTACAGGAATCCTGGACTTTGCCAATAGAATTTTCCTATTTGAGTTCTGCCTTTCCGAGGACTGAATCCTCGCAACTAGCTCTCCTGAACTAGTACTGCGTTAATATTTTCTCAAATAATCCCCCATACAGTTTCACATCCTGCCTTAATCATCTGTGTCTCCTTCTGCTTGTCCTGCCTCCAGTCACCTCTCAGAGATCAGTTTCTTCACAACCCCACCTCACTGCATCACTGTACAAAGCTCCCAGCCTCCCAACCTGAGTCACCACACACCCCCTCTCGTGTTACCAGCCCAGTCTTCTGCCCCCAGCCTGTCTTTTCTCAGATAAAATCAGCATTGCACATTAGCAGAGGTACAGTTCCATCCGTATGACTAGACTCAGCCAGCCTGGAGTTTTTCAATTTATGGTAGTATTTTTGTAATGCATTATTTAAAAATCTTTTTATTATAGAAAGTTTCAAAATATACAGAAGAACAGAGAACAGTGTAGTAAACCGCATGTACCCATCATCTAGCGTCAACAATTTTCAACTCCTAGTCAATCTTGTTTTATCTCTACCTCCACCAAACCCACTGGTTTATTTCAAAACAAATCCCAAATGCAATATAATTTCATCTGTATTTCCATGTGTGTCTTGTAAAAAGTGTGTATCTTTATTTTAAAAACGTAACTATAATGCAATTATCACACTTAAAAATAAAGCCACCAAATATTTCCTTAATGTTCTCAAATTTCCAGTTTTTATGAATTGAATTCCAAAGAGGAATATACGTGCTATTGGTTGTCATAGCTCTTAAATCTCTCTCTTTTTCAAAAAACCTTGTATCATGGAAAATTTCAAACATATGCAAAGTAAGTAGATTAATATATATACTCAACACTCAGCTTCAACAGTGACAAAAGGTCTATCATTCTTGCATCATCTATATCTCCACTCACTCTTCAATTTCCATTCTGTTATTTTGTTTACAGTCTATTGAGATAAAATGTACATGTATTTAAATATACAAATCTTAGCTGTAAAATTTTGACAAGTGGATATATCAATGTAACCCACACCCCTATCATCACATAGGACATTCACATCTCCCTAGATGGTTCCTTTGTGCCTCTTACCCCCTCACCAGAGAGCGGTAGAGGCAACTGCTTCTTTTTTTTTTTAGATTGGCACCTGAGCTAACATCTGTTGCCAATCTTCATTTTTTTCCTTTATTCTTCCCAAAGCCCCCCAGTACTTATTTGTATATTCTAGTTGTAGATTCTTCTGGCTCTGCTATGTGGGACACCACCTCAGCACGGCCTGATGAGTGGTGCCATGGCTGCACCCAGGATCCTAACCAGTGAAACCCTGGGCTGCCCAAGCAGAGCGCGTGAACCCAACCACTCGGCCACAGGGCTGGCCTCAGCAACCACTTCTTTGATTTTTTTTCCCTTGGATTAGTGCCTCTTCTAGAACTTTATACTCTTTTATGTCTGGCTTCTTCTCAGTATAATGTCTGTGGGATTCATCCAGGTTGTTGGATTAGTCTGTTCCTTATAATTGCTATCACTACTACAATATGTTTATCCTTTCTCCTGTTGATAGACATTTGGTTAATGCAAGTTTTTGGTTTTTGAGAATAAAGCTACTGTGAACATTCTTATGTAAGACTACCAGCGCTTAAGTCTCTTTTAAGCTCCATGTCATGTGTGTGAGTGTGTGTTTGTGTGTAGGGGGTTGTTGGTTGTTGAAGAATCTAAGTCATTTGTCTGGTAGAATTTCTGTTCTGGATTCTGCCGGTTGCATCCACATATGTTTTACATATTCCTCTGTCCCTTGAATTTTCTGTAAATTGATAGATCTAGTGGCATAATAAAACTCAAGTTCAATTCTGTTAAGACTGTTTCAAAGGTGGTGGTGTGCACTTCCAGTAGAAGATTCATGGTGACTGGTGTTCTTTTATTTGCCACTATAACTTTTGGATAGATTTCAAGACATACAATCATTGGATCAAATGGTAAATGTATATATAATTTTGCCAGATTTAACTTATAGAATTTTCAGGTATTTATTATAAACTGTAATATGCTGTTTAGTGAGGTACTAGCCAGTTGCAGTAACTTTACTATATGGAAATACACACACGAACATGCACAGTCAAATCTCATTATTTATAATAGTTATGTTCTATAAAGTTGCTGCCACACTGAATTAGTGAATACTGAACCATTGCTCCTAGAGGAAATACAGGGTTAAGTTCCTGTGAGTGTCTGGTCACAATTTAGTCAACTGATCAATACATAACTTTGTGTGTACTTCTGTTTAAAGACACCTTATTTAATATATATTATTGATTCATTAACACTGAACTCACAGTCAGCAACATTATAACTCATGCCTGAATGAAGCTTATCTAACACACATATTTTCTCTGAAGCCAACATCACAGCCTTCTTGTGCTTAGGAACACTAGACAGCACCTCAGCACTAAGTTTGTGGGCCATTTAAAATAACAAAATTGTCAACAAAAAGCACAAAAATGTGAAAAACGTGGCATTAAATGGACCACATAAAAGACACTTGTTTACGGTATGAGAGCTTAAACAAGAAGGCAGAGCATTGTCTTGTTCAGCCTCAACTAGGAATACAAGTGCCAGACGACTCAAATTTTTGGCCATTCTTTCCATGTCCATGAATGACCTTCAAAAGCACTGTGAGTATTGATTTGGGCTTTAAAAATAAATTTTAGTGAGTAGACAAATTGACAAATACATACTTCATGAATAATGAAGATCAACTGTATACATAAAACAGGGTTCTCATCATCTCTTCCCAATTCCCAGAAATTAGGCAACTAAAAAGAAGAATGAATTTCCTCCTTTCAGGAAGCTTGATGGGACTATATTCCCATGAGACTTGGGCTTGATGGGGTATCCTGCCTCAAAATATGTATAGATTTAAGGGTAACCATGACTCGTTGTGATAGGAGAAGATGTAAGTAAATTGGGTTTTAGATATACTAACATTTTTACTAGGAAAGAACCCTGCTGAGATGAGAAACACAGTATCATATGTAGAGGTGGAAATGGCATGAGGTGTAGAAAGATAAATATAAAAGTGTTTAAAGAAACTAGCTAAAAATCTGACTTGAAAGAAAAAGAAGACTGAGGGTTGAGTACTTAATAAAAGCAAAGAATCCAGTTCTAAGATATTTCAGCGAAGGGGAAATGAGAGACATACTAACTAATGAGGATGTCTGGTGATTGGAAGAATCAATTTACGTTTACCTGGGAGCCGAGAACAAAAGTGGGGCGCAAAAAGAAAAGACTTTGCCTCACCAATGAAAAGGAATAGTCCTGACTTGGGCTTGAGGGTACATGTATGGGAAGCCATAGTAAGAATAGACCAAGTGATTCCAGAATATGGATAAAGGAAATTGTCTCAACCTGGGTTGTGAACCTTAGAGAACAATTTGTTAAGAGTCTGATTAATTTAGCATCATCAAATTAGCATAATAAATAACACTGAGTGCTTGAGATTTACATATTGAGATAGATTTTATGTCACCCAAGAGCTCTGTAAATTGTAGTCATATGCTGTGTTCTCTACTTCATGTACTAAGCAAATGGTAGAGTGAAGAACATTATCAGGGACAGTAGAGGGGAACATAAGATAAAGGCCATATTCTCCAAATATTACCATAACAATTATCCTTTCCCACTTCTAACCCCTGGTACTATTTTCCTGGGAGATGACAACAGAAAATATACCACTAGACTTTTGCTTCAGACTTACCTTAAAATTTTTCTCTAGGGCAGATATCCAGCCTAAGATACTTCTTCGAGTCAAGTCACAGAGACATTCTAGTGATATCTTGCTACCCTTGACCACAACATTTGTGTCTCTATGCTGAGACTCCAGCCTCCTTCCCAATCCTAACCAGGATTCCTGTAAAATTCTCCAATGATTCCCTCTCCTAAGACACTCATAATTGCAAGTCTAAATCATGGATTGCTAGCCTGGGTCT
Organism: Equus asinus; assembly: GCF_041296235.1. Classification (NCBI taxonomy): domain Eukaryota; kingdom Metazoa; phylum Chordata; class Mammalia; order Perissodactyla; family Equidae; genus Equus; species Equus asinus. The sequence continues at coordinate 48,685,148 of NC_091795.1, read as the reverse complement.
CCTTTTGTTTATTGGACATCTCACTTCACTCACCAGTTTCCCTCTGAATTTAAGAATTTCAAAGGCTAGATCTAGGAAGTGAAAAAAAAATCCCTTGATATAGAGCGAAAAATGGTGCTTAAAAACCCACTAGTGTTATATACTTTTAAAGAAAGTTACTTGGCCAGTAAGAAGATTTTCATTACTGTGACGGATACCTACATTTTAGTTTCTAACTGACAGACTTAACAATATTTAGGAAAATTGTGAGAAGTAATTCTTATCCCCTAGAAGACTAGAATTCAAGAAACTTCCGTTACTCATAAGTAGTTTTATTGACTGAGAAGAATAAAAAGGTATTCAGTAAAAACTAGTCCTGTACATATAAAGCAGTAGGATTAATATAAAATATGAAAGTAAGCCCTTTCATAATTGTAAGCTTGGTTTGAACTTTTGTTTATTCAATTTCTAAATATCATTGTTCAGTTAGAACCATATAATAACACTTAATGAGATTATTTTGCCATCCAAAGTAATTTGTTGCTATTCACTCCTCAAGCACAGCTCTCTACCCTCATTTTTACTCTCCAATTCCAAATTCCAACAGATAATTCAACTGGATGGTTAGACTGGGCTAGGGGTGACAGACAACTAGGTGATATGTAATAAAAAATCAGAACAGGTCAAATTACTCAGAAGATATATCCCCATGTAAAGCTTCAAAAGGTAACAAAGAGCCTGATTAGTGATTGTGTGTAATGTTAAATTTAGAGTCAGATCTAAGATTTGGGAATGGTCTTTAGCAGGCAGTTATTGTTGCCTCGCACCCTCCCCTCTTGGAAAAATGTCTGCTATGTTGCAATCGCTGAGCAAATGCCAAATGCCTTCTGGGATATTCTGATCCTGCCAAGAATACCCCCCTCCCTCAAGCTCTCATCTTCTCTGTGGGAAAGCTTTTGAATTTCCAGTCTCTAGCATGCCACACCTAAATCCTGGCCAACCAAACCTAACAAGTGTGTGGTTCAAGTGGTCCCTTAGATGGCTTGGGTAACGAAAAATGTGCAGGGAACAGAAGAGAATTAGAGCACTGATGATATCACATGCCTGTTTAGAGCTTATGTGTGACTGCTAACACAAATAGAGGGAAGAAATTGCCATTAAAATTCTACTGATGTTGGGATCAATAGTCATTTTATGTCATGATTGATAAGCATGGAAAGGAACAGAGTAAAAACCTTGTTCTATTGGTATGATGAGATTGATACAAAGTAAGAAAATAAGCCCTTTCATAACTTGAGTTTCAGTTAAAACTTGCGTTTATTCAATTTCTAGATGTAATTGAACCATGAATATGTACCACGTAAGAGATGATTTTGCTATCCTAAACAATTTGTTGCTATTCACTCCTCAAGAATAGCCATCTATCCTCATTTTTTACTCTCCAGTTCCAAATTCCAACAGATTATTCAACTGGAGGATTAGACTGAGCTAGGAGTTGGAGACAAATAGGTGATACTTAAACACAAAGAAATGGAATACATAATGTAAATATTTGACAGTTCTACTCGATTATGAAATGAGTTAGGTGTTAAGATTTAGAAGTATAACTCTTGTGAATTTTTACTGATGAAATGCTGAATTGTGACCTTGGCTATTGATATGGTTGGTCACATGTGAATAAAAGGCAAACATTTGTACGTGAGAACACAGGCAAACTGGTTAGCTTAGAAGAAACTTCAAATCTATTTTTATAAATGGAACAGAAAAAGTGGAGTCAAATAACATAGCAAGAAAAAAGAAAAAAAGAAAGATAAGTTTACCTCACGGTCCTGTATGGTAAAAATCCCGATGATCTTGAGATCATTTATCCTGCAATCAGAATAGGACCCACTAGCCCAGAGGTAAAAGTAAAACTTCTGAGCTGCTAAAAAAAGGAAAGAAAGAAAAAAGCTTAAAAAGCTATATACTAAAGCTCACAGACTTTATCAGTAGAAAATTTTCTAACATTTAAACATTTAAGTAAACTTGATTATTTATTCCCCTGGCCACAGGAGATTACAAGCAATAAGTTGTTTTTTCCCCCTAGTCATTATAAACCTCAGGATTTGTTGTGTGTCTACTGTGTGTGAGGGATAGTTACATAAATAGCTAATTTTCTTCTCTCCAAAGCCCCAGTACACAGTTGTATATCCTAGTTGTAAGTCCGTCTACTTCTATGTGGGACGCTGCCACAGCATGGCTTGATGAGCAGTGTGTAGGTCTGTGCCCAGGATCCGAACCAGCGAACCCCAGGCCGCCAAAGTGGAGCATGGGAACTTAACCACTATGCCACCAGGCCAGCCCCTAAATAGCTAATTTAATCCTGTGAGCTATGTATTCTGCTTCTTTTCATTTCACAGACAAGGAAACTGAAGTCGAGAGAGGTTGATAAATTTGCCCAAAATCACACAGTAGAAACTGGTAGATCAGGATTCAAACACAAGTGTTTCATTAGAGAGCACATTTTCAGGTATTAATGGCAGACCTCAGGGGCTGTGCATACAGTGATGAGCAGGTCAGAGGATGTTCCTGCTGTCACAGTCTACCAGGGACGAGGAACTGTAAGAGAAGAGAGAGCTGGCAGGAGCAGGAACTGATGCTGACAGTGAACAACAAGGAAAGACGCTGAGGGTTGGGAAGCACCAAGCTCTTTACAGTTATTATTTAATTTACTCTTTACAACGATCCTGCAAGTCAGCATCAGCACTTTTCAGATGAAAAAATTGAGGGTGTAGAGTTAAGTAAATGTTCCCAAATTGCATAACTAGTAAATAGTAGACCTGGGGTTTGAATCCAAGTCTGTCTGACGTGAAAGCTTAATTTCTTTCTCCCACACCTCACTACTCTAACAAAACCCCACAAAACAGGAACTTAAAAAGCATTTCAGTCTAGGCCACTCTGTATAAAAGGAAACAGCCCTGGATACACTACACTAGCCTGTGAGGACTTTGTTGAATTCATAAAATGGTTGAATGTAAAAATGGTACAATAATGAACTTGTAAAATTAAGACCCTAATATTCAAAAACTGGTTCCACTAGGTTGATTACTCTCTGTTTAAGAAAACAGGGGAATGTATAGCATATTTTTAAAAGTCTAAAAATAGATACAGTTAGAATAAAACTAATTTGTGGATTTAAAGGGATGAGCTTCAAATATCTGGAAAATTCCCCTACGTGGAATATGTCTTTTCTAATGATACTTGATAAATAAAATTTTCTGTGTTGAAAATAATACAAATAGACATATTAAAAAGAGGTTAACACTATTTTGTGTCACAGGGCCCAACAAAAATCGTCTCAACACTTTAATACCAACTTGGGTTACGTGTTAATACTAGGTTATACAGTATCTGAAAAATGTTTCTATGAGTTATAAGAAATTATAATTTATCAGGAATTCAAGCTATTAGATAGGTAAAATAATTGGATTTCTTCCCATACTATACCTTTCTGAGAAAAAAAAGACACTAGATGTTCTCAAAAAACCTCTGAACTTAAAATTCAGTTATAACAGCAAGTAAACAAAGGGTTGACTTTAAGGAATAATGTATAAGTTATGTCTTAAATGCAATATTTAACTGTATTTCCTGCACTTTTCCCATCTACAGTGCTATATTGATGATTGGGCTCATTATGATAATCATGATCCACAATGTGCCCTCTGATCTATAAAAAGACAAAAAGCTAAGAAATACATTCAATATAATTTGAATAATATATTTGATTTCTATCTTTTAAAAAATTAGCCAACTATTGCTTATCTAGTAGTTTTCAAATAACTCAAATATTAATTAGAAAACTTCATTCTCCAGTCTATTCATGGGAACACTTGAAAAAAATATTTATGGAAAGTATTTCTAGAAATATAAGAAAATCATATTTTTGTTTATTGTGCATTATTTTTTTTGATTTGTGTGTTCTTTTAAAGTCCCATGTCCTGCTTAGGTGTTTGATGTACTTTTTTTTTTTTTTTTTTGCTGAGTAAGATTCACTCTGAGCTAACATCCGTGCCAATCTTTCTGTATTTTTTAGTATGCAGGCCACCAGCACAGGATGGCCACTAACAGAGAGGTGTAGGTCTGCGCCTGGGAACCAAACCTGGGCTGCCCAAGCACAGTGCGCTGAACTTAACCACCAGGCCACTGGGGCTGGCCCATATTTGAAGTATTCTTTTTTTTTTTAAAGATTGGCACCTGAGCTAACATCTGTTGCCAAACTTCTTTTTCTTTCTTTTTCTTCCCCCCAAATCTCCCCAGTACCTAGTTGTTTACTCTAGTTGGGAGTGCCTCTGGTTGTGCTATGTGAGATGCCGCCTCAGCATGGCTTGATGAGTAGTGCCATGTCCACACCCAGGATCTGAACCGGCGAAACCCCAGGCCTCCGAAGCAGAGCACGTGGACCCAACCACTTGGCCAGGGGGCTGGCCTCTGAAGTATTTTTAACGAAAAATTTTAATAATTTAAAAATAGCTCCTAAGAATTTTTCACTTGGTCAGTGGACATAGACAACATCCAAACAAACAAAAAAATACCATTCTTTACTTAATAGCTTTAATGTTTTACTTGTGTTGCAAGAAAACTGTGTGGGAGATAATTACTTAATTTAGACCTATGTATTTGTATACTCAAAAGTGGTGCTTTATGTCAATGACAAAAACTTAATTGTGCATAAATGTTAGTTTTGTCCAAGCCCTTTTGCTAATTGTGGGGAATTTTTTAAAAATCAAGGAAATGGATGTAGTTTAAAGTACAAGAGAAAGGGAAACATTTTCTTCCTGGGTATTTACATGGGGGATGGAGGATGTATAGTCACAACTACTTTTTCTAGATTTTCCAAGACAGTTCCAATTTTAATATTCCATTTTGAAACCATGTTGAACCATTCACTTTGGTTTTTGTTTCAAAATGTTTGGACACCATAGAGGGTAATGCTCTAATATTTTTAAGAAAATCTTACTTTTACTTTGATTCCAAATGATATCTAGGAACATCAGAGAATTTCTAAAGGTGAGTCTCACACTTATAAAAACTTAGAGCATTTTATTCATAAAGAGTAACTGATTTTGAGCGGGTCTTCTGATGGGCTTCAGAAATTTTATGAAATATGATGTGAGTTTATAACAATATACAGAGATCTATTTATGAAGCTAGAGATTCTCTGAAATTCTTTCTTCTAGCTTAAGGCTTCATACAGCACATGCATAGTGATTAATCTGCAGGTTAGAAAGAGTCCGTCGTCTATTATTAGGACAGCATTTCAACCATGTAAAAGAAGGTATTTCTCCTTTTAAAAACATGTACAATAATTATATTTTTTAAGAAATCGCTTAAATATTGAATCAGTATGACAGGCTTGTCAAAGCCACAATTGAGTAATTGGCCTACAATCGTACTTTGCACACCTAGATGAGGCTCAGATAGTAGACTCGTTAAAGGAACATAACGTCCTGTTTTCTTCCCTTTTGAAGGAAAGGAAACATTTTAGTGGTAGAAGTGTAAAGACAGAACATACCTATTTCTTGCTTATAAAAGAATATGTTGAAAGGGAACCTTATCTCCACCTGCTTGACATCTTCTCAGAAAAGACTAATCTTTTAATTTCCTTTCTTTTTTCTCCTTACAACTTTTAATTGGTTCACGTGTTCCAGACCTCAGGGGACAATGTCATCTTTCAACTTTAATGTGGCGTATTCTCAATATTCTAATGCCTATGCACATACAACGGGTGTGATTTTGATAACTCCTAAGACATACTTGTTTTTGTGTCCTACTTGTGTCACCTATCTTTTGTGACAGTTATGACATACTTCTTACATATCAAATAAAGATTTTAAATTTACTTCTTTTCTGAGATTAATTGCACAGAAAGTTATATATCAGGGTCATTATTACTGACTCATTATGACCCTGAAGGTATGTTTTAATAACGAGATCATACACATGTACCAAACAGGAGAGCTCGTCTAACCATCTACCCATTCATATAGATTGGATCTAAAAGCTGCCACAGAAAGCCCAAAACTCAATTCACGTTAGAGGACTGGAAATGAGAGAGCATTTCTGTTTGTATTTGATTTCCTGGTTCTGTGTCTTTATATAACTAAATGATGTGAATTCACATAATCGTGGCCAACAGCCAAATCTTCCACAAGTGCTTGTGAGTGTATATGTTCATGAGCAGACATAGCAAAGATTCCTCTCTTTGTAATTCATAAACTTTTATATCTAGACAGAAGCAAACACAGTGCAATGTGGGAGCATTATTTCTGATGTGTGTTGTAATAATTTGCAGAGACCATTTAGACAACTGAAAATACATGAATTAAATGTGGTGCTTCTAAAGAGAATTTTTCTTTTTTTTCCACTCTGGAGAAAATAATTTGCTCTTTTACTTAATTATTTTTTTCCTTATAACTCAAGGAAACCTATGACATTTTTTCTTGTAGGTTTCTTAAATAACATACTATAAAAATAACATATAGTAAATTCAAATTTAATTAAATAGGGAAATATTTAAGAGTGCAGCTTTTACACAACACTCTTCCTTGAAATTTCGATAATGCCCTTACCTGAAATTTTACTGAGCTTCAAAATTCATAAATGTTTTTCCCCTTTCTTAAATAAAACATCGTCCAACATGTGATTGGAAAATAAAAACTTACATATCAGAATATTATCATTATGTCTATTCATTGTATATGACATACTGCTTTATGTGATTGACCAATTTAATCTGTAAGCGACGTGTGTGGTCACTATTAGCAGCTTAAAATAGTCACAATGAACTAGATGTTGATTTTCTTTTCTTCTCCCTAAAGCCCCCCAGTACATAGTTGTAGGCCCTTCTAGTTCTGCTATGTGGGGTGGCACCTCAGCATGGCTTGATGAGCAGTGCTAGGTTTGCGCCCAGGATCCGAACCAGTGAAACCCTGGGCCACCAAAGTCGCGTGCGAACTTAACCACTCGGCCATGGGGCCAGCCTCCTAGATGTTGATTTTTAAACCAAGAGAGCATTAGTGGTTTACTACATTTTCTCAGTTTGAGTGCATCATCTGGGAAGAGCAAGACCTTTTGCCATCCTTTATGGTCAAAATTCATTCTTTTAAGTCATTCTACCCCCCTCAGTGTTCACCAGAATGAGATTCAACAGCAGCTCTCAAAGCCCATATTTCACGATCATTCCATCTCATTCAGCTCACAGCACTGCTTCTCTTTGCTGTGCCTTTGATATCTCCAGAGAGCCTCTCTATTGACTCCTAAAAATGCCCCCCTCCACCCTCCATCCTGCTTTAGCTATCACCCTGTCTCTCTCCTCTTCCTCCTGAGAGAGGGCTACATTCAGTCCCTCCTTTTTCTTGTCTCTCGTTCACTCCTATATTCTCTCTCTTTTTTCTTTTTCTTTTAGTAAAATATATATAACATGAAATTCTCCATTTTAACCATTTTCAAGTGTACCGTTGTGTGGCATTAAGTACCTTCGCATTGCTGTGCAGCCATCACCACTATCCACCTCCAGAACTTCTTCATCTTCCCAAATGGAAACTCGATACCCATTAAACAGTTAGCTATTGCTCCTCTCCCACCATGAGCCCCTGGAACCACTATTCTACTCTCTGTCTCTATGAGCTTGACTTTCTGTCTCTACTGCTCTATGTCACATAAGTGGAATCATACAGTATTTGTCCTTTGGCAACTGACATTTCATTTAGCGTAACGTCTTCAAGGTTCAGCATGTTTCTTTAATTCTCTTTGTTCTGACCCTGTCTTCTCCATGTCATTGAAACGTTCCTTGCCAAGGTCACCAGTGACTCCCTACTTACTCAATACTCTGGAAAATTGTCTTTCTTTATTTTTCAGTGGTCAACTACGGTGGCTTTGGAACTTTTTAATACTCTCCTCTCTTCTCATTTCTAAGACATCCCTCTCTCCTGATTTTCCTCCTCCATTTCTAGCACTTCTTTGTGGGCTCCTCTCCACCTTAAATACTATTTTTCTTCTTTCTCTATGTACATTTTAGAGCACGCCCCTTGGGTGATCTTGTCCATTCCCATGGCTTCTACTATCATCCATGTGTAAAAACCATAAAGACTCAGACTCTTTATCTCCAACTTAGCTTTCTTTCCTGAGCTCCAGAGGATGGCGAACATCTGTAGCTGGAGATCTCCACATGAATACTCCACAGATAATATGTTCAAAACTGAACTTACTATATTTCTCTGCAGATTTATATCAACAAATGGATGGAACCATCCTCTGAGTCACTCTTGACTTTTTAATTTTCCCTACCCATAACATTTAATTGATTTCTTAAGTTTCCTCAGTTTTTGCCCACTTAATATCTCTGGAATATCGTGTTCTCTTCTATTCATTCTTGCTGCTACTGCTACTTGTCAATTCAAGTATTATTCTTCTCTTTGGGATCACTGTCACAGCGTCCTAACGAGTCTGCTTCTCTTCCTTCAGTTTCATCCCCAGCTAATATATTCTCCACCTGCTGCCAGCATGATCTTTCTACAAAGCAAATCTGATTGTATCGCTCTCTGAATAAAATTTTTGAATGCCTTTTCATTGCCTTCGGGAAGAATTCCAAACTCCTTTGCATAGCATGCCATGTTCTGCAGGATCTGGCCTCTACATCTAAACCTCAGCACTTGCTGCTTTCCCTTATGCATTATCAGTTTCTACAGGCATGATAGACTGCCCTCAATGCACTCTTCTCGGGCCATCGTGTCTTTGTAGGTGCCATTCCCCTGGATAACTCCTACTTGTCCTTTAGGACTCAGCTCCAGGGCTACCATCTCCAGGAAACCTTTAGGTGGGTATGTAGTGGATATGATGATGTGCCGCTTGGGTTCGTCTACCTCCTCAGGACTGAAACACTTATTAACCCAACTGCTGGTGTGTTGGTGACAGATAGATCTCAGCTAAATTTTAATTTGGATATTGCCCTTGGTTGAAGAAAGCCACTTGCTTAAGGGCATGCCCTCCATCCTAGGGGTAGGCCATACACAATGACTAGTTGATACTGAAGTATAAAGACCTGATCCCATTGCCCCAACTGGGACAACTCTGCAGCTCATCCTAGCTCCATAATTCTCCCAAGGGATGGCTGAGGACTTTGTATGCTAAGTTGGGTATCACAGCTCAACTTCGTCTTCTGCCCAATCCAGCTTCTTTCACTTTCCTCTATAGGTTTTGATTCTGAAAGCAAGCCTCCTGCACACAAATCTTCATCTTAGAGTCTGTTTCTGGGAACTAAATAGCAACACTGGGTTAGGACCCTTGACACCACTTGCTTATTCCTATCATATCTCTTATCCCTCTAAATCATAATTGTCTGTTTACTTGTGGGGCTATGCCTAAATATAGTGAGCAACTTGAGAACAGGGATTTTCAATCTTGTCTTTTTATCTTCACTTCCTTTTTATCCTCACTCATTAAATCTTTCTAAATAAATGAATGTGTAAATGAATGCATGAGATCACCATCTTCAACAGCCTTGGGGGCTTTCCTAAAATCAATTCAATCCTTCCTGAACCTTATTTCTTTTAGGAATAGCCCCAGAAAATCTGGATTGTCTCTCCTAGGATGTATTTTAGGTTTGCTGCTGCTCATGCTTCATGAAACTGTGAGAAGCATAGATTTGGAGATCTGGATTTAGAAGCCTAGATTGAATTCTCAGTCATCAAAGCTGTGTAACTTTTAGCAAATCATATGACCTCTTCACGTCTTGGTTTTATCAGCTGGAAAATAGTAATATCTAGCCCATAAATACTGTTTGGCAGTAAATAAATGAGATAATGTCTGTGTGAAGTGATGGCACGTAGTAGATACTCCCTTTTTTTTTTTCTGTTTAGATTTAACTTACTCTTCTTATAACAATTTGCAAAGAAATAAGTTATAGTAGTGTGGTCTTACCGAGATGATCTCATTAGCTCTCATTATCTTCTCCTGCCCACCACCTGGCAAAAATCCATCATTCTCTGCTACTGTTCTTATTTTAGAAGGGAAAAAAGGGGCTGCTGAAAGCGTCTACTCAACAATGCAAGTCCCTGCTTGCTACAAGTTTTGTTATTTATCATGAGCCATCAAATTTGCTAGTGGCAAGAGGTGTGGCTAGGCGTGTCTGAGAGTGAATCAAAGGTGAGTACATGACATGAATGTAACACTACCTGATGGGTTTCAGTGAAGCGTAGGAGGGACTAAAATGATTAACAGAAGGCAAGGAAAGGTTAAAGGTATGGTAGCAAGGTATCCCATATTTAGGTACCTGACTCACCCATATTTCCAGTTTTCTTCTTCCCAGTACTTGGAAAATTACATTTCTCAGCTTCTTTGCAGTTGACTGGGCCATGTGGTAAGCTCTGGCCAATGACTGGGAGTAAAAGTAATAAATCACATGTAGGGAAAAGTATTTAAGAGCCGGTGATCAGATCTCAGCTAGAAGAAGTGTGGAATATTGAAGGACGTATGCCCTGGACACTTTCCCAGACCTGGAGCAGATTCTGCAAAAAGTTGAAACAACCTTTTATTGTGTTAAACTGCTGAGATGTTCCTGTTATTTGTTACCACCACAAAACTTAGCCATTTCTGACTAATGCACTGGGGCTCAGGAAAATTCAGGATAAATATGAATAAACAAAACATTTCAGGAAAAACAGGAACCATGGGCAGCTGTCTCTGGAAACAGAACGGGGAGGTTGTTCAGGACCCCTGTTGTCAATCTCTACTCTACTGTTCCACCACTAAAGTAACTTTGCTTCTCCCTTTGAATCTGCTCCTTTCTATGTCTATCTACTTCTGCTCCCACTTCTAATTGCTAGTTGTCTTTCTCTGCATCGTTGAATCTCTGTGTCATTCATCTTTCAAAGAGACAGAACTCAGTTGGTCCAATTTGGACAACCATCAGGAAGGGCTCTTGAACCAGGCTACTTCATAGGCTGCTGGGTAGTCTACAAATTGGCTTTTCTTGAGTCAAATGCCCAACCCTGCTCCAATTATGGGGTTAGGTCACGAGATACAAAACATGGCCACTGATGCTTAAGGAAAAGCTTGAGGCCTCTCCCCACTGTCAGGAACTGTGGATTAGTGTCCTGTTAGATAGGTGCTGCAGATATGGTAGGCACCATGTTGGCCTGTTCAGTAAACTGAGATACACACCTCGAAGGTCAGGCTATTCCTCCATTGTTGTGCCCACTGGGCATAGAACTGGTTGCACAAATGCCTTGACTTTGACCTAGAAATTGACCTGTGCTTTCTGGGTTGGGAAAAAATTTGGGTTGAACTGACTAGTCTTCCTAGATGAGACAGGAAAAGTAGATCTAATGACCCTGGGTCAAATGCAGGAGATTTCTGGCCTCTTAGACACTTGTTGATCAAGAACTAGATATTTGATTTTGAGAATTTTTTTTGGTTGATAATAAGCACAAAAGACAATAGTTATTTTAGGGCAGTATAAAAATCAGTGATTTAAATATGGTTTTAATGTTAAAATATAAATTAGGGACTATTTCATTTTATCCTGGGCATTTGGTTAACTTATTCATAAATGTGAAATAAGAGCTTCCGTTTTCTCTTAACGTTACCTTCTTACCTGCCATAGTCTCTTATGAATATTTTTTTTTTAAAGATTGGTACCTGAGCTAACAACCGTTGCCAATCTTTTTTTTTTTTTTTTCTGCTTTATCTTCCCAAACCCCCCATACATAGTTGTATATCTTAGTTGCAGGTCCTTCTAGTTGTGGGTTGTGGGACACCGCCTCAACGTGGCCTGACGAGCGGTGCCATGTCAGCCCCCAGGATCCAAACCCTGGGCCACCGCAGCGGAGTGCGGCAACTTAACCACTCGGCCGCGGAGCCAGCCCCCTCTTAGGAATATTCTTTTTAATGCATGGTAGTCTTTGCTTGGGGTGTATTTATTTACCTTCTTGAAATGCTTATTCTATTTTAAACTCTATTTCTTAACCCTGCCCCTATTGTTTAACCTTTCCCTGAGGCACCTTCTTCTCTTTCCCAAAGTAACCCACTGCCCTCTCAAACGGCCTCAACTCCCTAACCACCCTCCATTCCACTCCCAATCAAAACTCCCATTGCCTCTGAGGGGATCTCAGTTGGGCTTAAGAGGACCTAAGCCAATTAAATACTATAAACTAAGCTAAGAATTTCTGGTAATTAATTGATAAAATAAAAATGCAGAACAATTTTTTTGCTCAGAGATGTCTTTCCACTGTTCTTTAAATTATTGCAGTTAGGTTCTTTCAGCTTTCTTTTGACACTACAAACAGAATAGGGGTCTCACTAACACTAACTTTTGGTTAGAGGTAAGGATACAGGACAGAGAAGGTGGATTTAATACTTTTTGAGAAACTATTACCACAATACAAGTAATTTAAGAGGCTATCATTTATAAAACATATTCTTATTTCAGGGATGTTAAGCTGTGAAAAAGTGTGCCATAAATTCTACCGAAACATAGTAAGTGGTAGACATTGGGTTGGCACACTGTGGGGAAGTAGGAGTGAGGGAGTGGAGTGGGTGCTAGAACTTTTGTTGAGACCAGGTTCAGCTTCCAAACCTGTCCCTTACTAGCCATGTGACTTTGGGCAAAGCATTTATCTTCTTTGAGCCTAAGCATCTTCATCTGAAAAATGGGGATAATAATAGCTATAGGATTATTAGATATTTTATGTAAGATATGGTACACGAAAAATTCTAACACAGCAGGTTCTCAGTGGGTATTAGCTAAATTTGAATCTGCCTTTTAAGTAACCTGTAGACTTGAGGGAAGAGGCTCCTGTCCTATCAAGGAAATTGATAGAGAACTGGAAAAACTCTCTGGCTGGGAGAGAAAAGGTCTCAGCCTTGGATGTCCAACCTCTTTGCACTATTGTTAACTTGTTAATAATTTGCTTGTGGTTCCTTCCTTCCTTCATTCCTTCATTCAATCATTAATCTTTGAGTCTCTACTTTTTGTCAGGCACTAGGGATAAAAAGGTGAATAAGACATGGTGGTCTCCAGGGATCACAGAACCCATTTGGGAAAGAAAGACATGGTAAGCAGATAAGTAAGAAGCATTAAACTATTCTTTTAAAAATGGCAAGTCTTTCCATTAAAGAAACAATTTAAAAAAACAAGGTGGATTCCCAATATCTTCTACGATTTGTAAAATGTAGAAGTGTGGGTGATCTAAACTAAACTCTATCACAAAGAAAATTACCTTCTTCAACTTTCTCTTCTTGTTGGAGTTAATTTTGACTTTGAGATCAGGACATATTTTGTTTTTCTTCTGCTCTCACACTCTGCATCTGTTATCTTCTCTGTCAGGCAAGTATAGAAAGTAAACCGGCAGGCAAGAAACAATAAGCACACATCTAGAATCTAAAACAAAAGTGGTAGGTAGAATTTTAGCTCTACCTGCTTGCATAGTGCTTTGCATATGGAATAATGTATCAATAGAACTTTTAGGTTTTTTGTTGAGGCAGCATGGCACAGTGGGGAAAATATAGGCATAGCACAGAATAAGTTTAATTGTTGGCTTTACTACCGACTAGTTGTGTGGGCAAGTCATTTCACCTCACTGTCTGTCAGTTTCCTCATTTGTAAAAATGAGTGATAATGATACTTAAGGGATTATAGTAATAAACATATATGCCTTACACATAGTAGGCCTTTAATAAATGTAAGTTATTATTCAAACCATAGGACACAAAAGAAAATATTTTCTCAGCCCTTGGATAACTGTTCAGAATACTCAGAAGCAAGATCTGGGTGCTAGGTGTGCTCAAACATTTTCTGAGCATTTTCTATGGGCCTGGAACTGTTCTAGGCACTGGAGATACAACAGCAAATGTCTCTGACCTCATGGAATTTACATTCTATTGGATCATGAGGATTAAAGGCGATAATTTGAACAAAGTGTCTAGAACTGCATTTTGCTTATAAGAGCTGCTCAATAAGTGCTAGTAACTCCTTCCCTCTCTCCTTCATGATACTCACTCTACAATGCATCAAATCCTTTTCTTGAGACTTGGAGTCAATTGGGCTCAGCTGAGCCCTACATTCACATACAAGAGTAGGGACTGTTGCTGGTGTTGGGCTACATAGCACTTGTGTTCCATAAACATGTTTGAAGTGTCCCTAAGAAGACAGATCAGAGTCTGCAATAGAGGATCAGCATCTATCCCCAACCCAAGGAATACAACTTAAACTATTGCCGGGAGACAAGGTAAAAGCTTAGAATGTCAGTTAACCAAAACCAAGTGTGGAAGCAGATTACAAGTTGAACCGAGCGAAAAGGTCCTGAGTGAAGGCTACGAGTGAGGCAGCAGAGCTGGCTTTCTTGGAGTGCTGCCTGCCTGGTATAGGAGTGCTTTTCCCACTTATAAGCCCAGGCAAGGCAAACGTGCTTGATCTTTGAATGTCTCTCTCTCCGTTTTGCATCACCCCCACATTCCAGGTCTGCCGCTCTCCAACAGCCCTGGGTGTATTTCAGGGTTCAGATAAAGAGCTCACAGTCATCTGGAGGAAATCTTAGTGCAAGCATAACGTTGACACCGTGATGGCCACACTATTACCCAGAGTCACAATACAGGGACTAGAGAATAAGCTGTCAATAACCACCCTCAGAACTGAAGCTTGCTTAAGGGAACACCATGTCTCTCAGCTTTTTACTTTCATGTTCAAGGCCCCTTTGGTGCTGGATGGATTGGGAAGTTGCTGCCTGGGAGGGTCTGTATGGTCTCACAGGGTATCCCAATCGTGAACAGAGGGAGGGGCAGAGGTTAGCACCAGGGGGGTGATACACAGAGTCATGCCTGAGGCTACAGACAGAAAAACAACCCAGGAGGCCAGAATCTGGGAGGATTGAGAACTGGTAGGGAAAAGAGCTGTGAGAGGGGGTGTACAAAGAGGTACAGAACAAACACTGGAGGTGTTAGACTCGGCATGCTCACTTCCTTGTGATGACGGCTGCTGAGGGGTTGGGTTTGATGAGTTAAAGGTGGTTTTCCAGTCCTGGCCCCAGAAGCACTAGGGGACTAACATTGTCCCTTCTTATTCACAGAAGTGATAGTATATAACAAACAATTATTTATTGTAATATAATTATAATTAATTATAACATAATTAGTAGTGCTATAATTATTTATAATAATAAATAAATAATAATCAATCAAAAATTTGCCTTTTAGTACCATTCTGAGGCTGTGGTAACCTCTTAGGCAAAACTCACTGAAATCTACTGTAATGAATTCAGAAGAGAGTAGTCGTCTAAAATAATTGCACTTTAAACGATATATTAAGCCATGCCTACCCTTCTCAACCCTGTCTTGGGAGAGGAAGAAGACAACCAGTTGTAAAAACAAGTTTGGTGTCCCTTTGTCCCTTTATAGGCTGATCCCTTGAGGGACTGTGACATCATGGACCTGAGAAGAAGGACAGGGCCTACGGAGAGCAGGGATGGTTTGGGGCAAGATTATCACATTTTCTATCACTGTCCTCTCATAAAGCCTGGTCTCCTGGCATAGTCTCGCCAAAAGCATACTGACCAAGGCTTAAAATGCAAGTCAGGAGCAGTGCATGGGCAGTCATGCGGGATGATGGTGGGGGTGAGATGGCGGGGGTGAGATGGGGTGTCCTTAAAGTCAGGCAGAATGTCCTCTCGCCTCCACGTACATCAGGACATTTGGAGAGCACTTTCTGCACTGTAGACAGGATATTTTTAGTCTTAACTGCCTCAAAGTGGAAAATAAAACCCAACAAGATTTTTAACTAATTTCTGTGCCTCCTTGGCAGCTGTAATATTATACATAGTAAATATCTAGGGTAAACCAAGTAGTCACATGGGAAAATTTCACACCTCTATTTTGGAATTATGTGCAAAGTTTGCCACATCCCTCATGTTGAATTTCACATAGTTAGATTGATAATCACCCCAGTTGAACATGATGATCTGTAATTAAATATCAGTCATCTTTCTGTTGCATAAAAATATTTGATTTCTCAACTCATGGACAAAGTCTGAAAAAAGGTTGCTGGCTTGCAAGGTTGTAAAAGTTGATTAACAAAGGCTAGAAAAAGAGTGAATAATTTGAGAAATTATTAGGTCCTCTGTTAAAGAAAAAAACAAAAAACATTAATGAAACTTTAGACTCAGTTTCTAACAGAAGAGTAAAACTCAAAGGGCATTAGCTTGTGCAAAAATTGAGCATTAGAACTCTGCAGTCCTCTGGCGTGTACATATTAGCCATGCTTAAAATTCCCCCTTTGTGCTAAAAAGGAAGTATTAGCAGAGCAGTAGAGCTGGGAATGCTACTATCCCATCCCCTTTTATCTTTTATTCCTCTTCATTTTTCTCCCCTTCTCTCCCTTGCTTGCCGTCTACTTCTCATCGTTTCCTCCCTGTTTCCTTCTGCCTTCTCCTAGATTGTTAATCTCTTGTTTCGTCCCTTCTTATTTACAATCCTGAAGCCCTACCTCTCTCCTTTCTTCCCTATCTCCTTCTTCCTCATCTCTCTCTTCAAGGCAATGCCGTATAGTGGTTATTAAGAGCATGGGCTCTGGAAGCAGATTAAGGCTTCCACTTCCGGCTCCACCATGCACTGAGTGATCTTGGGTAAACTAGTTAATCTCACCGTGATGCCACTATCTCCTATCAGTCAAGGTTCAGTTAGGGAAGCAGAACCGCTACTGCAGGAGGCACTGGGGAAGCGGAGGTCTGAAGGGGGAGTTGGAAGATCAGAGGGGTCACCCATCAGTCCATCTGAGAAGGCAGGCATGTCCACCTGCCAAAATGGGACTGTAAGTAGGGAGCTGGGGGAGAAATCTAGGGGAGCTGTTGCCTTGGAAGGTATGCAGTCAGCATCTGATGATGCTGTGTTTGATCAGCAGGGCCAGAGGTCCCAAAAAAGAGCAGGACATGGAGTGGAGGAATGAGGATAGCAGGAACCTACTGGTGCCTCTATGTCTGCCCATTACTGCAACTAACCATGATGACCTTCAGAGAGTAAGGGCCGCTGCTTTACTTCCGTCTTTTAAATCTCATGCAAATTCCACTTTTGGTCAAATCAAACCCAGAAGGATACAGGGAAGAGGATTCTGGGGAACCTAGGCCTAGCTTAACCAGGTTTTCACAGTACAAACCACCAGGTGAGTCATTTTCAAGATGCAGTTATTAATAATTCATAACTCATGGGGATGTTGTGAAAAGTAAATGAGACAATATGTGTAAAGAAAGCACTTATCACACTGTCTGACACATTGTAAGCACCCAATAAATGTTAATTGTCATTTCCCCTTTGTTTTTAAGCCATTTCCTCTTACTTTGCACTCTTCTACCTAAGCACAATTACCACATTTCTCAGTGTCATTATCATTGTATTATCAATGTCCAGGAAAACTAGCAAATGATATGGGAAGTGTAACAATTAAATAGATATTATTTATCGAGTACCTACTAGGTGACATACACTGTACCTTTATAAGCGTCAACACTTAGAATGCTTATAACAATCCTATGAGCTAGGTACTATCATGATTCACATTAAAAGATGAGAAAATTGGGCTGTGCTGGTGGCGCAGCGGTTAAGTGCGCACGTTCCACTTTGGTGGCTCGGGGTTCGCCAATTCGGATCCTGGGTGCAGACATGGCACCGCTTGGCAAGCAGTGCTGTGGTAGATGTCTCACATATAAAGTAGAGGAAGATGGGCACGGATGTTAGCTCAGGGCCAGTCATCCTCAGCAAAAAGAGGAGGATTGGCAGCAGATGTTAGCTCAGGGCAAATCTTCCTCAAAAAAAAAAAAAAAAGATGAGAAAATTGAAACAGAGAGATTATTTACTTGCCCCAAATTGCACCGGATTTAAACACAGTACCAGTTTACAGTAGAGTAATGTTAGCCCAGCCATTTTAAATACCCTGTTTCCATTAAGAGTAGGAATACCACAACTAGAAGGACCGGCAACTAAGATATACAACTGTGGAAGGCGGTGGGGGGGTGGGGGGGGGCGGTTGGGGAGATAAAGCAGAAAAAAAACCCAAAAAAAAAAAGATTGGCAACAGTTGTTAACCCAGGTGCCAATCCTTAAAAAAAAAAGAGTAGGAATACCATCTGGAGGAAGACCATCTTCAAAGATACAGAACTTCAAAATTTGCGAGAGATCTCAGAATTCCTTTTCCATTGTTGTTGTTTCACACAAAAAACTGGGACAAATAATAAACCTGCCCTGCGTGGTTTGGACTATGATACCAGTGGTCAGAAAGAACTTGAGGTACTTGTGAAGGAGATGGAGAAAAGCTGAAGAAAGGTTAAAGTTAGTTCATAATTAGATAAAATTTTACAAACTGAAACTTGAAAAACTTGCTCCGGATGGACTGCCTGGCCCTTTGTAAAGCATGGCCTTGTGACTTTTACTGGAACGCAAAGTTCCTTCAGTGGTTCCAGTCGCTAACTCTCTTGCCCCTGTCCCAAGCTCAAGCTGTTCCCTCAAGCAGAAACTCCATCCTAGCAACTCCACAGATTGTACTCAGTGGGCTTGTGCAGGCTTTTAAATACTTTTTAAAAAAATTTAAAAGTTTGCAGATGGGGCTTATCACAGTTTCCACCCATCTCTCCTTATTGCCTGTCACCCAGACTTACTGAACTCATCAATGTTAACATGCCTCAAGATAGAAGGCATCGGAGCTTCCAACTTCTGCAAAGTAACAATTTCGAGAAGCAAGATCTGAATGGCTCAAAAGCCAAGCGGTGGAACCACACAGTTTCACCTTTGCCAAATGTGATACGCATTTTGTAAATGAAAAATCCTGAGACATAAATGCTGACTAAATAGGGAGAGAGTGAAGCAGAAAACCTAAGATTGCTCCTGAGTAGGCACAGCTGTAATCCCTGCAAATGCACTTGAAAAAGGGTTAATTGTGTACTTTTCAGTTTGTAGGGCTTGAAGTTTTAAAGTGTGCTATTAGGGAAGTATTGATGTCCAATGACTTGGAACACCTGTGGTATGAAAACTTGAAGGTACTAGAATATGATAAACGATAATGTTTCAGCTATGTTGACAAGCGTGTTTAGAATTGGCGTGGTTAATAGTGCTGGTACTCGTTGTTTTTATTAACTGTCACTGAAACCTGGGACATGAAAATGATGGCGCTGTAAAATGAATTTGGTTCAAAAGCTGATTTTGTTGTTTTATGACACAGATTGACAAAAGTTTGTGACATAAAGTTTAAAACATGTGGGTGCAGTTAAGGTAACCATAGTATTTACTGGATAGAATCTTTTTTCATATAGATATGGAGAAAAATGGGATTATACATAGAGCCTAGCTTGCTAAGAAGAGACATAGGACCTTGCTTTTATTACAAGAGACAAAGCTCCCTGGGGATTTGCATTTGCAAATTTCTCCTGCTGAGTTCAGTTTCCCGGTTTATGTACCTGAATCTTGGCATCATATTATCTTCACCACTCTCTTATCCTCTTTCTAGCACTTATATCACTAAAGATGCTTTTGTTTGTATGGGTATTTAAATCAAATTATTATTTTAATTTAGTATAAATGCTATAGTTTTGTTCTCCCAACCCCTGGCAACTTTTAGTCTCTGCTCTCAAAAACAAAATGTTTGTTTATAATGCATAGACCAAGATGGCTGTAAACAAGATTTTTAAAAATGTGTAATTGTTGAAATAAAAGAATCTCAATAAATGTGTTGACTACTATTCATTTGGAAGACTATGCAGTTTAGCACAGAATTTCAGAATGTGTGCAATCATGCATTTAATGTAAATAAGTAAATTAATACAAATCCAAATTCCTCATACACTAATGACGACATCTAGAACACATTATATCTTTCTCATTTTTATTCTGAGCATAGCACTTTGAGGCCTGACCTGTGTAATAAATGCACTTTTAGGACAGTAGACTTTCTCAGTTTCAAGGACTCTTTTGAGTGCTCAGGAAAGTATACAGAACTATAAGTTCTTGCAAACTTACAAATCAAAGCAGCCAAATTTTTTGGAAGAAAAAGAGGTGAAATATTCAGATTATGCTCAATCATTGAGTGGGGAATAGTTTTATAGGAGAGGTGTGTAAGTCACACAGTTAATATTAACAATAGCAGCAATAATAATGAGCTGGTGAAGCCTGGAAAACTACTACTCTCATTGGGCTAGAATTTTAGAATTATTCGAACTGCGCTGTCCAATAGAAGTTTCTACAATGATGGAAATGCTCTATAATCTGGGCTGTCAACGGTGGTAGCCACTAGTGATCTGTGACTATTGAGCACTGGAAATGTGACTAGTGCAACCAAGGAAGTGGATTTTTAATTTTATTAATTTTAATTAATTTACAGTTAAATTTAAATAGCCACATGTGGCTAGTGGCTACTGTATTGGACAATGAAGTTCTAAAGTGTTATTGATAAAGCCTCTTTGAGCAATTTCTTTAATTCACTCATTTATTCATGCGCATATTTATGCATATTTTTACTTTCATTAATTCAACAAATATGTTTTGAGTACCTTCTTGGTTTTGGGCACTGAGGATATAACGGTTAGCAAAACTGACCCAGGCCCTACCCTCGTGGAGCTTATATTGTCTCGTGGGTAGATGAACACCAATCATATAATCACGTAGCCGGTGGGATTTAGAATGTAAAGGTTCTAAGATTATCCTGTGTGGCTGATTTTTGTGAGGAAATCCAGGCTTTTCAACCTCTTTCAAGTCTTCTGACTTTCCCCAAGGAAGTGACCTCTGACCTGGAATCTGGAAGATGTTTGGCCCTATGAAAGGGATAGATCTTATCAGTTGACACTACAGAGATCAAGCAGTGTTGGTAGAAACAAATTTAGATAACTGTACTGACTACATATGTAAACAAAATAGTTGTTTCTCTTTAGAAAAAAGAAGAAGAAGAAGATCAGGAACTTAGTGGCTTGGAAGCATTAAAGTTGTCAAAACTGAAAGTAGAACAGTTGATCATAGCATATCTAGGGAGTTTCCAAATCATTTTGTCTCACAGTGTATAAAGGCAGAGACCCTCTTAAGAGCTTCTTTCTCTTTTACTGAAATAAGGTGTAGAAAACACACACACACACACACACACACCCCTGCATATAATTAAGAAGTAAGAGTTCAGGTGACTTATATTTCCTTAAAGAAATATTTTGATGTTCTTGGAAACCTATACCCCTACTGAATAATAGCTAATTTTCTGATCTGGGCCACATCTCTTACATACATGCCATGTGAAACAGTGCTGATCTCTTCCATTTAAATATTTCCCAGTTCCCTAGGATGGTTATCTGTGAAATAGATGATCTGAGAGTTCAGGAAACAAAACTATCCAAAAGGAGCATAAATAGTGATCAGAATCTAATTTGCATGTAGAATTCCAATCTCCCTGGAAGTTCTAGCTGATAATCTAATTTAACCGTGAAATGATCTACGATAATTTGAAAATAATTATGTACTCTTAAATGAGAAGCCACTAAAGTACGGCGGCACAGAATTAAAGTAGCATGTGACACTCTATAATTTTACCTGCTGTAATTTTAATTTGGGGTTTGGAGTCAGGGTGGTAATACTTCTTCAAAAACATCCTGATCCTGGTAAAATATCCAGGCAGAACATCTAAGAGAAATACACTCTATCACCCTCAAGAGAGTATAAAAAGTGTATCAAGCACCTGCCCCAGGGCAATATTTCACAAATCTGTCCAGTCTTCTGGAATGCTGCCAGATGGCTGAGATCTACCCTCCCCACTGTACACCTGAGAGCAAGGGAACCAGGCTAGAGGTGTGTCTACTTCAAAATTATATTGTGTTTAATTAATAGAAAACACTGCATAGGAAACATGCTGGGGGGTGTGCTCTATAGAGCCACTGAGAACCCTTGGGTCAATGCCGTGTTGAATGCTTTTGTCTCACCTACGAATATTGACACATATCCTTCCCTGAGCCTACATGTAAGATCTCCGTGAGTGATGAAAGTGATGGGACATTGCTTCGTAACTCAAGTCCGCAGATACTCTGAGGCCTCTGAACTTTATTGATTGTGCTGAGTTCAATTTTCTGTAAAACCCACACTGACTGTGTTTTCTTCAGGATATGTGCTCACTCCCTCCCCAGAGGTAGGCATTGCTACTAGGGGATCCCTGGGTTGTTTTTACCCTATGCTCAGTCTTTCTAACCTATGGTTTTACATTAAAGAACTTTTGAATAGGCTTTGGTGTATGGAGTGAGAGGTGGGGACGAATAGTGGGTGGGGAGGGAGAATTCAGTTCCTTTCACTGGTGCTCAATCACGGCCTCTCTGTCCCGTCAGTCCTCCAGGTCCAAACCATTATATTAGACATTTTGCAGGCTTTTGCATGCAGTTTACTACACAAGCAAATGATCTTGTGGAATACTTTAACTTCATATAATGTGAAATTTCAAACACACCCAAAAGCAGACACACGAGTATAATGAAGCCCTGTGTAGTCCCATCATTCAGCTTCCACGTGATCAACCCCTGGACTATCTTATTTCAACAACACCTCTACCCACTTGCCCCTTTATGTATTATTTTGAAGTAAATTCATGAATACTTTGCACCTGGATGGAGCAGTTAATAGAAGAGGCCACTGTTTCCCTCAAGATGGCTTTGATCCTTCTTTTCCCAACAGGAAGAAACTACGATCCTTGAGACTCCCTGGAATTTCATTTCAACCTTTCTTGTAGCACCTGTCACTTCTTGTCTGGAATTACAGGTCTTTTTGTACAACATATCTTTCCTGTTGAACCCTCAGTTCCTTGAAGGCAGGACTTAGGACTAATTCATCCAACGTTCAATGAATATTTGTTGAATGAAAGAAGAAATGTATGAAGTTGAGTTACAAGGACTAAAATCCAAATTCAGGTCAAGATAAATCCACATCCAGTCCTGGGAACCAAAGCAGCAGACATTTCTTTACTCTGTGATTTGATCTGGCTTTTGTTTATAGATCTTAAGTACAGATCTTCAATTTCTTCTAATCGACAATACAGGCTCTAGGCAAAATATGTTTATCTTGAATGATAAAGGAGCTAAATATGGCGAGAAACATATTTATCATTTATGATAATGTGGATAAAAGAAGTGGTTTCATGTTTCGAGTAGCAATGTGTTAATACAAACTTGAAAATGGTGATCCACATTTTGTAGGAAATACAAGAGAAATTTTGAAAGGACAATTTTCTTCCATGGGGTGAAGAAAATGGACTTTGTAGTCTGGCAGACCTGGCTGTGAATCCCAGCCCGGCCTTGAGCAAGTTACTTAACCTCTCTGACCCTTAGCTTCCTAATCTATTAAAATGGAAGAATTTTTCCTTGCTTCACAACATTGTGAAGGATGAAAGGAGACAGCATATGTGAAATCTCCCAGCACTGCCTGTCATATAGTTGGCACTCTTATGTGTTGGTAATAATATTAGCAACCACTTATTGAGAGCTTGCTATATGCTGGCACTAGATTAAACAAGATACAAGTGTTATTCTAATTAATCCTCATAGTAACTTTGAGGACAGTGTTCATATTTTCACTTTTTTGATGAGAAAACTGAAGTTCGGAGAATTAAATAACTTGCTCAAGTTCACACAACTAGTAAGAGCTGGAGCTGGGGTTTGGAGATTTGAACCTGAGTCTTTTTGACTGGAAAGAGGAATTCTTTGTAACTACTGTGCTGCCTAACATTCTTTCATTAAAATTTCTTTGAAACTTTGCATTGAGAAGGGCTATTCTTGAAACCTGAAGGAAAATGTTTTTTCTTTGAATCACTTATTGCTGTTGTAACCATATATAACAGAACCTGAGAAATACACAGCTTTGAATAATTGGGAATTTTTTTTTTTTTTGCTGGGAAAGATTCACCTTCAGCTAACATCTGTTGCCAATCTTCCTCTCTCTCCTTTTTTTTCCTCCCCAAAGCCCCAGTACATAGTTGTATATTCTAGTTGTAAGTCCTTCTGGTTCTTCTATGCGAGCCACTGCCACAGCAGGGCAACTCACAGACGAGTGGTATAATTCTGCACCTGGAAACTAAACCCGGGTGCCAAAGCAGAGCACGCTGAACTTTAACCACGAGGCCGTCAGGGCTGGCTCAGGAATAATTGGGAATTTTTGAAACTGGGAGAGTAAATAATGGAAAGATGAACATTTGAAGATCATATCCATTTTTATTTTAAAAACTTAAAAGAATAGTAAATTATCCAATAGAAATTAATATATTTACTTCAGGGATGCAGAATATACAGAGACTTTTTTTGTAACACCAATTTTAGTGATGTAGCAGGAAGATATACCTAAAGGCATGACTTCTGTAAGGCACCAATAGAAATAGCAGCATCAGAAATGTATAAAATATACAGAATTTGGAAGATCTTAAGCGAAAAAGTTAATATTAGTAAAGCGTTTAGAACAATGCATGGTATGATGAACATGGAATATGTATTTGTTGGATAATAGGAAGGAGGAAGCATAAAACACCCAATATATTAAGTCACTCAGAATCTGAGGCAGTGTCTTTAATTGTCTCAGGAAATACTCTGACATACCTCCAGGTAGGTGTATATTTTCTTCTTCACCTTCTCCTTAGAAATTCTGGCAGTTCCTAAATCTATTAGTTGCAGTGGTATCCTAGTACAAAAACCTAGAAGGTCTTGCATTAAAATATTCAGGTCGGCTCTTACTGTCATAACAAGGTTGCCATTACTGTCCTCTTTGAATAAAAATATTTAAAGGATTTGTTCCTCTAGAAAATGAAGTCCAGCCTGAAAACCTGTCTTTGAGGTTGAGCGGGAGTGGCTGGTCCCCACAAGCTTCCAGGTTGTGAACACCGATTTACTGTCGTAGAGAAAAATCTGAGTCAAGTGTCTGAAGAACAGGGTGTGATTTAGCTAAAATTGCCATCTTTATTACAGCATGTTTGGAAAAGTTGCCCCCGAACCGGCTGTCATGAGTATTTCTTAAATTAAAATAATTCCCACTGAATCTTTTGAAAGTAAATAGTTGGCATCCAAGAATCTCCCAGAATAAGCCATTGTGAAGTCTCGCCAGGACAGGAAACTTTGTCTGTGGCACTCACCTCTGCGTGCTCTGGGCCTGGCACCTGGTAGACACCACAAATCCGTGTTGACTCATCGTGGGATGAGGGGGAATTATTTATACCACAGTTCAGCCATACTGTAAGCTTATTCTTACAGTTAAAGTTTTCCCTAAGCAAACTCCAAAACTCCTGGATGTTATAGTAAACATTCCTCAAATAAATTTTGGATAATAACCTCAATAGGGTCCAAGTCGTATGTGGCAAAGATAAACCTGCTTCAGTATTGTCGCATCCTAAAACTCCCTATGGATTTGAACACTGGCAGAGATAAAGCAGACCCCAAGATGGTCTCAACTGGACAAATGTTGAATATAACAATTGCTACTTCTTTTTTTTTGAGGAAGGTTAGCCCTGAGCTAACATCTGCTGCCAATCTTCCTCTTTTTGCTGAGGAAGACTGGCCCTGAGCTAACATCCATGCCCATCTTCCTCTACTTTATATATGGGACACCTGCCACAGCATGGCTTGCTGAGCGGTGCCACATCCGCACCCGGGATCCGAACCGGTGCACCAGGCCACCGAATCGGAATGTGCAAACTTAACCGCTGCGCCACTGGGCTGGCCTCCACAATTGCCACTTTTAGTTGCTTTTGACAAAAATATTTGGTGAGGTAGGGAGCAGAGGAGGACAGTATGTTTGCTGTTCATGGACAGGCTCTTTTTCCTTTTTGTCCTGCAGGCTTTGGAAGCTAATGATAATACTGCAGGGTCCTCAAGGTAGGACACACAGGTCAGATATCCTGTATTTCGCGGGGCACCTGGACTTCTGATCCACTCAGATAAGGGGAAAGAGGAAGGAGCAGTAGCCACCTGCCTTCATCAGAAGTGGTGCTTGGTGTCCTGGCAGTGTTCTGCTTTGGCTCGAGTGTGGGCTGGGCCACTCCCCACCAAGAGGTCCTCAGAGGGAGAAAGGCTTGAGGGGATGAGCCACCAGATTGAAACACAACTCCAAATATATTCGTCTTGTCCTTGTCTCATCTTTCATGGAAGCATTTGAGGAATTACTTGCTCCTGCACTGTTAGAGTGCCTCGGTTTTCCAAAGTTTTTCTCTCTCCAAGTTGAGCCATGGACAGAATATACTTATACCCCAGGGGTTGCTGCTTGCAGCCTGAGATAATGCTCTTGCATGCATCACTAAGCCCAGCGTGAAATTAGTCCCAAAGGGAGGAGGCATGACCAATGCGTGTCAGATGCTCAGGCGTTCTGTGTGACTCGAGCCAGGGGCAGGGTTTGAGGAAACAAAGGATCTTGAAGGCAACCAGGGCTCCAGGCTAACCCGACAGTAAAAAATGTGTGGGGTGGGCGTGGGAAGGAGGGCAAGTGTGGAGCAGTGGAATTAAAGAGTGAAGGTGGTGGAGATCTTTGGAAGCCATATATTAGAGCTCTTGTGAAATGGCCTGGCCACTCATCAGCAGTGTGACCTTGGGCAAGTTACTTAAACTGTCTGGGTCTCACTTTCCTCATTTGTAAAATGGGGATAATGAGAGCTCCCTATGTCATCGGGTTGTTAATGAAGTCCAAATGAATACATGGAAAACATTTCAGTCTGCACCTGGCCAAAAAAAAAGGCTCAATAAACATTAGTTTATCTACAGTTTGCACCAAGACAGGGCTGTTTTGTAACGTAGAGGCCCCACTGGGTATCACTTCATAAAATCATGTGCTGGGAAAGGTTGGGGTTCCTTAAGAAATGTCCTTGAAAAGGGTTACACCTACCAACAAGTGTGAACTATTTGGCTAATTCAGGGTTACAAATACAAAAATAATTTTGAAAAAGGCTATCCTTGCATCTGTACTCACTTGATAACATAATAGGACACTTTATGTTAAAAAAATAAAGTAGAGGAAGACGGGCATGGATGTTAGCTCAGGGCCAGTCATCCTCAGCAAAAAGAGGAGGATTGGCAACAGATGTTAGCTTAGAGCTAATCTTCCTAAAAAGAAGAAGAAGAAAAAAAGCCCACGAGGAGCTTCCAAATAACTACATGGTCAAGAACTCATAGGACCTGAAATTCGATGTGTGATCTAGGCCAGAACATGTTTTTGAAAAACACAAAGGAGAAGTTATTGTAAATGTGATATGTTAGTTGGCCCAGTAGGAGAAAGGGGACAACAATGGGAAAATTGTTTTAAATTATTTAAATCCTGGGGTGAGGGGAACTCAACAACGTATTCAGTTATTCTTTGCTACTTCCTTGTGATGGAAGTCAACACTTGACGGGAGATCCTTGTAGATGTAAACCTGGAAAATCACGGAGGCATAATTATTATGTCCAAAACATAAACCACAGAAACAAATTTTTATAGAGATTCAACTAGTTTTGGTCAGGAAAAAATATCTTGGTGTATTTTCACTGGAGTCTACCTTCATAGTGTAACCTGGGGAGGGACCAGCTCTGGGAGGACTGGCAAGTCATTATTATACAGTGTTTCTTCTATAGTAATTAGTCTATGATTAATAGGTCCCTGATAGAAATTAACTCTGAGGAAAGCATCAGAAGCAACCTACGTTTAATCTAGGGTTTGCAAGCTATGCAGCTGGCCCTGGCCTAGGGAGCAGAATGGGCTAAACTGAAGGGAGTTGTTACCAAATTGTGTTCAACCTTAGTTTTCCTCTTACCTATTAAAAAGATAATATGTTTTCAGGACAAATATTATGAATGCTTTATAAATACAAAACATTAAACTTATATAAATTGCCATAGTTCATAAGGAAGGAAAGAATTAAAAGAGAAAGAAAAAAAGTTGAACTTGATAATGTGCAAGTTTAGAGTCAGAACCTTGGAGTCTGGATCTCGGGCATCAGTGAGGATGTAATGCTGATGGTAACTTAGTTTCCCTATGTATGGACTTGTGCAAACAACTTAATCTTTCTGGAATAGATTAGGAAGTCTTTGTGAACATTTTGTCAATGTCTACATAGCGAAAAATAAAGAAGTGATGGCTGGTTATTTGGTTTAGGTGATCAGCGAAGATAGCAGAACCAGCCAAGACAAGTCTGAGATTTACTGTCCTTGGCTTGCTTGCCTTGATTACTTACATGGCCTTAATTAGCCAACTTAGGGCAGACTTCACTTTGTACTCAGCAAATTTGACTGCAGAGCTGTTTTACTCCCCTGTGAAAATGAGCTACGTTTATATTACTAAGGGCTAAAAGAAAATTTTTAAAGATGATTAAAAACTAGAGAGTGGAAAGTTTTCATTTACTGAGCCCCCACTTTCTACTTCCTTCTATAACCCAAAGGGCAGCTCCCCACTCCCTTGGGTCACCTGCCTCTAGTTCAGTGCCTCTCACACTTGACTGGCTTCCAACTCCCCTGGAGCTTACTAAAACAGCCCCACCCCCAGAGTTTCTGATTCAGCAGGTCTAGAGTAGGACCTAAGAATTTGCATTTCTAACAAGCTCCCAGTGATGCTGATGCTGCTGGTCCTGGGACCACACTTTGAGAACCACAGAGGGAACTGGCCTCCTGTCAGCAAGTGAATTGTCCCCATAACACCCTCCCCACTCCTCCCCAATCCCCACCAGTCTTCATTTCTGCCCAGGGCCATTGTTTCCATGACTGCATATGCCAGCAGGATCCCTGGCCTCCAGCTGCTCTCTCTGAGAGGCCCCTGCTGGGAGCTGATGTGATGGAGGCCTAACTTCCCCACATATCCTCTAATACAAGACTTGTGTGTTCTATAATGAGAGGACAGAGATAACTAGAGGAAATTACAAACAGAAGTGGATAACGTGAAACTGAAGGTAAATATGCTTGTTCTGGTACACTCTTCCTTAACTTTTTTTCGTGATCGCCCCTCTACAGAGACTTTTTAGACATTTTTTTCCTACTTGCACCCCATCCCAGCCTTCACCCCCACCCATGAAATTTAAACGCCGCTGATACACTGTATATCTATTTATTTACCACAGCCTTTTGGAAGACCACATACCATTACAATATTTAAATTTTTTTCATCTACCAAGAAACAGTTTTGCTCCCTTGGGGGAGATATCCCCGTGCTGAAAATGCATGTTCTATTAAAGCAAGGTAAAAGCATTAAAACAATTTAAACTGCCCATAGTTCTCTTTGTAGACTCACTTCCCCTCTTAACCTTGCTCCAGCGTTTCAAAGACTCCTCGTTTCTTCTCTGGGAGAGTGGTTCATTCTTGTTTTCCTGGTGCTTTATGTCCTGCTCTTTCCTGTCACTCCTCTTTTTAGGAAAATCCCTTCTCATTTTTCCCCTCTCAGGTCTAGAAGGTGGGAGAAGGAAAGAGAAACAATAATGCCACCTAAGAGATCTCTAATCTTCTACTTTCCTTCTCAGTTCCCTACCAACTGGCCTCAGGAGTGAAACTCTCTGCTGAAGGGGGAAATTCTATTA
Organism: Equus asinus; assembly: GCF_041296235.1. Lineage (NCBI taxonomy): Eukaryota > Metazoa > Chordata > Mammalia > Perissodactyla > Equidae > Equus > Equus asinus. The sequence goes on along the minus strand of NC_091795.1, from coordinate 48,655,636 downwards.
AAACTCAGTACCAGTTGCTTCCTTTCATCTAACCGAGTAGTCTAATGATGCCACAACAGGCTTTCCCAAGGTCTGAGTTACTCAATTAAGAATAGCCCCACAGGGACTTTAGTAGGACAATCAATAGCAAGCCCCAGCCTTTCAGGAAAGGTCCCCTCCAAGGTTTCCTCACTCCTGGGATGTGCAGAAGTTTCTTATTCTGCCTACAGGCTCCAGATGGGTGAATATGAGAACCTCTCTCCATCACTCCCTTCCTCCCCACTACACACACGCACACACACAATAAACACATAAACATATGCAGGCACACACAAAGAAAAAGCAAGAATTCTCAGAGACTGAGTAATCTAAATTCAAATTAATAGCAAGAACCTCCTTTTTTTCTTCTAAATACAATATAAATGGCCAAATCCCTGTGCCCACAAAGGAGATAGAATTTTACATTATACAGAACATATTCAACTCCTTGCTCCTGTTACCAGATAATGCCTTAACTCCTACTGTGGGAAGCCCATTAGAACATCTTGCCAAAACCCAGAACCCTCTGCTCCAACTAGAGCTTGGAAATTAAAGCTTTTCCATTACTTGGGGCCATTATTTCCTTTACTGAACTCCACACAGAAGAGAAGAAATTTAGGTCTTGTTATCCTCCCATCCGGAGATTATCGGTGCTGAGAAAGTACTGTTCTACTAGTCACATTTGAAAAAAGGAAATCTGTTTTGTTGGGATGGGATGTATATTTTTGTGCCTCTTCTAAATGGAAAAGGGAAGAAATATCACCTAATTCACTGGCTAAGATTTTACACCTAGCCCAGGTGATGGGTTGTCAGCTAACACAAAAAGGCAGATGGTGGGTGCTTGGGTTGAAAACCACATCTCTGGAAGACTAGAGATGGTGGCTCCATTATAATGGCCATTGCCTGCCATATTAGTGACTCTTACTTTCTGGCCTGGAAAGGAGGTTAGAGGTACCCTAATTGAGCCTGCTCATTCTATACTGAGGAGTGAGACCCAGAGGGGTGACTCAGCTTGTCCAGGGTCAGCCAAATGAAAACAAAAAGAGCCAGAGATCAAACCCAAGATTCTCTGATTCCTGCCTAGATGATTCTTTCTACCACATCATTGCTGCTCCCCGTGATTCCTTCCTCTTCCTTTGTTATAAGGTCAAGATTTTGGTTTCTTCACAGATAATACTGAGATGTGTAAAGTCTCACAGTAGGGAAATCTGAAATGTCTGTCTGACTTTAGATTCCAATTTTCTGAAGAACTGAAGGAAACAGGATGACCTTCTTGGCTTCTGAATGTGAGGATAAGGAGAGACCACAGAGGAGGCCAAGAGGTTTAGGAGGGTCCTACATTTTCAGGAACCTCATAGTGAGAACTCCAAAACATCTTCCTATGGTTGCCATATGACCAATATGGAAACCAAGAAAGGAAAAAAGGAAGCTAAGAGTGAGGCCTGGGCAGATTTCCCTTTCCTTCTCGAGTTCCTCTTCTAACGTGTGAAGTGATAGAAGCAAGATTCAATGACATCAGCATTTTCATTGAAAAAGAAGACAGGAGTGGGGGGTGTATGAGAAGGGAATTAGCAGCCTAGCAGATGCAGTCTGGGCATCCAGCAGCTTAATTAGTGGAAGCACCATCTGAATGTGGCCTCAGTTGTAGGTCTGGACCCAGATTAATCTGTAACTTTACCTAATTCACATAAACAAATAAATATTAAGAATTGATTATGTTCCAGGTAAGTGTTGTGGGAAATAGGAAGATAAGCATGACACGAGTCCTGCTTTCAAGGAGCTTATTATCTAAAAGGAGAGAAAAGGGTTGTGTACAAACCACTAAGATAGAGGACAGAATGTGACTATGCTATTAAAGAGGTAAAAATAAAGCTCTCTGGGAGTCCTGGGCTATGGCTATAAATGAGCTCTTGGCCAATATCCTGTGCATCTAGGCCACCATCACAAGTTTAGAGAAGGCTGAAGTAGAGGGCCCATGATAGGAAGTGGGTGGCAGTTTGGGGATTTGGTGATAAAGAGTTATCAGTTGGCTGCTGAAGCAACTACTTGTAACTAGCTATTTGTGATCATTGAGACCAATCTTCAACTTTAGTCAATTATTTGCATACCTCATTTGAGTGAGGTCTCTCTTCCTATTCACAAATCTGTGCTTGTAAATGACCAATCATTATTCTTTTCACTTGGGTAGTTAAGCAAATGTGATTACTTGTTCCAACTCAGGGGTTTGGAGACAAACACAACTGCATTAGTGGTTTTGTAACCCCAAACTGGAAATGGAAAATTAATAGGCAACTTGTGAAAATCATTACTAATGCTTTCCTTCTGAACTATCAAGAAATAAAATTGTATATTTGGTCTTTGGAACATGATAGATGGGGTAACATCTGTCTTAGACAAGGAACACAACAATTTTCTAAGTAGCTGATTGTTTGTTATTTGAGTCAGTAGGATCTACATTAATAACAACAACAACAAAAATAAAACCAAACTATGAGATACTGAATACTTTTTGGCCATCCCAATTTCAGCATAAATATGTCTAAAAATAAAGCCTAAGCACATCCAGGATAGGGAGCTTGAATTCTGAGTGACAGAAATGGCTAAGAAATCACTAAACATTCATCCTCCTTCTTTCCATAGTGGAGTTGTTACTGAGGTGGCTGCCCAGGCAGAGGAGACATTTTCCAGCGTCCCCTGTCTCTCTGACTCCTTATATCCAGGTGGCCATCAAAAAGTTTTACAGAAGGGATATATGTCTCTTCTAGGCCCAGACTTTTAACAAGTGAATGAGGCTTCTCCATTCTCTCTTCCCCATCTGTTGGCTGGATGCAGATGGTGGAACTACAAGATGGAAATAGCTTGAGTCTTTGAATGATCACAAGGAGGAACACTGCCTACAAACCAGGAACACTTGTATTGAACTGTTACGTGAGTGAGAATCAAAATTCTACTGTTTGGTAGATTGCATTATTGTTCTCAACTATCTGATGCCTCTATAGCTCTTGTGGTCTTGGGTGGTAAGTCTCCCTGGAAGAAGATTCTACTTCCTGCCCATTCATATTGGGCTTGGCCATATGACTTGCTTTGGCTAGTGGAATGTGAGCAGAAGCGACATAGACTACATTTGAGCAGAAGCTTCAAGAGCTATGGCATGACTCTACCATTACTCTTTTTCCTGTCCTGAGAACAGCAAGCTTTAGGTAGAAGGTGCTTCTTCAGCCTAGAGGCCTTCAGCCTGGATCCCAGATGAAGAAGACGTATGGAGCAGAGTTGCAGCTAACACATAGCCAACATACACCAAAAAAATAACCTTTGCTGTTGATATGGGGATTGTTTGTCACAGAAGAATAACCTAGCAAAGGCTGATCAATATATTGTACTAACCCACTGACATTTTGATAGTTGTCTAGTATACCATTAGTGTTAAGTGTTACCCTAATATACTCTGAAATTGGAAGAATTAAGTGTGTGGAAAACTGGAGAGTGGGGAACAGTGAACAAGATATCATAAAACATTTTTTAAAAGTATGGTTACACACAAAAATACTCTAAGAGAATTAAAAGTCTTACTAAATATTACTTGACAATTCACAACCAGGGGAAACTGCAAACCAATAAGTTCATTTTCAAGCACAAATTGCACAACAAATCATTACGCCAGTGGGCCACCTTCCGGCTCCACAGAGCTAGCTGACTCCTCCTGCCTGCTGAAAGTTCTTGGCAGACTCTGAAGTGGTGGGTTAAGGCCCAAAGAAAGAGATGATCCCACAAAGATTCCTATGTTCCTGCAACCCCAGAACCACCTGCCTCTGCCCACCTCCACCTCCTAGAGGAGAGAGATACCAGAGGGTGCAGACAGGGTAGAAACATAAGAACATTTCAACTTCTCATTTTTCCATAAGACTGAACCCTTCACATGGCTGTTCTCTTCGCATGAGGCCACAGAAGAAAGGGATAAGGTCATTTTGGAGCCCCAGGACCCTCAGAGAGAGGCATGTTGGGTGTGCATGTGGGGATGGAACATGGGAAGGGGTGGAAAGGAAAGCTGGTGATGGAGCCAAAGTGATACAACTGCCCAGCGGTCCCAACCAGCTAGTAGCTGAGCACTCGGGCAAGGTACTCTTATCTCCCTCTGCTGAACAGAATGGTTAGGCTCCTGAGCAGAAGTGAGTAATTAAAAACCTAAAAATGAATTTTGTCAAAAGAAAAAAGTGAAAATATGCTCCAGCAGGTTAAAAAAAAGTCTTTTTTTGGTTTATCTCATTATTCTGACCAGAGAATTTATTTCCACAAACAATATGTTTATGGAAAATAGTGAAGACATAAAAATGATTATTCACAAACTGGAGAATAAAAAGGTCCTTGGTGATGTCTGACTGAGCTGCAGAATGGAAGAGGTTGCAACTCTTAGCTCTGCCATTCTCCATGCTCTTCACTGCATCTGTCACAGGAATGTGGGATGGAAAGTCTTGTGATACTCAATGCAGTGTGCTACTCAGCTCTTTTGAAAGTATAGTTGACTCTGTCACATCATCCTCTGTGGTCTGGCTCAGGAGATATTGGTCATTCATTCAACATAGTCTGTTTGGCAGATAACTTCCATTTTCACCCTGGCGATAACCTTTTGCTATTTCTTAACTTGGCAGCCTCTTGGTGATGTTAATAGATGTGTGCAATACTGTAATTTAAAAGAAATATATACTTGTTCATTCAGATGACCAAAATATATTTCTCATGTATAATTGTTCTTTGTCCAGAGTTCCTGGCTCACAGCTCCCAAAACCCTTGGAATTTCCTAAGTGATGAGAGCAACAAAGGTATCTTTTGTTATGTTAATAAGGTGACTTTTGGATGCTATCTAAGGATGTGGGCTGGTTGCCAGTGGAGCCAACCATGTGATTAGAGGGTTAGAACTTTCAGTCCTACCTCCAACTCCCCACTTCTGGCGGAGGGGGAGGGGCTGGAGATCGAATCAATTGCCAATGGCCAATGATTTTATCAATCATGCCTACGTAATGAAGCCTCCATAAAAACCTAAAAGGACACAGTTTGGAGAGCTTCCAGGTTGGTGAACACGTGTTGGTGCTGGAAGGGTGGCACACCTGGAGAGAGCATGGAAGCTCTGTGCCCTTCCTGTATACCTTGCCTTGTGCATCTCTTTCATTTGGCTGTTCCTAAATTATATCCTTTTATAATAAACTAGTGATCTAGTAAGTAAAATGTTTCTCTGAGTCTGAGCTGCTCTACCAAATTAATCAAACCCAAGGAAGACGTCATGGGAAGATCTGATTTATAGCCAGTCAGTCAAAAGTACAGGTAACAACCTGAGCTGCCAACTGGCATCTGAAGAGGGGCGGGCAGTCTTGTAGGACTGAACTTTTAACCTGTGGAATCTGACGTTATCTCTGGGTAGATAGTGTTAGAACCGAGTTGAATTCTTGGACACCAGCAGGGTGTCTGAGAATTGTTTGTTGTGTGGGGGGAAACCCACCTCCCCGATGCTGGAAATTGAGTCTCAGAACAATTTACTGTATTCTAAACAGGAGAGGTGGATGGCGACCAGGACCAGGTTTAGCTCCTCACTGCACGTGGTATTACATCATGTTACACTGGCCACCAGCAGCACTCCCAAACTACACCATCAGCTCCAAACCCAAAATATTTTGGTGGGCAGTTTAAACTTTATCATTCCAAAACTAGTCTTAATTTCTTCTTTGTCTTATTGAAAAATTAAATTACATGTGTGAAAGTTAGGTTGGTGTCTTGTATAAGTTGAAACCTTAGCAACCGTATGTAAAGTCTATATCTGGGAATGGTTGAGGCCAAGAGTTAAGCTATGCAATGCTTGCTATTGCAGATTTCAGTGAATAAAATGGATATAAAATAATTAGGTAATAACTTTTGCTTCTTCCTTTTACTGAAAGGTAGTTACTAAAGAGTAAAGTCCATCTGGTTTACACCAAAAATATACTGAAATGTTTGAAAATACAGCAGCAAAAGATTTATTAAAAAAAAAAGCCAAACCTTGGTGTTAACAAAGCACAAGTTTTGTGATTCAAAATTTATGTTTTGTTGAAAGTGCTTTTACATTTGTATTACTATTATTTCTAATCCGACATTTCTATTTTTCCAGAAGAGCAAACTGGAGTTAGAGGTGAGGAAAGTGGCAGAAAAGGAGGCTGTAAAAGTGAGGGACCGCCCAGAAGGGATATTAGAAACTAAATATTGATCTTTGTTTACTTAGCAAGGACGCTCATGTTTCTAAGGATGTCATTACAGCTATGGTGGCATTGGTTAATCTGATCTGCTATTCAGCTGTGGTCCTGCTCTGCACTGAAAGAACACTTTGTTCCTGGGCTTCAGCTGACAACCAGAGAGTTTTCTGAAGTAAGGGTTATAGTGAGAACATTCCTCCCCATGTGTTATGTAAGATATTCAGGGTATGTAGGACTCAGATGCAATGGATAAAACTTACTTTAAAAAAATGACACAACTAAAAGAAAAATGACACAATTTATACATTCAAATTGGTATTATTCTTCAAAGAGTCACACTGGGAGACTTATCCTATCAAAGACACCATTGCTCAAAGCATTTTGAAACTTTTTATTTTAGAATTGCCTTTAGAACCAGGGTTAGAATTTATGAAGCACTTAGATTTCACCTCAATTTTCAGCCATGACACAGAAGGTTGATTACTTATTTTTCTCCCCCATAGACTTAACTCCAAATGACTTGGGATATTAAAAAAAATCTAATCTATTCATTTATTCATTCATCCACTAATTCATTTATTCAATAAATATCCATTGAGTGTCCCTGTATTCTAGGCAGTGTGTTAGAAGCTGAGGATTCAGTGACGCGCAAGACAGAAACAGTCCCTGCTCTGTTGGAGCTGATGTTGTAATTGGAAAGACAGACCAAAACCACCCCCATGACAACATGCTAACAAACAAATCAAAAAAATACTTGCCAGTGGGGATGAGTGGTATAAAGGAAACAGATAAGGAGCAGAGCTAGACAAATAACAAGAAGAAACAAGAAGAAACCAGCTTGTTTGATGGGAAAGGTGACATCTAAGTACAAATTTACCATTAAAGGATGTCCATTTGCCACCACTGGAAGTATTCAAAGGAGCAAGCTTTAATTTTGGAGGCCAACTTTGAAGCCTGAGTGAACTGGGCAGAACCCACTTCTCCCACAGCAAATTTTCTTTCTGTAGGATGTGGGAGTGTGACCCTAATCAGCGAAGTGGCCTCGAAATGGTATCAGTTACCACAAATAATCTGTGATAGCAAATAGATTATATCTCACTTGGCAGCCCTGACTGATTGGTAACAGCCTTTTATTGTTTTCTTTCGGCTTAAACAAACACACACACAACTTATTTTCTCCTCAGTCAGTAAAGCTATCTTGACTGTCTCATCTGCAAGGCCCCAGGGTCTTGAATCCCTCGTCTAGTGAGGACCTCAGAGCCACCTGGGAGACATCCTGGAGGTCCCCATTACTGTAGAAGTAACACCACATTATGCTGTGTCCATTACTTGCAGGCCAAAGTGGGACGGCATCAGCACCATGTTTAGGTTCTCAAAATCCTTCTCCGGGGTGATGTCATCAGTCTTTAGAAAGATTCCGAGGCTGTGCCCCAGCTTCATGGGAAACTGTGCTGAGAACCATTAATGATGTCAGCTATGGGCATGGAATGGGGTCACATCATGTCAGTTTCCCTGTTATTGGTGATGTTAAGTTTGATCATTAGGTTAAGGTGGTGTCTGACAGGTTTCTCCATTATATGGGTATCTTTCTCCCTTTGTAATTAAAAAGTACTTTGTGGGGTGATACTTTGGGACTGTGTGAATTTCCTGTTCTCCAACAACATTTCACTGCCAAATGACTTGCCCAAGTTCATAGCTAGTAAGTCACAGAACTGTGACAGGAAGCTATTTCTCCAACTCCCAGGTCCAAGTACTTTCACTTCTCCATGCTTGTTCCATTCATTACCACATGAACATTTCAGGTGGGACTTGAAGAAGTCAGGGTTTTTCTTGTTTTTTTCAAAGATTGGCAACTGAGCTAACAACTGTTGCCAATCTTTTTTCTTTTCCCTGCTTTTTTCTCCCCAAATCCCCCCAGTACATAGTTGTATATTTTTTTAGTTGTGGATCCTTCCAGTTGTGGCATGTGGGACGCCACCTCAACATGGCCTAATGAGCAGTGCCATGTCTGCGCCCAGGATGCGAACCCTGGACCTCCGAAGCGGAGTGCACAAACTTAACAACTTGGCCACGGGCCGGTCCCAGAAGTCAGGGTTTTTAAAGACTCTAAGAAAACAGAGGTGCTATTTAGACCTTTATTGCTTACTAAATGCATTGAATAATAAAAATTTCATTAGAAACTCCTATTTTGTGGGAAATAATTAGATTTACCTTTATGTAACTAATGAATAAATGGTAGTACTGCTAGATAAATGAATTATTGATATTATTACTCAAAAGAAACAGATAGATGTTGTGGCCAATCCTCCTGTCCCCAAATATTCTCAAATAGATTTCCTTTGCCCTTCTTCACTTTCAATGCCAGTGTCGATTTGTTGGACAGAAGACTCTGTGTTGGGTGTGAGTGACAATATCTTTCCTTAGAATTATTAACTGTAACTCTAAACCAGGTGCTTCATTTTTTAAAAACCACACTGTGGTGGCTTTTATACAAATTGAATCCCTGTTGTTGAGTCTTTCTAAACATCAGGAGCTGTTCCAAAGACCTCCTGTGGTGATATAGTCCATGGGGTAATTATATTGGGATAATAGGGTTGAAACACTTCATAATTTAATGAGTTTGTGGATTTCTTATTCCCAGAATTAAAAAAGAACCTCTATGAATGTCAAATTCAGTAATTATCAAGCTGAACAGAATTTGGCTCTATTTAACCAACTGGCACCCTCTCCATCAATAACAACGTGGTTCGATATTTATAAAGGGCCCATTTCCCACCCCTCCCTCCACTCAGACACCAGAAATTCATTAAATATAAAGCCTTCCATAATTCTGTAAAGAAGCTCACTTCTCTGGAGCTTTTCTGGCTTCTAAATTAGATATTAAAGAAGAGAGGTCATTCTTTTGATGCAGGCTTTCAGCTTTTCCTGAAATGGAGTGGCTAAGTTATGGCCCAGCATAGACACTAGCTTAGATTTGAGGAAATTTAATGAATACTAATAATAAAATGCAAAGAGAGATGAAAGTAGGATGTGGATCTAGTCTATAAGTGGCCTAGGCCTAGTGGATTCCTTCTAGCATTAGGTACACACGTTTGTGTTGCTTTGGATTGGAAACACGAAAGTATAATTTTTGCCTTTAATTAAAAATTTTTTTCCAATCGTACTCTTGCTAAATGCCCAAAGAAATATAGAGCTGAATAAGAATAATAGATCACATTCATGTTCTAGGTGTTTTACATGAATATCATTTAACCCTCACAAACAACCCTTTAAGGAAGTACAATTACTATTTTCCTTCTTTGAAAGATGAAGACACTGGGGCCCAGAAAGTTTAGGCAACATCCTGTACGGTAATCTGGCTTGCAAACTCAAGCAAACAGCACGATTGTAGCGTCGAATCCTGAGATCCTAAACACAGAGCGCACTGCCTCCCGAGCTCCACAGAGGAGCGGGGAGATTTATAGTGCTTCTCCTGGGAGGATTGCTAAGTGCTTCTCTTGAATATAACGATTACTTCCCATGGCAATTCTTTGATGCAGTTTATAAACCAAGAACTGGCGGTCCATCAAATGGGAAAGTGACTTGCATACGGCATTTCCTGTGCTCCTGGGAGATTAGGGCAGAAAGTGAAGCGGCTCTTACCTTCACTCCTGGGAGTTCACCAATGGCTATTACTCTTCTCAAGTCCTCATCGTGAAAGACAAATAGCATTCTTCCCAGTCAGAGTGTTCTCAGTTGATACTTGTTATACTTGTTTGGCATTTTTCTCCAGGGACCAACATTCCTGGTATGGCAAATGAAACCAGGATAATAACCTTCGGAGAGATTATGAAATTGCTTCTTATCTGAATTCATTCTCTAATCTTTCTTTAGTGCTTTCTCAAACCACCCCAGACTGAAAGAATTATTTTTTTATGACTCATAGATATATTTTACTTTTCCATTCTTATCTTCTTTACTTTCAAGGAGCAGATCAGATGATGAAGTAAGGTTCACCCTGTAGAGCTATGTGGGATTTTATTTAACCTCAATACATGCACTGTGGACTGAAAAAAAGAAATATACTCAGCTTAGCATTACGTATAAAAATTATTTCAAAAGTATTACAAAAACATAATCTAATTATAAAATTTATTCATTTAACAAGCATTTATTGAATTCTTTCTAGGTGTAAAGCATTGCAATAGGTGCTGAAGATACAAAAATAAATAAAACATCATTCCTGCCCTCAAGATTCTTACACTCTTGTATGTGATATTGTGTGACCGTCCGTCTGGCCTGCCTGGGGAAGTCTTGGTTTACACCTGTTTTCCCAATGTTATTATAAGTAGCACCCCTTTTCACTCTCAAAAGTGTCCCAGTTTGGATGATAAATTATATATACCCTAGTAATAATATTTCCCACTAGATGATGGTTTTGAAATACTTGTAATTTTTGGATATAAATAAAAAGTACAAACCGTGAAGGTCCAAAAAATGTACTGACACTCTGTCTTCGTTTCGGAATCGCTATTTCTGTCACTGCGTGTCAACTGAAGTAAGTTCATTGGGAAAGTGTGACATTTGGTTTCACATTATTTTTAAAAATTCAGCCACTGTTCTGTCTCTATTGGGAGAACGAAATAAATTGGCTAGAAAACTTAAGAAGATGAGTGAATACTGCAATAAATGGAGATAATAGTATGTATCATACACTCAACTTCAATTTTGGTGGTTGGACGCAGGAGCCCTTGGCAGCAAGGGATGTGTCAGGTGGAGCAGACAAAGCAAGGTTTGGAAGCATTTGGGATCACGAGCCTCTGATCTTAGAATTCTAGGTGGCATCTGCCTTTCCCTCTCTTGGACTCTTTGGTATCTACCCAATTTCTAAAGGTAATGGAGTCAGTGTTTAAAGCTGCCTGTGATATGCTTTTGTGTAAGGTTGGTGTCCGTAGAACTTCTAATTACACATCATCTTGTGTACTGTTGTCTGAATATGTATATGTATGTATTTTGATATTGGAGACAAGCTATTTTTAGTTTCCTTTTGGGTCTGTTTGGAGAAGCGCTTAACTGTTGCTATGCTGCTATGGAAACGGTATCTGCGTACACTGACATGTTTACAATTGTTTAAAACACTATAAACTTTCCAGGGCAAAGGCAAATAGCTTACTTCCATCAAAGTTGCTCCATGCTTTCCTTTTTTATTAGTTCATTTATTACTCTCAGACCCATGTTGGGATCTGTTTCATCTGTGCCTGCATTAAAGGGCTGTTTTTTTCTGACATGCATTATCATTTAATTGATTTCACATTCATAACTACAGTAGCACTGAGAGCAGACGAAAATTTCCCCTGAAATCAGAAATATTCCTTGGTCTTGTTAGGAACTGAGAATTGCATACCTCCTAGGGTCCCAAATGAAAAACGGAATAATACCTCTTGAGGCTATGTTGATGATCTACATAGAATATGCAAGTGCAGGATAGTCATTTAAATGTAACTATTGCAATTATTATTTGCGTATACAGAATGAATTTAAAGACTATTCTATTTTCTTGGAAACACGCAGACCCAAAAAGGAGTTTTCTGGTTCATTCAAAGCATGGTGTGGGGACCTGGAATTGGCCACCCCAAGATATGTCTCTTTGGCATCAGGATTATTTGAGGCTGATTGCTTTTGATAAACTGGGACAGGGAAGGAGGAATGGAACTTGCCCTTTGTTAGGACACGTTTACATTTGTAAGGTAAATCTCTATCTGTAAAAGGTGCCTCCCTCTCTGTACTGGGAAGAAGAAAGGAGATGACCTTCTCTCCAAAAACTCTTAATCAATACCAAAGGCAAGGACTTAAATCTGCATTTTATGGTGCTAGTCTGGTAACCTCCTGTAACTGACTTCCCTCCCCCTCCCAACTTTGGCATTTCTTTAAGGATTAAGCATCTTTCCTTAGGCTAGGAACTGATTCCTGCGCTCACCTGTGACCGCCCAGCTCCAGACGATAGACTTGCCTCCAGCTACGCCCTCTGAGACAGCAGACCACTACCTGCTGTGTCCATCAAGCACTATGCTGACAGGGCAATCTTGTGACTATTGTGGGAGGGACATTTCAATCACATGTGAAACACCCTGTTTGGGGGTATATAACCACTATGTGCACCCCACTTCTTCGGTGCCCTCGGGAAGAAAGGCCCCGGGCCATGGTTCCTCATAAAGCTTTGTTTAATTTTCTCTTGCTATTCTGTCTCATGTGAATTTAATTCGTTCTCCGGCCAGACGAACCCCCATTTGGGAAGAGGAAATGTCTTCCTCCCCTACAATGGGGAAAAGTAAGGAGCTGAGAATCTTTACAATTTTTGAAAAGCCACGTGAATTGAATCAAATAAGAACCATGTTTGTTTGAAGGTAATAGAAAAGTGATCTTTTGCAGGGTTGTTTTCCAGAAGTCAAGAAACATTTGAAAGTGGAATCTGCAATTGTGAATCATACAATGGTGGGTCCCAACTATGTAAAAGGTATACACTCTACTAGAGCATAATATTTTATAGGATTTTAAACCCAGAGTACTGATTCCTTTAAAAAGTCCTCTTTTCCAAAATTGGGTATCTATTTTGGAAAGGAAATTTTGTAAAAAGGAAATCTTAGCTGTTATGATGGTGTCTACTTTCTCTCTAGTCTACTAAAATCTCACTTTTGTCATCTTCCTGAAATGGTCATTTTAAATCACAGATCAAAAAAATACCCAACAGAAGTCCTATGGGAATGGGAACAATGCTCAGAGAACTGGTTGACCTGGGCCTCAACTGCATCTAGAGAGCAGGGAGACACAGAGGCAACAGTTACCCCCAGGCCTTTTCCCAACAGTGTCCATACACTTTCTCTGTTACAACTCATCAGCGGATATTCCATTCTAAGCCCTTTGTAGGACAAAGTTTATGTGACTTCTTTCTTCCCCGTGGGAAGGATTCCTCCCCGCCTCTTGGAGCTTAGCAGCAGCTAAGAAATGTGACCCCAAGGTCACATTCAGATTAGAACTCAGTAAAACCTAATGGGTTTGTTATAGCATGCCTGTGAGGGAAACTCACAGTATGACAACTGCGGTTTGAGAGTCTACCAAGGTAGGGGAGGAGGGGGGTGCGAAGGGTTTACAGGAGGTCCTAATGGGAAGTGAATCTGGTTTAGCAGCAGCTCACGTCAAGACGCTAGGAGTTACAGCATTAATTCCCTGGGTTGGGAGCCTGTAAAGAGTGGTGTCAAGCAGCTCTGGCTCAGGTCCCTTTGGGGGTTACCCTCAGGATCAGCATGGAAAGGAGGAGACTGGGCAGGAGCAGTGCGATGGCTTTACACAGAGGGCTCCCCAGGCAAGCCACTAATTGGCTTACTCAGTTTAGATTTCTCTTAAGAAGCAGATTTCCGTTTCTGTTCTGTTGCCTCTGAGGGGATTTCCCAAATTAACCTTCTCTAAGCTTTCTTGAGGGACTGTTTTTGAGGGCTAGTGGGGAATTTCCCTCTTCTGACCAAACTGTTGCCTGGAGAGATTTATTGCTTATCTTCATCTGGGGATTTTCTCACAGGCATTTTGCTACTTCCTGTTTCCCAAGAGTCTCTGCTCTCTGGGAACCGAAGAGGTATCAAGAGAAGGGGGCAAACAGGCTTTAGCAAAAAAGGGAGGAAGATGGATTTGATGCAGTGGAGCTCTTCTTCCCTCCTCTGGTTCTTTGCCATGGGGATATTGGATTTGAAGATCAGGCCCAGGGACCTTGCTGAGGGCTTCACATTGATTACACTAAACACTTCACGGGAACCTTGGCTGTGATAGGGTTATCCCAAATCACAGAAACCACTGGTTTAACAGAATAGCTCTCCTGTATCTGGGATGGATAGAAACTCCTGTGTTAAAAGAAACCATTAAGGAATCATTGCTCCTTTTACTTAATGATAATGCTCTACCACTCCTTGAGTGCTTTCTGTGTGTTATGCACGGCGCTAGGTGCTAGGGGCTTTGGATATGTATCTCAGTTGATCCCAGCAGTAACCCAGAGAAGTAGGCCTGATTAAGACCCATTTAAAAGATGAGCAAACCAAGGGTCTGAGAGGTAACTTAGCGAAATTTTCCTGGCTGGTATTAGGTAGAGCTCCAATTCTGTGGGATCCCAAAGCCCGTGCTATATTCATTCAGCCATAAATTTGTCCCAAATTTGGGATTTGTTTCATAGGTCTTTCAGGTGTTATTACCAGTAAAGTAGCGGGAAGGACCCTGAGAAGAAGCAGCCCCCAAAAACCAGGGGTGAAAATATTTTAGGGAGCAGTACTGACAGTCCTCCCATGCACCTGCCAGGCCCTTCTGCTGTATGCTCACCATTTTAGCATCACCTGGAAACAGCTGCTGACCTGGGAGATCATAGGAATCAATATGTGAAAGAAGCTCCAATTACACCAATTAATTAGTCCTTTTTCTTAGGGAACCCTTCTATCTAACCACTGCTTTCACCTTGCTACTTCCTACCCTAGCTTTGTACATTTTATCGAAGTTCTTAGAAATAATTCCCCTGAGGACAGGTCCCAGAATATCTCTCATCCTGCTCTAGCCCAGGGAAAATAATGTTCTAGAATTGTTCTACCTCCTTGATTCTTGATTGCTCTGAAGCCAGATCAGTGTGTGCGGGTGCACGTGTGTGTGTGTGTGTGTGTGTGTGTGTGTGTGTGGTATGAAGTTCTCAGAGGGACAGATTATTACCCACAGTTGACATTTGCACAGTTCTCCATGCATTTTCAGTTTCACCAGAGAAGCTATTAGCACTGGTGAGGGTGTTGGGGGCAGCACTGGGACTGACGTGGCAGCACCTGGGAGTTCCCGAGGAACAGGAGGTGCGCCTGCTGCGTTGATGCCTCTTGCCCACTGCACGCTTTGCTGCAGCTCCTCCTCTCCAGGGTCTGTCTAGGGGCAGACCAAATCCTCTGTTGGAGCTCACCAAATCCTCTTCATCCAAATAGGGAACTCTGATGACCGCCAACTGTGGAGAGTTTCCTTGTTGCCAAGTGATTTACCTGCATTAACTGACTTGATCCTCACCCATGAAAGTAGGCAAAAGGATTTCCCATTTATTTTACCAGTGAGCCAAGCCAAGGCCCTGGTAGGTTAATTATTGACCCCAAGCCATCTATCTGGTAAGATGAGGGGCTGGGCTTCAAATACTGGTCTGTCTGATTCCTAGTTGCAGCTTTATTGTTGGAGCTGGGAGAAAAACCTTATTTCTTTTTTAACCACTAGGAAAATATATCAAAGCCTTAAAGTAGCAAACATACAAGCTATGTTATCATTTTAAGTAATGAAGTAGTGAAAAAGTAGAAAGAGAACAAGAACCTAGTCACGATGCAAATATTGAGGAAGGAAGACAGCACAGCCCAGAGGCACCTTGCCTGACAGAAAGTGGTACTTGGTAAAGGAGGTACTGCCCTTCCATTGCGCTGAGGGAGCCATTGCTCCCTTATCTTCACTGTTGCCAGGGCATCTTCTCAGGGGCTCTGCAGTTTCAGGGGGCTAAGTCAGCAATGCCTGGTTTAGGCTTTCATTCCATTTGCTTGAGAAAAAATAGGTCTTCCCCAATCCAGTATTTTACAACTCTTCCTAATTAAACAGCCAAGAATGCATCTTGCAATGTCCACTTCTGTTCACTTCCAGACACTGGTCCATATTATAATCAAAACCCCCTTTCCTTTCAAGGGCAGAATGTCGCTGCTCTTCCCCCCCTTCTCCTGCAGAAGAGCAGAGGAAGACAGCCTTGGAGGCCATCATGGCAGCCGGTGAGAGGGAACCGCTTCCATTTCTGTTTTTATGGATTAAAACGTATAATGGAGCCAAGCGTCCAGTGGCAAGTAACATATTATTTAAACATGCTGCAATTCTTGATTTCTTCATTTCTTAATTTTGCCTAAAAGACAAAACATCCTAATCTTTTAAGTAGATTTCTGCTCCCACCCTCTGGTGGCCACAGGTACAGATTCTCATTTCCCAACGAATGAGAGAGAGAGAAACCCCTTTATCTTTTTGATCATGGAAATGACGTGGTTTATGCGCTCATCCACACACTTGCTCCCTGAATCCATCAAGTCTTTGGTTTTGTTGCTGCAGTGCAGGCACACTGGGCTGGCTCATCCTGGAACTTCTCCAGCTTGCAGGTCAACAGGTGCTCCTGCTGCATGGCAGTGCTCTGTGCACTGGTGCTCCTGCTGCATGGAGGCCTGGTTGCCCCAGAGTGCTGGTGCTGCACAGGAGCACAAGGCCCTGCGTCCTCCCAATGTTTTGTCTTTCCAGACCATTGACCATGGAGCCACTGCCTCCTAGATGCAGTCCTGTGCTGTGCATGCCTCTCCAGTGCACAGATGGACCCAGGAGGGTGAGCTCACTTCTCCTCTGCCACTTCCAGATTATCACAGTCATTGCTGGCCTCAGTGCTCTTGACCATTCTGCTGTAACACAACTGGAATGTTGTTAGCACAGCAGTGAGTTTACCACATAGTATTTTTTTGTGTGTGTGAAGAAGATTGGTCCTGAGCTAACAGCTGTTGCCAATCTTCTTCTTTTTGTTTGAGGAAGATTGGCACTAAGCTAACATCTGTGCCAATCTTCTTCTATGTTGTGTGGGATGCCACCACAGCATGGCTTGATAAGCAGTGCTAGGTCTGTGCCTGGGATCCGAACCCATGAACCCTGGGCTGCCTAAGCAGAGAGTGCAAACTATGCCATAGGGCCGGCCCCATACCTCATAGTATTTGAATCTTATCAATAACCATAATTCTGAAAATTAGTAGTTATTAGTAGTTTTAAAGATTGCCATCAGCTATAAATTCTTCTCTGTAATGTATTAAATATGATTTCAACATTTATTCCTACAAAATGAAACTACTTATATAACTAGGTAAGTTTGAATGATCCATGTCAGTGAAAAGATAAGATAAAACATACTCTTTTTACTTAGATATGATCTTTACTATGATTGTGGATGAAATATTCAATATTCATTGAATGTCTTCAATTTCATTGGATGTCTTCCAAACTCTTTAAAGTAAATAAGATTTGGAAAAAAATGAGTTTCAGAATATTAGCAATGACTTAGATAATCATGGTACAACTTAGACAGTGACAATAGTTTGAACGTGATAAATTGCAGAATAGCAAAAATTCCTGCTGTTCCCACCTCTCGAAAAGAAAGAAAAGCTTTACCACACACCCACAGTCACATCCACACACACCCACACCCACACCCTTTTGGGTTTGAAGTTAGCCTTAGTTATTAAAACACCAAAATTACAGTCAAAATTAGTCACTGGAGTTGGATCTGACTTCTGAGACACTATCCCCACTCCCCCCCCCCCAATAATTTGGCAATTATAATTTTTCATTTACTATATAAAGAAAACATTTAAGAAAAATGGGGGCTACAGCTCCATTTCTGTGTTCTCTTTTAAGGAAAATTTTTCAAATGGGTTATCTATATTTGCTGCCTCTAGTTTCTCTCTTATCACCTCTTAAAACTTGCTCCAAACACGTGTTTCTGCCACAAACGCTCCATCGAAACTGATCTTTCCGAAGACACAAATGACCTACACTTTTCTAAGTCCATAGGTCAGTTCTCAGTCCACAGCTTAGGTGTGTGTCAGTAGCATTTGACGCAGCTGATTACTCCCTCTTCTCTGAAACAGTTTCTTCACTTGGCTTCCTTGACACACCCTTTCCTGGTTTTCCTCCTCCTCATTGGCCTTCCTTCCCAGTCTCCTTTGCTGGGCCCTCCTCTTCTCCCTGACCTCATAGTCTTGGAGGGCCTCAGGGCTTTCTCCTTGACCTGTTCTCTTCCTTACTCACTCCCTTGATGATCTCACCCAGTTTCAAGGCCTTAAATGTCATCTATAAGTTGCCACATGTGTATCCCCAGCTCAGAAATCTCTCCTGAACTCCAGACCTTTATCCACCTGACCTCTTGACATAGTAAACTGAACAAGTCTAAACCTGAACTCCCCTTCTTCTTTTTAAAGTCTGTTCCACCCAGAGAGTATACCCCCTGGGTTGATGGCAACTCTATCCTTAATTAGCTCAGGCCAAAAACTTTACAGTCATCCTTGTCTCCTCTCTCTTTGTCTCTTTTCTCATGTCCAGACCTTGTTGGTTCCTCTTTCAAAATATATCTGGAATCCAACCACTTTTCACACCTCCACTGCTACTAGCTTGGTCTGAGCCACCATAACCTCTCTCTTGGATTATTGCAGTCACTTTCTAACAAGTCTCCCTGCGTCTACCCTTGCTCCTTGCCTCTACTACAGTCTAGGCTCAAGAGTTCAGTCAGAGAGATGCTTCAAAAACATAAGTCAGATCATGTTACTCTTCTGCTCAAAACCTCACAGTGGTGTCCTATTTCACTCAGAGCAAATACAAGTCCTTACAAAGGCCTATACAGCCCAGATGACCTGTTCCCCCATCTCCTCTCTGGCTTCAATTCCTGCTAACTTCACCTTCACTCATTCCGCTCCAACCATATTGGTCTCTCGCTGTTCCTCAAACACTTCAGGCATGTTTGTTCCCTTGGCCTGGAATGCTTTCCCCAGAGAGTCACACAGCCCACTCCCTCAGCGTCTTCACATGTCCCCTCAGTTCTCACTTTCTCAGTGGGACCCACCCTGCCACCTATTTAAACTGAACTTGCCTTCCCTCTCTACACCCAGCACTCCTGATCCTCTTAGCCTGGCCTAATACTGCCTTTTTCCATAACATTTATCTCTTCTAATGTCTATTCAAATTACTTTCGGATTGCCTTTATGGTTTCTTTTCGTTTTCCACCTAGAATGTAATCTCCATAAGAACAGGGATGTCTGTTTTGTTCACTGACATATTCTAGGCACCAGATCAGTGTCTGCCACATGGTAGGAAATCAATAAATATCTTTGAATGAATGAAAGTTCAAATCTTCAAAGACAGGAATGACAGAAATGAGAAAAGTCTGTATAGATCAAATCTGTGTTGATTCAGTGATTTTAGAAAGAATTTTTATTTCTTACTTCCTGACGATGGAAACGAGCATACAACTCTCTAAATTCACATACTAAAAAAGCACCCACAACCACTTGTTCACTTCAACTGTTGCTTTAAAGAACTCGATAAGCATCTCATCCTTCCATCCCTTCTTTTTTTGGGTAAGCCTCCATAAACACTCAAATAACCTGAGTATTTCTGCTCTGGAGGCATCAGAAATACATTTAGCTGAAGGATAGAATTTACCAGGCTTTATGGTCCAAACAACTCCTCAATATTTCTTCTGTACTGTCTTTGAAGGATAACACTCCTAGCTCCTGCCTGGACAGTACTCATAGTATCCATAGCACTCTTAGGACCCTTGAATTCATGTGACCTGTTTTCTCAGTTGAAAGTGTGAGGGATTCTCACAGCAAGTTGGTTTGTGGGTAAAACCATTGACACCGTTGGTCCAGGTCTGATGACCACTATAGCTGTTACATGTTTATGTCAATACTTCCCTTTTTGAGACATTTCAAGAAGTTCTTTTCTTGGAAGTATGAGGTAGACTACATGTACTAATGACAAAATTTCTGAGGCTGCTCCAGAGTGTTTTCTGGTAAGCCTAACCACTGCATCACGAGTGCCTAAGGAATGACAACATAGCTGGTATAGAGGCTAAAAAAGGGTCATCCATCTCACTGTCCTTCTCATTGGAAGGCCTAAATTAGTATAAGCTATTTTATTCTCTAGTTTTCACCCATGCCCTTTTCTTCACTCCAGGAAAGCCTTAAGTGGATTTCCTATAATAATTGTGTTATGCATATGATAGAATCTGTCATTATGATTAAATAATTGATTTATGTTTTAAAAAAGCAACCGTTTGTTGTTCATAATAGTGGTTCTATTACTTAAAGTACCTTTGAATAGATCAAAATTCGTCACTCAATTTTTAACACTAGGGCTTGAAATTACTGTTGTAGTTTTTGATTAAAAGCATTAAAGGAATATAATACAATTATAGGAATATGATAACATTATAAGAAGTTTGGACAATTAAAAAAATTACCCATAATTCCATCTAACTGTTATGATCATTTGCACATATTTCCCGTTAATAATTTCCTATATTCATACTGGTTATTCCTATAACTGAAACTAATATCACTGTCACTGGATGGTAGTGGGAACCTTTGAAATAGGAACCCTGTCTGATCATTCTGTGCATACCCACGGTGTAGCACAGGGCATGGTACAGACAAGTGCTTGAAAAATTATTGCCAAAAGAATGAATTAATAAGTGGATTTGCAGAGGATCTAAAACTTAATTAAGTATAACCAACATAGGATTATTTTGTTGGTTCACACAGAGAGGCCAAAGTCCCAACACTTGGCAAACGTTAGCTGTTCTGTGATTTCCTC